>NC_081833.1:49683394-50004394 GCF_030867095.1 Alligator mississippiensis | reverse complement strand
CTGTCAGATAATACCACAAGTTTAAAATTAACACATTGTCATAACTGTTTGCCTAGCAGGCACAGTTCTAAAAAGATTCTGCTGTACTGTAACATAATTATTGCATGGGGAAATGGAGTTAGAGATCCACAGTGTGAAAGATTTTACTAGATCCAGATTCTCCTAGTGCTCTCTCTTCCCAATCAGAGGCAGCTTGAAGAGCTTTGCACTGAAATTTCTTCAAGCGGAATGTTACCACTTACACGCATGACAACAAGCACAATAAGCTGATGAAGGCCTCTGGTGGTGTTTCAGCAAGTGCTTCAGCACGTGCTTAACTTTATGTAGATACCTTTAAGTTAACATGCTTAAATTCTTCACTGTGTTAGAGCCTCAGGCACTACCACAGTGTAAATGACCTGTAGCTGGTGCGTAGACACCAGACTAATAAAAATAATACTCAATACCAGAATTAGAACATGTCTGAGCTTATCAAAGGACCTTGCTTCTCCATCTTTTAAGAGATAAAAACAATATATCAGCCATTTTGGCTGTACATGGCCACCATGACTTTGTGGTGCTTAATTGTCAATGTCTTGTAAATTCAAGAAATAAGATACCATTAGCAGACATAAGACCACCACCTGCCACTCAGCCTGGCTGCTGTTAATGCAACCATGCTGACACTACAGAAACAATACAATAATCCTGAAGGATAAAGAAAAGGCCAGTCCTTGTCTGAATAATATCAACATTGTTTGAATTTAAACTGTTGTTAAGCCACTTAAGTATATATCCTTCCAGTGTATTTTAAATAACTGTCTTAATTATTTGATATGCCTAAATCAGTTTTCTGTAATTTCCTTCCCCTCCTGCAATACATTGGGTATCCTGAAATCCCACTTAAGTCAATGGAAATTGTGCTCAATAGGCATCCTCATGGAAGCACCCAGCACCAAACAGATTCAGACTGTCAGTCATTCTTGCAATCACTTTATTCAGAGCATAGCTATCTCTATGGAGGTTTTAATGGCCACAACAGAAAGCTTTCCCCATAATCTTTTGGATTTCTAAATTCAGTAAAAAGTAACTGTTCTCATTAGTCATTAGTCATTTCCATTTAGCATGATGCCTCTTATATAGAAATGTTCAGCTTCCAGAGGGAATACCAATATAATGGCCAAGCCAGATAGCAGAACACGATAGCTGAAAAAAAAATCAATACAGAGCCATACAGATCCCAAAGTACACTGAAAATAAAATTGTTTTCCACTGTAAATGTAATTTAAAAATCTAACGTATTCAATACATTTGATATTGATTATTTTAGCAGGATTTCTGAGCACTAATGGATACAGTCTGTACCAGCTTCAATGTACTGGAGTACAAATACTGCTTTTGTTGTCCTAGCAACAGCTAGGAAAAAATGATCTCACAAATCAAATTCAATAGAAATGCAGTGCTTTACTGAAATAAACTAAATGATTTAAAAATATGGAAGTTTAAAAATGCATTTGATGAACCCAAGTCAATCCTTTCCAAATTAGACAAGAACTGAGTTTATATTTTTTACTGGGGAGCAGCAGGTGGGAAATGTGAACATACATATTAGCAAAGGATAGTAGTTACTTAGCTAATTTATTAGAATGCAATTAATGCCATAAATACTTTATTTGTTCTTGGCACAATTTCCCTTAAGTATTGTGTGCTACTGGTTGGAGCAGAATCAGAACTCCTGGGTTCTGTACCAAGCTCAGTTACTGCAACAGTCTGTGCCAAACCTAATCTTGGAAATTTCATCCTGGGGCCACTTATTAGACCCCTCATACTGAGGTTAGCTCCACCCTCCAGATGGTTTGACCCACATTACATGTAATAGAACAGTGTACAGTCCAATGTTGGAATCTTAAAACAGTTTTAATAATTTAGTGAATATCATTTCAGTTTTAAAAGCTAGTCCTCCCTCCTATGATGAATGTGAACAATTACATCAACCAGAAAATAATGTAATCCAAACTCTTTCAACACTTTTTGCCCACCATAACGCTAAAACCTTGAGTTCTGAATAGCACTGATCTTAGGTGTTTTACCTAAGCAGGGTCTAGCCAGGTTTGCTGAAAGAAAAGACTCTCTTTGTATTTGTAGCTTCAACAAGCAATCCTTAAAGAACAGATCAAATGAATATATAAATAAACATTTCTCAAGGTTCATAAGGAACTGGCATGAGGAAAGAACAGATATTTTAGGTCTTTATGACAGGCCCATGCCTGGCTTACCTCAGCATAGCAGCCCAGGTGGCCAGGCCGCAATTAAAACAGCTGACACCACATGACCAGAGAATCCATCCATGGTTGGCATGGAGCCTGGAGGACCTGGGACCAAAGCAGAGGCAAGATGTGTCCAGGCACTGGAAACAGAGTCAGATGCTCTCCCCTCTTCTGAAAAAAGCCCAGCACTTCCCCTGATGGCTGGCATGCCGGGGAAGTAGTGCAGATGGCCTGCTATGGACACAGCTGGAGAAAACCGAGACACAGTTCTGACAGCCGTCTGGAGACCACCTACACTTCCTGGGACTGAAATGCCTGGGTAAACCTAGAAGGGCTCCTTCACCCACAGAGCCGAGAAGATTGAAGTGGACACCAGCCCACCCAACCCAGCTGACAACCAGCTCAGCACAAATACAAGCCCGCTCACCACTGCAAATGGAAGAACGTCTAGGAACTTGCAGGTCAGGTGGGGCTGGGAGAGGGTGGCCCAAGGGAGCCCTGTGGGCACCAGATGAGGGGGAACCATAGAGAGAAGCCCCATGGACCTGATGTGCCCCACTAGTGTGGTCATGAGCCAAGAGTGCACCAACAGGGTCCTGGTGGACTGGCAGGTCCCATAGAAGCGCAATGTGGAGTACCCCAGGGTGGTGGCATACCTGGCCCAGCGGATGGATGGGAAGAACCTATAGCAGGAAGCTGTCTTGCCAGGAAGACAATTGAGCCCAAAGTGGGGAAGAGTGAAGGGTGCATTGGGCACTCAATCCCCACCCTCAGTGTTGAGCTTCTCAGCATTGTGGGACTGTCTAGAACACTATTGGCAACCGTTTTGGACCCCAAAAAGTAAGGAAAATTGGTGAAACCAGCTACTAGGTCAGCTGTGAAAGGATACCAGGGCCAGGTAGCTTAAGCTAGAGAAAAGGCAGGTCTTGGAGCTGTTTGAGGTGATAGTCCTCGAGCAGTTTATCTTGGACCTGGAGGAGCAAGCCCAGAAATGAGTGCAACATCAGCCCCAGGTTCTTGATGAGTGTTGTCGTGTCCACAGGGTACCGTCTGTTCCCCTGGTTCTCGCCTGCCATGACTTTGATTTTATTAACAAAAAGGGAGAAAAGAGATGACACATCAATCAGTACCCACTGAATGACAATGCTTGATCTATTACATAATTTAGGGTGCTTTTATTCTTTCTTTTCTTTCTTTCATAGATGACTGAATGGGAGGCAGCAGCTTGTCTAGGCTATCCACGGGATCACCCCTGTGCTCAGAAAAGGATCCCTGGTGGCGTGCTCTCTTAGGTAAGTGCCAGCCAGTGTTTCTCAGGCTAATGGCTATGCCCATAATCATCACACCGGGATGGCTTCTGCTCTGTGCCAGCTACCACTATGGAGGGTGTTCCAATCTGCCTTTCTCCTGTATGGGTCACTCATGGTAACCCCCTGCAGTCTCAGTCCTTTTCCCACTCCAAATAACAAGGAAAAAAAAAGATAAAAGATTTCTCTCTTCATCCGCGTCTTGGCTTCCTGCCTCCAATTAACTCATTAGTGGCTTGTTACGGGCTCCACCCAGTCTCTTTTGCCATGCTCTGTGCCAACGCGATTCCAGGATCCTTCCCTTCATCAGGGTCACGGAACTCGGACCCAGCTCCCCTCTCCCTTTCAGTTGTGGGGTGATAGGCAGTGTCCCTTCTGGGGGGCCCCTTGTGACCCCTTTCAGTTTAGCGACCCTCAGCCGCATCCTAGTGCGGAACCATGGCTCACCTCCACTCGGTGGTTCAGCTTTTCTGGACTCACCACAATTCCTGTACGGTCCTGGTAAGAAATGCTGGGGGTGCTGGGGTCCCTCAGTCAACGCTTGCCTTGTGTCATGGATCCCTTCACCAGATCCTCTCTCTCAGGAGTCTTCAGCATTCCTCTCCTCTCTGTGGTGCCTGAAGTCATCTTTCCCGGGCCTTCACCCTCTTTATACCTCCCGTAGCTGAGCCCCATTGGCTCCCCATGGGTGTGGGGCATCTCCCTGCCCTGCTCCCACCAGGGCATTATTACTGTCAGCTGCTGGAATTTCTTCAAGTAACAGGGCTCCAGTTGGGGACCCTCTTACAATGAGGCTGTATGGATCAGCAAGGCCTATGTAGAAGTGGTGGAAGGACCTGCCCATGACTGAGGGCTGTAGATGGAGAAAAAGTCCCAAGTGAATCCACCTGGCCAGCCAGGACAAGACGTCAAGTCAGGACCAGCCCTCTGCGAGGACAAATGGGCACAATGTGGAGCCACCAGACACCCAATCTAGCATTAACCCACAGGGTTTCCTAGTTGCAACATGGGACATGGGTTCCTGTGACACAACATGGAGCTAAGGGCCAGTGAGAGTGGGGTGGAAAAGATGGACTGCTATTTTGGCCACATCTGCCCAGAGCCATACAACCCCCAGCCCACTGTCAACACTCAGGTCAGTGGATGCACCCTGATGGCCATGGTGGACACAAGGTTTGGACAGATTCTGGTATGCGCAACCACCTTACTGGCTATGGCCAACACCCCAACTACAGACAAGATGCTAGTCTGCATGCATAGCAGACAGCAAACTTATAAGTGATGCCAGCTGCCAGTCAGTCTTCAGGACATACAAAATGTCCCTTGGGATTTTTCAAGACCCCTCATGCTCCATGCTACTCTGTCAGGACCACCAAGAAAGTGGACACGGAAGTATCAGATGGGTTCACAGGAGAAGGCAGAACCACCTGCCTTCTCTCCCGCCACGCCTTGATGTTAATTAATTAATTGATGTCAATTAAGCAGGAGGCTACCCATTTTGGTGCCCTGATGCCAGGGGGCGCTCTCTGCGGCTCCTTTCCTCCCCTATACCGCAGCCCAAGCCTCGCAGATGGCATCTTGATTATCACATCATCACCGGCCCCCACGCTGGGCCCCAGAATCTTCCTAACAGGACCCCTCCATGATCCCTCCACTCAGGTGGCCTCTCCACCTTCATTCAGGCTACCTAGCCTCCCAAACTATTTTCCCCTCTCAGGTGTGGTCCCCCCAGGACCTCTGGCTACCAGCCCTGGCCCACCTCCAGGCCAGTCGGGACCCCAGGCCCCTGGCTCTTGGCCGTCCCTTGCAGTGGGCCCCTGGCCCTTTGACCATCCTGGTCCTGGCCCCAGTATGGGCCAGTCGAGGGTACTTTCTCATTCAGGTCTGGTCTCTAGCCCCTCACTCTCTCCAGGGGTCTGCCCTCCGGGCCCTTCACACAAACAGGGTCACCAACCCGGTGGTGGGGGCTAGGGGTTAAGGCTCCCTGACCCGCCTTTCACCGGGGTGGTAACTGGCCTGGCATTTCCTGGGGGCTCCCGTGCCACTGAGAGCCCCACCAGGTCACCCACTCCCAGCAGGGTGCAGTTTTAGGTCATGCCTAGGACCAGGAGCCTCCTAACCATCCCCTACAGCTCCTCCCTTCCCTCCAGATGATATCAGCAGCCCTCCAGCCAGGCAATGTTGTTGCCTGCCTCCAGCAGCCAACTGCCCTGTTTATAGAGACAGCCCCTGACTCCAAAATGGCTGCCCTCATCAGGCACCTGGTGGCTGCCAGCTCCAGGCCCTTAAAGTGGCAGGCACACCTAGTGCCCTGCCACAGCCACTGTCCTTGAAGACAGGGTGAACCCACATGATCTGGAAGATGTCATAGTCTCTGACCTATTTCAGATAGATAAACTCCATGACCTCACATTCCAGCATGATTATGGTGAAGGATTAGTGTGCTGCAGTGACAGGCTGTTACATCTGGCACAGGCAACCCAAGCCCCATGCTTTGAGGTAAGAGATGACATCTTGTATCATATTATCCAGGAAAAGACACAAGGGCAGAAACTGTCACAGTTACTGGTGCCACAGTGTCATATGGCTTCTCTAATTAGACTAGCACTTGACGGGCCCATGGGCAGACACCTGGGCAGCGACAAAACAGAAGCCTGTCTACTAAAGTGGTTCTTCTGGCCAGGGCTCTACAAGGAGGTCAGGCTCTATCGTGAGACATGCCTGGTGTGCCTGTGCCAGTTATTCACAACTGATAGACCCCCAGAGGCCTCATGGTGCCTATAACACATCAGGGTCCCAGGGGTGGCTGTAATGACTTCTGGTATCTCTGCAACTATGTCTGCACTGTCCCTAGGGTGCCTTCCTGTTGCTCCTGCCATGCCTTGATGGTACAATGAGAAATAGATAGTGTGACAGAGCACCTTTTGGGTGCCTTTTGGGAACAGGCAGCCGGCAGGTGCTTGATGAGGGAGTAACAACACTTGGCTGAGCTGCTGCTCCTGGAACACCTTGGAGGTAAGGGCAGGAGCTATGGGGGTGGCAGGAGGCTCCTGGTCCTGGGTATGACTTGAAACTGCACCCTGCTGGGGAAGTGTGGCTTGGTGGGACTCTCTGTGGTGAGGGACTCTTCAAGAAATTCCAGGCCAGTTACCTCCCTGGTGAAAGGTGGGTAGGGGCACCTTAACCCCATCCCCTACCAGCTAGTTTAAACTAGATTAATTTCCAATATAAAAGTATGTAACAAAATTACATGATATCTGGTTTTAGAAAAAGGTAAATTGTATATACATTTTTCTACATACCCACAGTGTGATATTGACAACAAAAGGTTAGACTGGGAAGAGGAAATGACTAACAAATCTCTCTAAAATATTGGATGGCTATAATACTAACTATTAAGAATAGTATAAGTTGCCCTGCATGGTGAAAGTACCAGTTATAATTATTTACTACATATTTTTGCATGGCAGCATTTCCAGAAACAAGTCAATAAATGATAGTGAAAACGGCAGAGCATGACAAACTATTTCATATTTTTGGGGAATGTCCCAAGCTGAAAGATTAATTGTTGGATATCAAAAATGATACAAGAGCGATTTCAGAATAAAATATCCAAATCAGTTGTTATTGGATTGGGAATTTACCCTTAATTAATGTTACGAAATACAGTGCCATAGCAAGTGGGGTAGGGGTGGGGGTGGTGAGTGGGGTAACCAGTTAATTTTCAACAATTAACACCTAAAAAACCACAGACTGAGAGGAAAGAATCAATACAGACAGTCAACTGCCCCAAAACAGAGACAGTCAGTTGCACAAGCACCCATGTCATGAGTTTTGTCTGTCAGCAGCTAGAGGTGCAGGGCCTAGAAGCCAGAAGCCCTGCACTTATCTTTTTGACAGCTGGCAGGATTTGTGGCCTCAGTAGGAGCTAGCATCCCTGCAACTTTTACCCTGCTGTGCCTTAACACACACAGTGTCACCCATGTCACACGTTTTGCTTGTCAGCAGCTTGAGGTGCAGTTTCCCCTAAATCCCTGAATTTATCTCCTTGAAAATTGGCAGGCTTTGTGGCCTCAGCAGAGGCCACCACCCCTGCAGTTTTCAGCCCACTGCACCTTAATATACACAGGGTCATTTATGTCACATGTTTTGCCTGTCAGCAGCTTGAGGTGCAGTTCCCCCCAAGCCTCAGCATCGATATTCTTGAAACTTGGCAGGCTTTGTGGCCTCACCAGGGCTACCACCCATGCAGTTTTCACTCGACTGTGGTGTAACTCATACACGTGACATGAATTTTGCTTTCAAGAATTTGGGGTGCAGTTCCCCACAAACCCCTGTACCTATCTCCTTGAAGCTTTTCAGGCTTTGTGGACTCATCAGGGGATACCACTCCTGCAGTTTTCACCCCCGCCCCCCCCCCCCTGTGGTGTAATACATACACGTGACATGAGTTTTGGTTTCAAGAATTTGGGATACAGTTTCCCCCAAACCCCTGCACTGATCTTGAAACTTGGTAGACTTCATGCTCTCAGCAGAGGCTACCATCCCTGCATGTTTCATCCAAATCATAAAAAAACAACAAAGTTATAGATATTTCATTGATTCCCCATTATACCTGCAGCATCCTTATAGGCTCGGCAGTGCTTTGTTGGCTAGCAGTATGGAAAAAAGAGACTTGGGGGTCATCATTGACCACAAGATGAACATGAGCCTGCAATGCGATGCTGCGGCTAGTAAAGCGACCAAAACGCTGGCTTGCATCCATAGATGCTTCTCAAGCAAATCCCGGGATGTCATTCTCCCCTTGTACTCGGCCTTAGTGAGGTCGCAGCTGGAGTACTGCATCCAGTTTTGGGCTCCACAATTCAAAAAGGATGTGGAGAAGCTTGAGAGAGTCCAGAGAAGAGCCACGCGCATGTTCAGAGGTCAGGGAAGCAGACCCTACGATGACAGGCTGAGAGCCCTGGGGCTCTTTAGCCTGGAAAAGCGCAGGCTCAGGGGTGATCTGATGGCTACCTACAAGTTTATCAGGGGTGACCACCAGTATCTGGGGGAACGTTTGTTCACCAGAGTGCCCTAAGGGATGACAAGATTGAACAGTCACAAACTCCGCTGCGACTGATTCAGGCTGGACATAAGGAAGAATTTCTTTACTGTCCGAGCCCCCAAGGTCTGGAACAGCCTGCCACCGGAGGTCGTTCAAGCGCCTTCATTGAACACCTTCAAGATGAAACTGGATGCTTATCTTGCTGGGATCCTATGACCCCAGCTGACTTCCTGCCCTTTGGGCGGGGGGCTGGACTCGATGATCTTCCGAGGTCCCTTCCAGCCCTAATGTCTATGAAATCTATGAATACCCTATGGCTGGATCTCTGAGGCGGCTCCAAAGCTTTGGAGCCACTTCAGCCAGATCAAAGTGAGGACCTGGTCCAGAGCTCCAGATTGGATCCCTGGCATCTGAAGTGGCTGGATCCAAAGCCAGATCAAATAGCTGACTACTCGCAAAGGCCTATCATTTACTGCTTCTGTGAAAGATAATTTGTACTCCTAATAATCTTGTGTATCTTTACCAAATTAGTAACACAAACAACTAAAATATCAGGTAAAACTGAGGTGTAGTTTAAGAAATGAATAATGCCTCCCCACCCCCCAAAAAATTACAACTAATCAAACCAAATAGCCTAAATCTTTTTTTTTTTTTTTTAAGTTTGAAACATTTCAACTGGTCAGTTGTTGGACTTGGATCTAAATATGTTTATGCCCCTGTGCAATCTCTATGACTGTTATGCGGTTTCAGTGGGATTGGTGTAAAGAGTATGGAATATGACCATAATAACATATTGAAACTTCAAGAAGAACATAGCTCATGAGATAGTAAAATACTAGCATTATTGAACGTATGTGTTCCAATGTCACTGAAATGAATAGTCTTCTACAGTTACTTCATAGCAGCCAGTGAGGCTTCTTATCAGCTGTTTCAGAATTAAGACAAGAATTAATAGTGAAGAAATCATAGATAATCCATGAAAGATTTCACTTAGATAGGAAGGGGAAAGGTCATTGGGGCCTTCCTTTTAAAAACTGGCATACTTTAGCTAGGTAGTATCCCCCAACTTTTGTCCTGTTGTTTACCAGTATGATTGGTTTGCCCTTACTCATATGATATCTGAGATGGCTTAAGTGTATGAAGGTTTGATAGACAAGGTCTCATTGCTTCATCTTCTTGCAAAATACACCATCCCATTCACAAACTAAAAATAAAATAAAAAGTGAAACAAAAACAAACATGTGTTGAAACTTAGCTGTAGGGCTGCACAAAGCTTTGGGGACTGATTCGATTCGGAGGAGATTTGGTGGCTGAATCTCCAAATCTGAATAGAACCAGGGGACCAATAAAAAGGTCCAAATCAATTTGAAGCTCTCTGGATCTTTGAAAAAGATTAGGAGAGCTCTGATGATTTGGACAGTCCCTGCCTGCTGCAGCAGGGAGCTAGAGCTGGACTCCTAGCTAGTAAGTAGGGGCTGGGGGTGGAGGGAGGGAACCATGCAGGGACCCCTGCCAGGCCTCATCCCCTGCCTGCTCCCCCAGCCTCCCCGACCCCCTCCCGCTCCCCCAGCCCCACAACGGTGGCCCCGTCCATCCCAGCTCTGACCCTTTAAAGAAAAAAAAACAAAAAAACCCCCATAACTCAGCAGCTCCTGCAGCAGCCTTGGAGCTTCAGGGGGCTCATGGAAGAGCCCCCACATGGCACAAGGCAGTGGGGGGGGGGCAGCAGGGATCACCCCCCACTGGGCAGGAACCAGTGAGTCCAGGGTTTTTAGGGTTTTTTTTCTTAAAGGGCCAGAGCTGAGGCAGGCAGGGCAGCCAAGGGGAGGGGGGATGGGACAGCAGAGCTGGGGCTGCGGGGCTCATGGCAGAGCCCCCATGCAGTGTGGGGCAGTGGGGGGCAGCAGGGATCACCCCCCCCCATGCGGCAGCACCCAGCGAGCCCAGGGGACCTGGAAAGTTCCAGCTAGGTGCTGGGAGCTGGGGTGGGCAGGGCAGTCATTGATGAGGCTGGGAGAGTGGGCAAGAGATTGGCCTGGGTGATTCAGAGATTCAAAGACTCAGAAGCAGCCAAATCTCTGAATCAGATTCAGCTGAATCAATTTAGGACAGTGATTTGAATCACCAAATCGAATCACTGTCCCCCAAATCAGCCGAATCCAAAACGAATACTAGCCACTTCACACAGGCCTTCTTAGCAGTGAAGAGGAAATAGTAAATCATTAAGCAAAACATTTATTGTTGGGATCCCTCTCCTTCCATATATATACCCCTTATAGCATGTGGTGAACTTTGCTAATGGATTACTTGTGGCTATCAGCATGCTACATGATGAAATTATAAATAAGTAGGGTATGAATTCAAAACAGAGTTAAGCCACTGTAGCTCCCTATTTGAATGCACTTATTTTGGTATAAATGTGCTTTCTTTTCATTTACCTTGTGCTTTCTAAGTGGTTTAACCAAAGCTAAAAACCCTGACATGGGTGGGAGATATACTAATATAACCCTACTCCTATAACTGTAACAGCATAATTACACGAATAAAATTTAAAAAAACCTCCTAAGCAGACCAGCCTGAAGTACCTCTGTATATACACCATAACTAGGTGCATGATATATTTGCCACAGAGACAGCAGCCTTTAGAGCTATGGCAAGAACCAACAGGGTTGAGATGTTTTAGATAGTCAAAGAATAATACCTGGGACCAGGTTTTTTTTTATATGCCTGCTCATTCTTAGCAAGATCTCTCCTCTAGTTACTGTAATCAGGCTTCTTCTCCCTTGCTGTTCCCCTCCCACCCCCTGCAACAATGAATAGAAAGCACTATTGGTAATATTCAGTACCTACCACTTGAACACAAGCAAATCGCAGTTGGAGTATTGTGTGCAATTCTGGGCGCCGCAATTCAAGAGGGATGCGGATAACCTGGAGAGGATCCAGAGAAGGGCCACTCGTATGGTTAAGGGCCTGCAGTCCAAGCCCTACGAGGAGAGACTAGAGAAACTGGACCTTTTCAGCCTCCGCAAGAGAAGGTTGAGAGGCGACCTTGTGGCCGCCTATAAGTTCATCACAGGGGCACAGAAGGGAATTGGTGAGTATTTATTCACCAAGGCACCCCCGGGGGTTACAAGAAATAATGGCCACAAGCTAGAAGAGAGCAGATTTAGATTGGACATTAGGAAGAACTTCTTCACAGTTCGAGTGGCCAGGGTCTGGAACGGGCTCCCAAGGGAGGTGGTGCTCTCCCCTACCCTGGGGGTCTTCAAGAGGAGGTTAGATGAGTATCTAGCTGGTGTCATCTAGACCCAGCATTCTTTCCTGCTTATGCAGGAGGTCGGACTCGATGATCTATTGAGGTCCCTTCCGATCCTAACATCTATGAATCTATGAATTGAAAACATGTAAATTGCAAGGGATGAAAAGACACAGGGGACAATGAAAAAACAATTGAAAGATTGTAGCAAACAGGGAGGAACTCCAGGAGAACTCTGACATGAAAACCAAAGCCCTCTTCTTATCTCCAAACTGTGCAGTTCATCCAGGTATTGAGAAACTCCAATGGGAAAATGAAAGAGAAGGTGATCTGACAGCAGAGTCTAAATATGCCCTCTTGGGGAAGAAAGGAGAAATAGGCAAATTTGCTTAAACACAGGCCCATCCCTTCCCTTCATAGTTGTTATCAAATGTAAACATCTCACAACACACAGGGAAACTCTGCACAGCTAAGCTTTATGTTACACTGGGTGTTTTTATATGTATCCCCGGGATGGGGGAGAGAGGCACTTTATTTACAGACCAAGAGCCACTTTAATTAAAGCACCCACAGCCTTTTGTGTACCAGCATTCCATCTGGGCCCGAAGACTTGTGAATGTCCAGTTTCTCAAGGTGTTCCCGCACCTGATCCACATCAATTTTGGGCCCACCACCTGCTCCTGGATGGTTCATGTCCTTTCTGACAGCGTGATCCCCTTGGGAAGGTGAAAAACCAAAGCAAAAAAGTCATTTAGATTGGCCTTTCCTGGGCATTGGATGTCAGCTGCCCCATTTGACCTCATAGGGGCCCAATGCTATCTTCTTTCTTTTTTCAACTTCCCACATATCTGAAGAAGGACTTTTTGTTGTCCTTGATCCCCGTAGCTAGCCTGAGTTCAGTTTCTGCCTTGGCTTTTCTGGACTGCTCTTACAGGTGTGGGCAAGTGCTGAGCAGTCCTCTTTGGTGATGCTTCCCATTTTCCAACTGGTGTAAGCTTCTCTTTTGAGTTTAATAAGGTCCAACAGTTCCTTGTTCAGCCAAGGGGGCTTCATTGCCCATTGATTAAATTTCTTGTGAGATGGAATGGCTTCCCCTGTGCCTCAAATATTATGTTTTTGAGAGATGACAGTTCCTTGTGTACTCCCTTAGCTAGGGGTTTTTGGCCTCTAATTGCCTGAATTACCAAGTCTCTGAGTTTGCAAAAGTCAGCCTTCCCAAAGTAAATGATTTCTGTTTCACTGAGGGATTTGCCTGCTCTTTGGTGAACTCAGAAGTTGATTAAATCATGGTCACTGTCACCAAGCTTCCCCTCAATACTCATATCACTCACCAGGTCCTCTCCTTTGGCCAGGACCAGACCAAGTAATGCCTCTCCCCTAGTTGGCCTATATACCTCCTGCATTAGATAGAGGCTATCAATGCAAGCAAGAAAGTTGCATTACCTGTCAGATTTGACTGTGTGCTCATCCCAAGAGATGTCAGGGAAGTTGAAGTTCCCCCATGATGATCATGCATGAGGAGGGCGGGGCCTTGACCAGTTCCCTATTGATTTCCCAATCAAGTTCATCCTCTTGGTGTGGAAGTCTATAGTAGACTCCTACAGGTATGTCACCCTCCCCATGTTCTCCCCATATTTTGACCCAAAGGGTCTCAAGATGCCTTTCCTAGTTAGAAAATTCAATTTGCAGGGAAGTGAATTGATCCTTGACATAGAGAGCAACACCCCAACTCCTCTTCCCAAGACAGTCTCTCCTATACAAGGTATAACCCTCCATAACAACAAACCAATCACAGGTAGAGTCCCACCAGGTCTCCGTTATTCCCACAAGGTCATAGCCATTTTCACATAAGAGAAGGCCCAGTTCCTCTTGCTTGTTTCTCAAGCTCCTGACATTCAAGTATAGGCAGCTGAGTCTGCCATGAGAAGCCCCCTGCTTCCCAATGGGGTGAAGCAAGACCTTTCTTTGGGCTGTCATCAGAGTGGGTTCCCTTCAGCTGCCCAAGTTATTAATAATGCAGCTGGCATGACCTGAGCTAGAACTGTTAATAGACCGCCTGTGATGTCTTTGGTGGGCGTGACAGATACCGTACCATCCTCTCTTTACCAGGGTCCCCCCACAACTCTCCTGCCATGACTTCATGTTATTGGGTGAAAGGAGGGGTTCAGTGGTGTTCTTCTTCTTGGAGGGGGACCCAGTGATGGAGGGACTTACAGTTGCTCCGCAATGTTCCTTGGGGCTCTACCTCCCCTACACCCCGTCCACTCGCCAACTGCTTGGGTGTTGCCAGTGTAAATCGGCCATGCCCCTGTAAGCCCCTTTGCTAAGGGGTTGGGCATCAACTTTGGCTCCAGTAGGTTCTTTTTTTTCCCCCCATTTTTTTGTCTTTTTCACTGGGTGTTAAGGCAGCTGGAGCCCCCAGCCCCTGGTGCCAGATGGTTGGACTCCAGATGTCAGGCATGACTCTCTTTCCCCAGAGAGGGTGACGCCTTTTATCCCCTTGAAATTGTAGGTAGCTGGGGGTGGGAATGGATCCTCCCCAGCCTACTGCAAGGATATTATTTTCCCCTGCTCCGGATGCAGGCTCCGAACCCGCAACAAAGCTCCTGCCATCAGCAGGAGTCACTCCAAGCCTGGCGTGCTCCCCGCTGGCTCTCTCTCTCCCTTCCCCCCCGCCGGCTTCTGGTGGGGTTTTTAAATCTTCCCACGGCAGTGTCTCCCACTGCCGCCATTGGCCCAGTGCTCCCCCACCTTGGGAGCAGCTGTTTGAAAAGCCAGCGAAATGCCGGCTCACGTGGCTGCAGTACTGGTTCCTGCTCTGGCCGTGCACCTGAAAGTGAGTTTTCCTGGGCATGTGGGGGTCTGTCTATCCCATACTGGGGCTCTCGGGGTTTCCCCCAGCCCCTGCAGAGCCTGTGGGGGCTTCTCACCTCCACAGACCTCCCCACTTGAGCTGCCTTGTGGCATCTGGACTTCGTGTATGGCCTCCCAAATGGCCTGATGTTCCTTTTTATGTGCTTGACATGCTTCCTTGGTGGGCTTGTCTGGGCTGAAACATCTAGAAAGTAAATCCACCATGAGATTATCCTTACCGGGGCAGTGCATTACCATGACATTGAATGGTTGAAGAGCCAGTGCCCAGCGGGTAATGCAGGTATTTTTTGCGTTGTTTGTTGGTTAGCCACTGCAGAGGGGCACGGTCCATCACCACCAGGAACTCCTGGCTCATGAAGTGATGTTTAAAATATTCCATCACCCAGCATATTGCTAGGCACTCCCTCTCTAGCATGGCATTTCTGGTTTCAGCTTGGCTGATCTTGCAGCTTGCGAAGGTGTTTGGACACTCATCTTCCCCCCATCTTTGCAGTAGCATGGCCCCTAGAGCATTGCTGGATGCATCGGTCTGCAAAACAAAAGGGGCATAGAAGTCAGGAGTATGTACCACTACATCACGGCACATAGCCTCCTTCAGACCCTCAAAGCTTCCTTTCATCTCAGATGTCCACTTTAGGGTCCCTGATGACCTCCCTTTAAGTGCATCTGTGAGGGTGCAGCAAGTTCCACAAAGTGCAGTATGAACCTCCAGTAATAGTTGATAAGCCTCAAAAAGGAACGGAGTTACCTACAGTTGAATGGTTCTTGAAACCATTGTATTGCCTCCACCTTGTCTGCCAGGGGTCGAATGGTTCCCTGTCCTACACAAAACCCTAAATAATTTGTTTCCATTCCTGCCAGTTTACATTTTTTTTTTTGATTGGCGGTCAACCCAATTGTTTGAAGTTGTCTCAAAATTGCTCTCAGGGCCTCAAGATGTTGGGGCCAATCTGAGGTGAAGATGATGATGTCATCGATATAAGCTGCCGCATACACTGTGTGTGGTGCCAACAGGGTGTCCATATGCCTCTGAAAGGTGGCTGCCGCTCCATTCAGCCCAAAAGGCATTTGCACAAATTTGAACAGGCCCTAAGGGGTTCTAAAGTGGTTTTGACACAGTCCGTGGCTTGCATCAGGATTTGCCAGTACCCCTTGGCTAGGTTGATGGTGGATATATATCTGGCTTCCCCAATTCTCTCAACAAGGTGGGCGATATGAGGCATGGGGAATGCATCGAAGGTCACTAATGCATTTCACTTTTGAAAGTCAATGCACAATCAGAGTGATCCATCAGGTTTAGCCACCGGTACGACTGGACTGGACTATGGGCTTTGAGACAGCTGGATAATTCCCTGCTTCCACATTTTTTCAATCTCTTGTTGTACTTCCTGTTGCAAATGTTGGGGTATAGGCCTCCATCTCTCCCTGGCTAGTGCACTGGGCGCTGTCCTGATCTCATGCTCGATCCCCCGTGCTTGCCCTGGGGTTTCTTGGAACACGTCCCGGAAGGCTTCTATCACCTCCTCTAGTTCCTGTCATTGATCGGGTTCCAAATCTTTCCACAGTTGCACTTGCCTCTCCAGTGTGGATGCCCCTAACTCTAGGCAGGGGGGTCCCAGATCCTCTACTGTCTCCTCTTTTTGCACCAGCCAACCTTGTGGAGCCTTCCATTCCTTGAGGAGGTTTACATGGTAAATTTGACACTTGCAATGGTGTCCGGTCTTAAGCACTTCATAATCTATCGGTCCTACTTGGCAGATCACCTTAAATGGGCCTTGCCACATCACGGGGTGTTTACTTGCTGATGCTGGAAGTGAGACTAAGACCATGTCCCCTGGTTGGAATGTTTTGGGTTTTATTCTTCTATTATACTGAGTCTCCTGTTGTTCTTGAGCAACTCGCAGGTTCTGACAAGCAGTCCTCTGGGCCTTGTTGATCCGGTCTTGTAGCTCTTGCCAGTATCTTTCAGCTACTATTCCAGGCTCCACTGGCCGCTCCCATCATTCCTCTTGAACGATCTGTAACAGACCCCTGGGACAGTGCCCATATACTAGCTGGAAGGGTGAGAACTGTGTTGACTCTTGGGGTGCATCTCTTAGGGCAAACAGTAGTGAGGTCAATATGGTATCCCATCTATGGGGGTCCTCCTGAGCACACCACCTGAGCATCCTTTTTATGGTCCCATTTAGCCTTTTGACCAAGCCATTCATCTGGGGGTGATAAACCAATGTTTTCAAGTGGGTAATGCTGAGGGTATTACAGAGACCCTTCATCATGCCTGACATAAAATTTGTCCCCTGGTCAATGAGTATTTATCATGGGATTCCTACCCTAGTGATCCATTTTAGGAGCTCTTCTGCCTCGCTAGTAGCCATAGTAGACTGGAGTTGAACTGCATCCAGGAACCTCATGGCATAATCTACTAGGACTAACACATATTGGTATCCTCTGTGAGACTTTGGTAGGGGACCCATAATGTCGAGCGCTACACGGGAGAATGTTGTCTCAATTATGTGCATGGGTCACAAGGGTGCCCTCTGCGGTCTCCATTCCTGGGCTCTCTGGCACTCAGGAAAGGCCATTCCCCATCTCTCTATGTCTGGACTAGTCTTGCCTAGGTTTTGGTACACCCTAAATGACCACCTAGTGGGGTGTCGTGTGCCAATTTCCAAATTTGTTGGCAAAGCAAGGACGGAACCACTAACTGCTGCCTTTCTGCCATCCCCTCCTGATCCCTGTGGACCCAGTATAGTAGCCCCCCTATTACCTCAAAGCTGGAGTGGCTGCTGGATGTCCCCTCTCCTGGGTCCTCTGTCCCTAGCCATTGGAGCTCTAGGTCTTCCCATTGAGCCTGTCAAAACTGAGCAGCGCTGGTCACCTGCTCCATATCAATGCAGTCCTGGACAGCCTCCTTCTGTGGGGGGGGCTGTTTCCCTGGCCCAGCCTTCCACTCTTGTCAGTCACTTCCTCTCCTCTTTGGTCACTCACACATTCTCAAGTACTGTGTAAAATGGTCCCCATTCTCACCCCAAGATCATCTCACAGGCAAGCACTGGAGCCAAGATGACCCATAGTTTGCCTCTGAACTGCATTACCTTTAAGGGGAGGTAGCAGCTCCTAAAGCCACCCAGGATGCAAGTCATTACCAATGGTCTGGCTTCTATTATTCCAGCTCACGAGGCCAGGTCTGCATGGAGGAGGGAGTGTGAGCATCCCGTGTCCAGGGTCACCCTCGCTGCCCGATCCCCGATCCAGACTGTCATGACCAGGCAGTCCCAGCCTCCCTCATATGCGGTAGAATCAAAACTGCAGCCCATGGGCTCACGTTGATCCCCCTCCTTTGCCCTTTCTCGGGGAGGGTGGAGGTAGCCAAACTGTGACTCAGTTCACTAAAGCCCAGTCTGCATTCCCTCGAAATATGCCTGGCTCAATCGCAGCAGTAGCAGATGACACCCCCAATGTGCCCTACTGCGAACCTACTCACCTCTCTTCTTCTCTACCTGTACCCTTTATTGGGGAATGGAGGCCTCACCCCTGACCTCGCTCATTGTCCGAGCTGGTGAAGGCCTCTGCGAGGTGGAGGGCCTCCTCACTGGGCCAGGGTTGGTGCCTCCTTACCCACACCTGAGTGTCCTTCTCCAAGTTCCAGAGGAATTGCTCCAACAGGTCCTGGTCTATGACCCCCTCTCAGTTGAACCAGCCTGCAGGAAGTCACTTATTGAGAGTGTCTTGCAGGTATGAAGCAGACTGCGAGGCCTCTTAACTTCTCTGGATTTTTGGTCCCGAAAAGCCCGCCTGTGGCTTTCTGGAGAAATCTCCAGATGGTATAGGATCACAGCCTTCACTGTGTCATAGTTTTGTGTGTCCTTCCTCAACAGGGCCTGATAGGCTGCTTGGACTTAGTCTATCACTAGAGCACCCAACTGGTGGGCCCACTGGGTGCAATCCAGCCCAGTCTGAAGGGCTGTTGTCTCAAATGCCTCTATGTAGGTCTTGGGATCATCATCCCATGGCATTCATGACATCTTAAACAGGGCAGCATTACATTGCATCCATTCCTGCTGGTGGGCCTCCTGGAGCTTCTGTATCTCCAGCACCTGCCCTATTGCCTGAATGGCTTGTACCAGAACCTCCACATGAGCTACTGCTGGCGCCTGCATGTCTGCTTTGGTCTGGGTCAGGATCCCTGGTCCGCTAATGCAGAAGCTGCCTGTCACAGGTGGAGAAAGACCGGGGAGACTCCCGAGCCCAGGGAGGGAGCCCCAGAGCCAGAGGCAGGGCAGGGGCAGCTGCCCTGCCAGAGGCAGGGGGCAGAACGGAGAAAAAAGAAAATAAAAAAAATAACTTAACTCACCGCAGGATGCAGATGTGTTTCCCCAGGTTAGAAGGGTGAGAAGGGGCTAAGTGCACGGCAGCAGGGAGTGGGAGCGAGGGGTGAGCTTGTTATTTGTGTATCTGGGGGAATTATTCGAGCACCCACAGAAACAGCCAAGATTCGCCAGGCTGGGTAAGGGCAAAGTGCAGGGGAGGAGGAGCTTCGCAGAAGACATCTACGACGTAGGTACCTGACGAGGGTAACCGCGCTACACGAAGCCCCACCCACTGAAAGATCCAAGTTGTGGCAGGCGAGAAAGGGCGGACTGCAGTGCGTGGAAAGACCTCCCAGAAGGCCACCTGCGATGGCAAGCCGAGTACCGGTGAGCACTCGGAGCAAGGAAGCCCGAGACAAGATGTATGAGGCCTGGCGGCTACACTGACGTTCCCGGCCAATGCACCACTGTGATGTCTTTAGTGGGTGTGACGGGTACCATACTATCCTCTCTTACCGGGGTCCCTCCCCCCTCAACCCTCCTGTCATGACGTGATGTTATTGGGTGAAAGGAGGGGTTCAGTGATGCTCTTCTTCTTGGAGAGGGACCAAGTAAAGGAGGTACTTACAGTTGCACCACGATGTTCCTCAGGCTCCGCCTCCCCTACACCCCATCCACTCACCAACCGTTTGGGTGTTGCCAATATAAATCTGCCATGCCCCTGTGAGCCCCTTTGCTAAGGGGTTGGGGGTTGGCTTTGGCTTTGGCTTTGGCTTTGGCTCTGGTAGGTTCTTCCCCCCCCCCCTCTTTTTTTTTCTTTTCACCTGGAGCAAGGCAGCTGGAGTCCCCAGCCCCTGGTGCCAGATGATTGGACTCCAGATGTCAGGCATGACTCTCTTTCCCCAGAGAGTGTGATGCCTTTTATCCCCTTGAAATTGTAGGTAGCTGGGAGTGGGAATGGATCCTCCCCAGCCTAATGCAAGGATGCTATTTTCCCCTGCTCTGGATGCAAGCTCCATGCCTGCATCAATGCTCCTGCCAGCAGCAGGAATCACTCCAAGCCTGGCATGCTCCCCACTGTCTCTCTCTCTCCTTCTCTCCCCTGCCAGCTTCTGGTGGGGTTTTTAAATCTTCCCACCATTGCCATTGGCCCAGCGCTCCCCTGCCCTGGGAGCACCTGTTTGAAGAGCTGGCAAAATGCTAGCTCACATGGCCACAGCGCTGGTTCCTGCTCTGGGCACATGCCTGAAGGCAAGTTTTCCCGGGCATGGTGGGTCTATTTATCCTGTGCTGGGGCTCTCAAGTTTTCCCCAGCCCCTGCAGAGCCTGTGGGGCTTCTCACTGCCACACAGCCCATCCCCCAGGAGTCTTAGTTTAAAGTCCTGTCAAGAAGGTCAGCCATTCTGGACAAGAAGAGCTTCTTCCCTTTCCAGGTGAGGTAGAGGCCATCCTTTCTCAACAGTCCACTCTCTCTGAAGTGGTCAAAGAAGCCAAACCCCTCACAATGGTGCCATTGCTGGAGTCTTCTTTTCACCTCACTGATGCACCTTTCCTTCCAGAGCCCATGTCCTGAGACTGGGAGGATCAATGAAAAAACTATTTGTGCCCCCAGACCCCTCAGCCCAGCCCCTAGAGCCCTGTAGTCACACATGACCTGGTCCTGACCGCTCTGTCTTGATATAAGAGACCTTGTCATTTTTGTTTGCCATAAAGAAAATGTGGATTTCCTTTGACTATGTAAAAGCTTAGGCTTCCTTTTAGACCTCATGTTTTCTATCCAGGTAAATATTATCTTAGTTAAAAATAAGAAATCAGTAAGAGCACAACATTAACACCCATATTAAAAATAGAAACGGTTGCTGTTGGTTTGGTTTGCTGCTGTCACTGGCAGCAGCTAGAACTGCTATGGTTTGCTCAGCAACAAACAGGGTACCAGTATAACAGAGTAAAAGTAAGTTCACCGGAGTGAAAAAAATCAGCCTTGTCAGAATGTTAAACCTGCTCTAACAAGACTGGATGTAAAGCAAGTACTAACAAAGAGAAGAGTTTGATAGCTGGAGAAAAGGAAGTAAAACAGAAGGATGTAGGAAGGTGTGGGGAGGGGAAAGTTGATAAGCATAATTTAGTAATAGAACTTGCACCCAGAACATATAGTACACAACCTAAAGAGGTCTTCATGATGTAACCACCAGTGTAGTTGTAATTCAACACATGCAAGCATCTGGGAAGACCTACTACCATCACCAGGGTGGTGAAAAGAATTGATTCCATTCATATTTCTTAGGTGGGAAAAAGAATTTGATTCAACCGTGCTTAAAAAAATGTACATTTCCTATTTACTACCAATGAAGTCCACTGCTGATGAAGAGTTTTGACTAATCTATGATCAGTTCTTATAAAAACAAAATCTAAATACTCTAGAAATGAGATTAACCAGTGCTGAGCTGTCTAAGTTTACAGATCATGCCCATATGCAATAAAGTAAAAGACTAAATAAAATATTCCAAATTTGTACCATACAGTACAAAGCTCATTCAAACTAAGTCAGTCAGATGTTCAGATGTACAGTCAGAAGATATCTAGAAGGTAGATGGCAAATTACTAACCTATCCAACAGAGCTCCAATGCGACCATTCACCTATGATGGGAAATTATTTTTTTAAATTGTTTAAATCTTGACCATTGATTTCAACTGGTATCTCATGAGTCTTCTATAAATTTTACTATGTCTCTGCACATAAAACCAATTGCAAAGTTCTGACTTGGAACTTACACACAATTGTAATTGACTTTAATAAAGGTTCTGCCTAAATAAAGATAACCAGTTTTCATCTTAAAATTTACTCAAGTGTTCCTGGAATCCTATTATTGTCTGTCTGTTTGCAACTGGCCAACATGCAAAATATAGAAAAGTATACATGATGGTTTCTCATTACTGGAGAGACAGTGAGTGTAAGAGAACATCACAGCAGGAAGAATGTCATAGCATAATGTGATTATGATCATGGGAAGCTTATATAGCAAAATAGAAGTAAAAAGCTTATGGATGTAAGTGCAATGGGACTATGCTCATCAGGACAGACCAACAGATATAGACATAATGAGTTATTTTCAAATAATCAGCTCATTTCTACTACTATTGTTGTATTCCTGCATCACAAAGATAGAAAATAGACCTACGTTCTGCAGCTCAACTCCTCAGGAACCAAATAGACTATTTAAATGTGCATAAAAGATGAGAAAATGGTGTTTTCAACTATGAAATCCTGGCAGCATTCAGGATTCTGCTAACTGTTTGCAGAGTTTGATATTTACCAAATGAAAAGATAAATAATTACACCAACTCATTTGTGTTTAAATTAGCCAGTAATAATGTATGTTTTGGAGGGATATCATTCAGTGCACTTATGTCAAAGATATGTCACTACTGGTCTATGATCAGACAGAAATAAACAAAGAAACAGAGGCAGAAAAAATCCCATTTTCATCCATATTATCAATAAAGAAAACAAAAGTAAAGTAAAGCAGAAGCTATAGGTTCTTGGAGCCCAAGGCTGAAAAAATAAGAATTTTTAAGCCAATGGGCATAAGGTATAGGCAAATGATCCAACATCAGCAAGTATAAAAGGGCCAGGGCTGACTGAAGACATAGTGGCACATGGTAAATTAAGGGTGCGTCTACATGTACATTAATGTACTTAATGCACATTAAATTTAGTACCTCCATTGTGTGTCTTCACACATGTTCCAGGGGTAGGGAGGCTACTTTAATTAGAACAGTGTGGCAGGGCACCAGTGGTGCCTGCTATTTTAAGGGCAAGGTCAGGGGTAGGCAATGTTTTTTGGCTGGAGTGCTGAAAAACACCACAATGCCTACCTCGGAAGGTGTCGGAGTGCCGGCATGGCAGAAAAAACAAAATGAGAGCAAGGGGTACATGGTAGGATGCCCTACTTCTTCCCCCTGCCCCCCCATCCAAAGACCCTGCCCCCCAGCCCTATCGTCATGTGCCCCCAGCCCTGCTGCCCCTTGCCCCCCAGCCAAAGCCCCTGGCCCTCAACCCTGCTGCCCTGTGACCCCCAGCCAAAGCCCCTGCCCCCAGCCCTGTTGCCTCTGCCCCCCAGCCCTCCTGCCCCTTGCCCCCTGCCCAAAGCCTCTGTTCCCCATCCCTGCTGCCCTGTGCCCCCCAGCCAAAGCTCCTGCCCCCCAGCCTTACTGCCCTTTGCCCCTCACCCAAAGCCCCTGCCCCCCAGCCCAGGGCTCTGTGGCTGCCAGCAGCTACCCCAGCTCTGGGTAGCTGCTGGAGCCCAGGCTGCTCCCAGAAGGGCTTACAGTATCCTAGCTGCCTGCTAGGAGCAGCCTGGTCTCCCGGCTGGCAGCAGCTCCCCAGAGCCGGAGTCCCGGCTGTGCCAGGCTCCAGGCTCTGGCATCAGCTCCGTGCTGGCAGTGACTGTGTGTACACCTCAAGGCAGACAGCGGGGCAGTGCAGAAGATATCTAGAAGGTAGATGGCAAATTACTAATCTGTCCAACAGAGCTCCAATGTGACCATTCACCTATTCCCAGGGAAAGGGGCCACAGCTAATGGGCTAAAGGGACAGCTGAGTTGGCTGCCTGAGATGCCAGCTGCGAGGCTTGGGCCATGGTGTAGGCGTGCAACAGAGCCATGGATAGCCCCCCAATATCGGGATGTATAATGGGCAGCCTCCCACCTAATTATTACATCAATATTATTACATCAAGGCATGGCAGGAGAGAGAGGTGGGTGGCTGACCCGTAGAAAGGGGGCAGGCTGGTGCTTGCACCAGGCATGAAAGTTTGCCCTTATCACAAGCAGCTCCAAGAGCCATGCTAATTAAAGTGCCCACAGCATCTCGTGTATTCAGTACCCTGAGCTTCAAAATGACAGAGCAGTGCTTTAACTAAAGCTTGTTCAATGAGCTTTAATTAAAGTGCTCCCACTGCCATTTTGAAGTGTGGCAATGCTGAATACATGAGATATGGAGGCTTATGGAGTACCCTAATTATCACATTCCAGCCATCTCAATTAATTGAGTCTTCTCCAATGCACTGTAATTACAGTGCATTGGAGCAACAGCATCCCCGCCCATCCACAGGTACCCATTGTGAGGTACTTGGAAAATGTGCATTAGCCTGTCTTAATGCATGCTAACTAAAGAGCATAGTTTTTAAGTGGCACTTAATGTGCATTGGCTTATTTTAATGTGCATTAGCTAAAACATATTTTAGTGACACTTGAATGGACATTTAAATAAGCTAATGCGCATTAAGGCACATATGTAATAGATGCATCCTAATTGCCCTCCTC
The DNA here is from genome assembly GCF_030867095.1 of Alligator mississippiensis. NCBI lineage: Eukaryota > Metazoa > Chordata > Crocodylia > Alligatoridae > Alligator > Alligator mississippiensis. The sequence goes on along the minus strand of NC_081833.1, from coordinate 49,980,028 downwards.
CAGTTACCTCAAGAAAAATGAAAGAGAAACTGGGGCAATTTAGCCCTGTTTCACTTAAGTAGATTGACAGTTACAGTGCTTGGGCTACTCCATTGTAAATTCATGTTTCCTGTTTACTTGTTGCAATTTGATTTTGCCTGTCCATAGTCACAGGCTTGATTCTGATTGGATACCAGAGTTTATAACAATGATGTAACTCTGTTTTCTTCAGTGGAATAGTTTGATTGCATAAGTGAAACAACAGACTCATGCCCACTGAGCTTGGTTCTCTTCTCTTCCATGCTGGCTTAATGCTGCTGTAATTCCCTTGTCTTCTTGATTTATCTCAGTCAAAGCAAGATGGGAATCTAGTCCACTTTCTCGAAGGCTGGAACAGATGGGTATACAAATGTCTTAACTCACCACCCACTCAGCCTGTATGATCAACTCAGTAATTATGATCTCATCAGCAGTTAACACTGCTAATATATCATGAAGAAGAAAAAAATCAAGCTTTCTTATGGGAAATGAAATAAAAGGAGACAAAAACAACACCAAGAAAAGAAATGAACTCTGCATTCTGTTCTGTTCTTTCTTTAATGTTCAATGATTTGTTCATGCAACAATAATGTAAGATAAAGTATCAGACAGATTATAGAGACTCATTAAAACTGTTAGAGTTATTTTAATCTTAGGAGATTTTTGAGCACTTAAGCAAAATCAGGGTCCCTCAATGGACACGCAACAGAGCATCACAGTCAGGCATTCTCATGGTGCTTCCTGCATAAGCAGGAGTGGTTGCTGTACATAAAGCTAACAGCTTTGGAAACAAACATCATTTTTAAAGCCTACAATGAACTAACTCTGCATCTCCTTCTTGTGCAGCTAAGTATAGTATAGGGGGACAAACTATGCAGGCCCCTTCATCTGCAGCTGTAATGTAACAAAACCAAATCAGAAGGACAAAGAAAACTAGCACGTGTTTTTTAGCTCTAGTCCCCACAGAACATAAATGTTCACACAATTTTTTTAAACAAAGACAGATAAAGAAACCTAAAAGATGCCTTAGGGCAAACAAGTTTTACTTTGTGATGACATCCTTTCTTTCTATACTGGGTATTTTATAAGAATCTTACCATATCTTGCATTTTCATCTGCAAACTCCACACAACTTTACAAAGAAGAGTGAGTAATATTATTTCCAGTACAGATGGGCACATGGATGTACAGAAAAAAGTGATTGCCCAGGGTTATGCACTATTTCTGGGTCAAAACTGGAAATAGAACTAGAACCAGGTCTTCTAAAATAATGGCCAGTCCCCTCACACCAGGTTATACTTAGCTGAATATTAAGAACTGGTGAACTTTGTGTCTGGTCATACAGGAATAAGTAGGCAACATGTGCTCTATTCATACCATCAAACAAATAGTCTGGGGAAGAACAGAAAATGTACTCTGATACCACACCCTAACACAATTTAGTAGATGGGATCTGAGGAGAGTACAGTAAACTGCTATTAATAACAGTTGTTAGCATATTATTACAATACCATAGCTCACAGCAAATGTCATGCCACTCTGCTTCTGGACTAGCCCTAAATGAGGACTATAGAATTCAGCAATAGAATTCACCATAAGACATCGAGTGGGTAAGGTAACTAGTAGGGTGAAAGTGCTAGACTTTAGGAAAGCTGATTTCAATGAACTCAGGCGATTAGTCAAGGACGCACTGCAGAGTAGGAGATTTGAAGAGATGGAAGCCCAAGAAGGGTGGCTGTGCCTTAAGGAAACGATCCTTCGGGCACAAAGCAAGACGATCCCGGAGCGAGGCAAAAGAGGGAAAGGGGCCACGAGGCTTCCCTGGCTGACCAGAGAAATCCAGGGCAGCCTAAGGGCCAAAAGGGGAGCACATAAAAAGTGGAAACAGGGAGAGATCACCAAAGATGAATATACCTCCTCTGCTCGTGCTTGTAGGGAGGCAGTTAGATGGGCCAAAGCTACCATGGAGCTGAGGATGGCAACCCAAGTAAAAGACAACAAGAAATTGTTTTTTAGATATATAGGGAGTAAAAGGAAGGCCCGGGGAGGAATAGGACCCCTGCTAAATGGGCAGAAGCAATTGGTGACAGACAGGGGGGACAAGGCTGAACTCCTCAATGAGTTCTTTGCCTCAGTGTTCCTAAGTGAGGGGCACAACAAGTCTCTCACTGGGGTTGTAGAGAGGCAGCAGCAAGGTGCCAGACTTCCATGCGTAGACCCTGAAATGGTGCAGAGTCATTTGGAAGAACTGGATGCCTTTAAGTCGGCAGGTCCGGATGAGCGCCATCCGAGGGTGCTGAAGGCACTGGGAGACATCATTACAGAGCCACTGGCGGGAATATTTCAAAGCTCGTGGCACACGGGCCAAGTCCCGGAGGACTGGAAAAGGGCCAACGTGGTCCCCATTTTCAAAAAGGGGAAGAAGGAGGACCCGGGCAACTATAGGCCAGTCAGTCTCACCTCCATCCTTGGCAAAGTCTTTGAAAAAATTATCAAGGCTCACATTTGTGAGAGCCCGGCAGGACAAATTATGCTGAGGGGAAATCAGCACGGGTTCGTGGCAGGCAGATCGTGCCTGACCAATCTAGTTTCTTTTTATGACCAGATTACGAAACGCCTGGACACAGGAGGAGGGGTGGATGTCGTATACTTAGACTTCAGGAAGGCCTTCGATACGGTATCCCACCCCGTGCTGGTGAACAAGTTAAGAGGCTGTGACTTGGATGACTACACAGTCCGGTGGGTGGCAAATTGGCTGGAGGGTCGCACCCAGAGAGTCGTGGTGGATGAGTCGGTTTCGACCTGGAAGGGTGTGGGCAGTGGGGTCCTGCAGGGCTCGGTCCTTGGACCGATACTCTTTAATGTCTTCATCAGTGACTTGGATGAGGGAGTCAAATGTACTCTGTCCAAGTTTGCAGATGACACAAAGCTATGGGGAGATGTGGACACACCGGAGGGCAGGGAGCAGCTGCAAGCAGATCTGGACAGGTTGGACAAGTGGGCAGAAAACAACAGAATGCAATTCAACAAGGAGAAATGCAAAGTGCTGCACCTAGGGAGGAAAAATGTCCAGCACACCTACAGCCTAGGGAATGACCTGCTGGGTGGCACGAAAGTGGAAAGGGATCTTGGAGTCCTAGTGGACTCCAAGATGAACATGAGTCGGCAGTGTGACGAAGCCATTAAAAAAGCCAATGGCACTTTATCGTGCATCAACAGATGCATGACGAATAGGTCCAAGGAGGTGATACTTCCCCTCTATCGGGCGCTGGTCAGACCGCAGTTGGAGTACTGCGTGCAATTCTGGGCGCCGCAATTCAAGAGGGATGCGGATAACCTGGAGAGGGTCCAGAGAAGGGCCACTCATATGATTAAGGGCCTACAGACCAAGCCCTACGAGGAGAGACTAGAGAAACTGGATCTTTTCAGCCTCCGCAAGAGAAGGTTGAGAGGCGACCTTGTGGCTGCCTATAAGTTCATCACGGGGGCACAGAGGGAATTGGTGAGTATTTATTCACCAAGGCGCCCCCGGGGGTTACAAGAAATAATGGCCACAAGCTAGCAGAGAGCAGATTTAGATTGGACATTAGGAAGAACTTCTTCACAGTTAGGGTGGCCAAGGTCTGGAACGGGCTCCCAAGGGAGGTGGTGCTCTCCCCTACCCTGGGGGTCTTCAAGAGGAGGTTAGATGAGCATCTAGCTGGGGTCATCTAGACCCAGCACTCTTTCCTGCTAATGCAGGGGGTCGGACTTGATGATCTATTGAGGTCCCTTCCGACCCTAACATCTATGAATCTATGAATCTAAGAGAACCTGATCCTGTTATCACTGTATTAATGAATGAACCCTATCAAACTCAATGGGAGCAGGATTCAGCCCTCAATTAGAATTAATAAGAAGTATCATTATTTTGCTTTTCTTCTTCAGAAACAATTACACCATCCTTTTTAACTTGGCTTCTTTTTTCATGTCAATATAAAAAGGAGCTGTAATGGCCAAAGAAAATACAAGTCATTATTGCCTATGTTAAGGAAACCAGAGACATATTACTGACCTCTTACAAAAACAGCAAAATGTAAAATTTAATGCATTAATTCATAATCCGTTTCCAATGTGCCTGGACTCTACAAAACAACCACAGAAAAATCCATCAATTTGGTTTACTTTTCATTCCAATATACTAAGGCTGAGAGGGGATCTGGTGGCCATCTATAAACAGGCCAAGGGAGACCAGCAGGTAATGGAAGAATCCCTGTTTCCCTGAGCACTACTGGGAGTAACAAGGAATAATGGCCATAAGTTGATGGAGAGTAGATTCAGACTAGATATCAGGAGGCAATACTTCACAGTCAGGGCAGCTAGGATCTGGAGCCAGCTTCCAAGGGAAGTGGTACTCGCTCCTACCCGGGGGGTCTTTAAAAGGAGGCTAGATAGACACCTTGCTGGGGTCACTTGACCCCAGCATTCTTTCCTGCCCATGGCAGGGGGTCAGACTTGATGATCTGCTCAGGTCCCTTCCAACCCTACTATGAAACTATGAAGAGAAGGAGGACATCTAGGTACCAATTCAATGGGCACATTTACACAAGATGCTGACTGTGCAGTAGCCTGATGCTACTGCACAGTAGTATTGCATTGCAAAAACTGTGACTTGATGCTACTGTGCAGTATATTAGGCTACTGAAAAGCAGTGTCATAAAAAAGATGTTCGCTGGCACAACTGTGCAGTAACTCAGGTTACTATGCATTTATTTAGTATTTGTTTATAGAAATACTAAATAAATGCACAGTAACCACTGCACAGTAGTGTCTCATGTAGGTGCAGTTAATAAGGTACAAAAGCACATGCCTTTCTTTAAGCAAAATATTTGCATTTAGTTCTAAGACTATCTACATGCTCAAAGTTAGGTGCATATATAAATATGGTCCTTCCCAGTTCTCTTCCCAGTTCAGATATCACTTAGGCAAGCATAAGACACAGGTAATTCCACTGACATCAATAGCATTAGAATGGTTTAAAACAGAGAGCAGAATCGGCAGCTTCTTTCATCCCTGCTGCTCCATCATGTACTAGGAAGCACTTATTTTAATCCAAGCATAACTATCATCAGCATAGTTTTTTCTAGGTAAACACTAATGCTCCTTAGGGACTCATGCATTAATAATGTTTAACTAGCATCTTTAACACACCCCCATTTTACTGGCTGGCATTCCCATGACAATCAATGGTACTATGTGCTAAAAGTTAAGCACATTCATAAGTGCTTAGTCCTGTCTTTTACTCAAGTCAGCCTTACAAACTTAAGTGGCTATGGAGAGTCTTTCTAACATAAGAATTACCATACAACAAAATGTATTACTTTATTTTTGCATGTTAATTTTATTAGAAGTATTGTCATCATCATCATGGGACTGGATTAGGGTTTTTTTATTTATTATCCTAAAGAATATAGAAAATCTCTTGGCTTCTGGAAACATGTAACCAACAATTAAATGAGATAATAATAATGAATGTTATGACAGGACTGGAGAGGATTGAAGGGAAGCTTGGTAACAGTGATCATGAGTTGATCACTTTCTTTATCCATTGCAAAGCTGGCAAATAAGTCAGCAATGCAGAAATCCTTGATTTTAGGAAAGCTGACTTTCACAAGCTCAGGAGGTTGGTTGTTGAGGCCCTGAGAGACCATGATCTGACAGGGAGGGGAGTCCATGATGGGTGGTCGCTCCTTAAGGATGTGATCCTAAAAGCATAAGGGAAGTCCATTCTGGTCTATAGGAAAGGTAGCAAAAGGGCTGAGAGACCCCCTTGGCTCAATAGGGAGCTCATGGACCTCCTGAATCTGAAAGAGAAGCTTATAAGGGATGGAAGTCAGGAGTTACCACTAAGGAGGATTATGCAGCACTGGCCTACACCTGTAGGGAGCAGAGCAGAAAAGCCAAGGCTTAAATTGAACTCAAACTGGCTATGGGAATCAAGGAAAATAAAAAGACCTTCTTCAAATACGTGGGAAGTCAGAAAAAAACCAAGGGAAACATCAGACCCTTGGATGACATCATAGCATGACCAATGGTGAGGATATCTGAGAACTTGTGACACTCAGGAGAGGTTCCAGAAGATTGGAAGAGGGGCAATGTGACACCTATCTTTGACCAAAGAAGAAAAAAATGTCCTGGTAACTACAGGCCAGTCAATTTGACTTCAATCCCTGGAAAGATCTTGGAAAAAATCATCAAAGAATCCATCAGTAACAGGGCTAATGGAAGGCAACATTCTGAGAGAGTGCCAACATGGCTTCATTGCAGGTAGGTCTTGCCTGACCAACCTCCTTTCATTCTATGACCAAGTGACATATAACCTGGACAACGGAGAAGATGTTGATGTCATATATTCAGATTTCTAAAAAGCCTTTCACATGATCTCCCATGATGTCCTCATGGTAAAATTGGGGAACTGAGGCCTCAACAACCTTACGGTCTGATGGATGGGGAACTGGCTCTGTGGTTGGACCCAAAGAGTGATAGTCAATGGAATCGAGTCAACATGATGCATAGTGATCAGTGGCATCCCCCAGGGTTCAGTACTTGGACCAATAAATTTTAATATATTCATAAATGATCTGGATTCATGTCATAAGTGGACTGGCTAAGTTCACAGATAACACCAAATTATGGGGAAGTGTGGTCTCACTAGAGGATAGGCTGATGATTCAGGCCTACCTGGGCAGGCTTACAAGGTGAGTGGATCAAAACCTAATGACATTCAACATGAGAAATGCAGGGTGCTCCAGCTCAGGAGAAAAAAACCCACATCATACCTATACGCTTGGCAGTGCTACACTCACTAGCACCATGACCGAAAGAGACTTGAGGGTCATGATTGACCACAAGATGAGCATGAACCACCAGTGTGATGCTGTAGCTCGCAAAGCAAATAAAACTCTGGCTTGCATCTACCGGTACATCTCAAGCAAAACCCAAGAAGTCATCCTCCTGCTTTACTCAGCCTTGGTGAGGCCACAGCTGAAGTACTGCATCCAATTCAGGGCTCAATGCTTTAGCAGGGATATCAAGAAGCTTGAGAGTCAGAGGGCAGCCACGTGCACTATTAGAGGTCAAGAGAACAGGCTTTATGAGGAGAGGCTAAGAGGCATGGGACTCTTCAGCCTGGAGAAGCAAAGGCTCCGGGGTGACTTGGTGGCAGCCTATAAGTATATAAAGGGTGTACATCAGGAACCGGGAGAATGTCTGTTCACCAGGGCACCTCAAGGTCTAATGGTCACAAACTGCTGGAAGACCATTTCAGACTGGACATAAGGAAAAACTTATTACTGTCTGAGTCTCCAGAGTCTGAAATAGACTCTTCCCAGAAGTGGTGAAAGTACCTACTCTGGACACTTTTAAGAAACACTTGGATGCTTATCTTGCTGGGGTGATCTGAACCCTGCTGACTTCCTGCCCCATGGACCCTATGATCTTGTGAGGTCCCTTCCAACCCTAATGTCTATGAAATTTATGAATTAGAATCAGGGTCCCATTCTATTGGGCACAGTAATATGCAGATATAATCTCAGGACCAAAGGCAAGATGGAACAAAGTGGCATGGTAAAAACAACATAGGGAAAGCGATGGTTTGTACCAGAAGCATTCTGGCTGCAAAGTAAGCATTGATTTTTTCTGCCAGGAATCAAAATCTGAGTGCCCTACAGTAAGGCAACATGTGTGTGAATCACCCTGCAACCCATTGTCCTATAAAGACATACTTAGGGGCTTTGCCGTTTGTCTCTGCCAACAGGTATGTGAATCAGCCTGGTAACTGCTGAAGATTTTGGTTCCTGATGGAAGCAAAAGGAAGAGAGTAGGGGTGTGCAAAACAGGCCATATTTGATTCACATTCAGTCCAAATCAGGGACAGTGATTTGATTTATTGATTCAGATCACTGTCCCAATTCGATTCGGCTGAATCCAAATCTGAAGATTTGCTACTGATTTGGAGAATTAGCGATTGGCCATAGACACAACTTTAAATTTTTTTCCACATACTTCAAGGTATCAGGTGTGGCTCATAAATGCTGAGATGGTGGAGTGGATGAGCATCCCACAGGAGTGTGCGGAGAGCCCCTGTGTGCTTGGCAGTGAACCAAGAAGTGGATGAGAAGTACTTCCGGTACACTTCCAGATCCTCTGCTAAGCACAAAGCCCCCTCCTCCCCCCACCCCCGCACCTCCCCTGGCTAGGCAATTGGTTGCGGGGGGACCCAGGATGCCCTCCACCCAGACCCAGGAAGCACCAGTCACTGAGCTGGGGAGGTGCAGTGGGGCCCCCCAGTGCACTCCCTGGTGGACCCGGAAGTGGACTGGAGTGCTTCTGGTCCACTTCCAGGTCTGCTGCAAAGTGCATTGAAGACCCTGTACCCCTGTGGGATGCTCCATCCACCCCACCAACTCAGCATTCACAAGCCACCTGGTACCTTGATGTATGTAGAAAAAACATTTAAAGCTGTGTCTATGTCCAAACCATCAAATCTCTCTGAATCAATTCAGAGGGTTCTGATTTGATTTAGAGAGATTAAAGGGTCCCCTGTTTCAATCTGGATTCAGAGATTCAGCCACTGAATTGGACCAAATCTCCACCAAATCAAATCAGTGACTGAAGCATTGCACAGCCCTAGAAGAGAGTACCAGGAGTACCCTCACAAACTAAAACTCAGCAGAGTATGCTGATTCACAGTAAACAAAATCTTCAATAATTCTTACTATCTATGTTCCTGACAACTATTAGATATCACCTTGCAACAGTCTCTAGCACAAAATTGGGTGTGAGAAGAAATATATAGTGGTTTTATGGAGAAGTTTGAAGAGGGCATTCAATAGCTAAAAGTTGCATGTTAAAAATCTTGGAGCTAGTTGTGAGAGAAGCAGATAAACACTATCATCAGCATTGCAGAAGTGACAATAGTGATATAACAATGTAAAGTTATGGACAATAGTCTTGAATATGCCACATGGAGGAGATGGTACCAGTAGAAAACCAAAAGAGGGAAAGGAAAGAGTAAGAATAACAGACTGCATTGGATGCAGACTGCATTGGATCTTATTCTTATTCTCTAGGATTGTCCTGAGAGGTCTGAGCTGAATGACAGAAAGGTCAGAGAAAAGAAGGTTTGACCTGAGAGGTTTTTATTTCCCCTCCTACTCTAAAAGTGACATGGTGAATGTATATATTAATGGTCTCCCCCCACTTTTAGAAGTAAAAAGAAGTCCTAACAAAATCTCTAAATATCTTCCACTGTTGAGTTAAGAACTCATGAACACTGCCTTCGTGGGGAAGAAAACAGATGAATATTTTGTTGAACACTGATTGGGTACACCAGATTTTCCAGGATTTTTTTTACATTATGTACAGCTCATTATTCTGTCAGTATTTGGGATGACAGTTGATGGGAAACAAATTTTGATTAGTGTCAATCAATCAATCATACATTGTTTCCAATAGGATGATATGCCAAATTCCAAACATTCTAATGAAATATGCCTGATGCTAATAAATGATGACCTGTCAACTGAATTGCTTACTGCATCTTTTAGTTAAAGAGACTGCATTGTAGCCCAACTATAGATAAAGGGGAAGAACTTCAGAGGTGAAATTGACATTAAGCTGTGAAATTAAACCCACAAAAAAAGATCCTAGAATGCAAGCAGCACAACATAGCTAAATCATTTCTCATATAACTAGACTGGAAGTCCCAATAAAACATTGCATTTAGGAAAATAGATCCAAGTCAGCAAAAACAAAATTGAAGCCAATGTAATGCTTCAATAAAACGATTCTTAAAAGAAGGAAAAATAAATGATTGTTATATTTTATAACAGTTTCTACATTTAGATCCATGTACTTTAAATATAGCACCCTGAAGCCCCCCAGTGACCCCCAACTGCCGTGAAGCACCCCCCCCGCCAACCCCCAGCAGCAGCCAGAGGTAAGCGGGGCCCATGGGGAGGGGACTAGCCCAGCTCAGCTGCGGGGAGGCAGCTAAGTAGGAACCGGGGAGGACCTTGCCCCGCCCCAGCCCCTACTTGGCCCAGCCCCCAAGGGGGACAGTAGAGGAGGTGACGGGGTACTCACCAACCCCTCTCCAGGCAGGCACAGTCCCCCAAATCCTGGGCAGGGCCCTCCCCTTGCCCAGGAGTAGACAGGTGCTGCAGGCGGGCCCACTGTACATGTAGTTTAAAAGGGCCCGCCAAAGGCAAAAAGCCCGAGAGGCTTATGGAGTGGCATGAGATGCATGAGTGAAAGCCTGTCATGCCCTAAAGCCCCCCAGCAACCCCCAACTGCTGCATAGCCCCCCGCCAACCCCCAGCAGCAGCTGGAGGTAAGCAGGGCCCCTGGGGAAGGGGACTAGTCCAGCTCAGCTGCAGGGAGACAGCTAAATAGGAACCGGGGAGGACCTCACCCTGCCCCGGCCCCTACTTCACCCAGCTCCACAGGAAGCTCCGTGACCAGAGCCATGTGAACAGGCTGTGCAAAGAGGCATGCTTGTCTGCCCAACATGTGAGTTAGAATGGAGTTTGCACAGGAGGGTGAGCAGGAGGGACCGAGGCCTTCCTGTGTGCCCCCTTGGGTAAGCATTCCCAGCTGTTGCCAGCCTACCAATGGCATGACACGGATGGGCATGCGCTGCACCCCGAGGGTCCCCTTGGGGTCTGCAGCCCCCCCCCCCCCTGGCTCTGGCTCTGGCTCCTCAGAGGCCTTCACCCAGATGGAGCCCATGGTTCTGGGCTCCACAGATGGAGCCTCTGGCTCTCGGCTGTGGGGGCTGCCTGTCACTTTTTCAGGTTCTGGGGGCCAGGAGCATGGCCACCTCCCCTTGTGAGGTCTGCTCCCTTTTGGCCTCAAAATACATCTCTGGTGCACCAGCTGGAGGAGCTGCAGGCCACAGTCCAGAGACTGCATGCCATCAGGGACTGTGAGCAGGAGATCGACTCTTACTGCCAGGCCCTTCTCCCCCGAGAGATGGAGGGTAGACCACGGTCTTCCTCCAGGACAAGGGAGGACTTGGGGACCTCCCCTTCTGCCCAGCCAAGGGATTGAACCAAAGTGGCCACGGGCCCCAAGGCCCGCCACACCAAGGCCCCTGCCCCACTGGAGCTTTACAACAGGTACGAACTGCTTGCAGTCCCAGCAGAGTCTGATAAGTTGCCAGCTCCTGCAGGCAACACAGGTTCAACTGTAGTTACCGCCCCCGCTCTCCCTAAGACAAAATGCTAATTGTGTGTTGTGGAAGACTCCATCCTGAGGGGGATGGAGGGGGCAATCTGCCACCCTGACCCCTCAGCCCAGGAAGTCTGCTGCTTCCCAGGAGCCCGTATCTGAGACATTGTGGAGAAGATCCCTAAACTCCTCCAGTCCACAGACCACTACCCTATGCTCCTTATCCATGTGGACACAAATGACACTTCTCAGAACCCTCCCAGCTGGGTCATGAGGTGCTACAGGGATTTGGGAGCAGGGCTTAAGGGGTTGGGGGCATAGGTGGTGTTTTCCTCGATCCTTCTGTTTTTGGGCTTTGGGCTGAGGAGGGAGAGGAAGATCGAGGTAGTGAACCAAAGACTGTGGTGCTGGTGTCATCAGGAAGGCTTTGGCTTCCATGACCACAGCCTGCTCTTTGGTGAGAGAGGCAGTGAGCTGCTGGGAAGGGATGGCCTCCACCTCTCTCCGCTGGGGAGAAGGCTCTTCTCAGCCAGACTGACTGACCTGCTTCACCAGGCTTTAAACTAAGCCTGCCGGGGGACAGGGGGACTACCGCCACTGCTGGCCCATTGAGCAACCCTTGCAAAGCCAGCAGGCCAAAGCACTTAAGGGATCCCACCCCTGCTCCAGCCCTAGAGTGAGCTGCAGGCAAGGCAAGGCAAGGCCCCTGAAGGGACACTTGCATGCCTGTACACCAATGCCAGGAGCTTGGGGAATAAACAGGTGGAACTTGTCCTCCTGCTCAACACAAACAATTATGATGTCATAGGGATAACAGAGACCTGGTGGGACTCCACCCATGACTGGACCATGAGTATAGATGGCTATACCCTGTACAGGAGGGATCGAGTGGACAAAAGGGGTGGACGTGTAGCTCTCTATGTCAAGGAGAGCTACGCATCCCTACAAGCCGACATCATCACCCAGGGTGGATGACTAGAGACCCTCTGGGTTAAAATCCATGAGGAACACAGCACAGGGGATACAATGGTGGGAGTCTACTACAGACTTCCCTCTCAGAATCAAAAGATTGACCAGGAGTTCACCAGGGAATTGGCTGAGGCTGCACGCTCCTGGTCCATGGTTGTCATGGGAGACTTCAACTACCTGGGCATCTCATGGGAAGAGCACTCAGCCAAATCCAAACAGTTGCAAAGCTTCCTCATGTGCGTGGATGAGCTCTATTTGACTCAAGAAGTCTACGGGGCAACAAGAGGCAAAGTGCTGATCAACCTGGTTCTGGCAACTGGGGATGACCTAATCAGTGACCTAACGATTGAAGGGAAGCTGGGTGACAGCAACCACGAGCTGATCTTCACCATCCACCCAAAAAGATGTCAACTCAGTCAGCAGTATAAAGGTCCTTGACTTCAGAAAAGCTGACTTTGACAAGCTCAGGAGGCTTGTCAGTGGGGCCGTAAGGGACCATGACCCCACAGGGAAGGGAGTTCAGGAAGAGTGGTTGCTCCTCAAGGTAGCGATCCTAGATGCAAAAGCTAAGGTTATTCCATCTCGAAGGAAAGGCAGCAAGAAAGCACAGCATCCCCCTTGACTCAACAAGGAAATAGCAGTCCTCCTGCATCTAAAAAGACAGACCTACAAAGGAAGGAGGATGGGATCCACCTCCAAGGAGGAATATACTGCACTGGTCCGGACCTGCAGGGAGCAAACGAGGAAAGCCAAGGCTGCAATGGAACTCCAACTAGCTTTGAGTATCAAGGACAAAAAATAGTCCTTTCAGATATGTGGGGAGCCACAGGAAAAGCAAGGGCAACATTGGACCCCTGCTAAGCCAGAAGGGAGAACTGATGACCAATGCCCAGGAAAAAGGCAACCCAGGCAGAGAAGCCTGCTCAGAGCTGGCACCTTGGTCTCAGCTGGAGGCGGCTGACTTCCTGGCCAGTTGTGGCCAGAAAGACATATTTTGACAGTTGAAAGCAGGCCACCACACTGGGAACATCTTCCAGGTGATAGCTGTCCAGATGGCTGGGCAGGGGGTACACATGGCACACTTGGCTCAGTAAAGGCATCCAGGAGGGCTTGAGGGCAAGAAAGGTGGCATACGATCAGTTAAAGCAAGGGGCAATCACCAAGGAGGATTACACTTCTGTTGTTCAGAAGGGAGGCGGTTAGGAAGGCCCAGGCAGAGTTGGAATGAGGGCTGGCAACTAGAATTAAGGATTACAAAAAGTACTTTTTCAAATACATAGGAAATAAGAAGAAGGCACCAGGCAACGCGGGGCCCCTACAGGACAAGCTTGGCAATCTGGTGATTGCAGCAAAGGAAAAAGCTGATCTCTTCAATGAGTTCTTTGCCTCTGTATCTCTGGGCAGAGACCGAGACCACTCCATCACTAGGATTACAGATAGGCTCGGGGGACAACATGCCATGTCTAGAGTCAGGGACGATCTAGTTAGGGAACTCTTGGAGGGGCTGGGCATGTATAAATCAGCAGGTCCAGATGCTCTTCATCCGAGGGTTCTGAGGGAATTGGCGGAGGTTATAGCAGGGCCCCTGGCATGGCGGTATGAGCGCTTGTTGTTCTTTGGCCAGGTCCCAGAGGACTGGAAAATGGCCAATGTGGTCCCCATTTACAAGAAGGGGAGAAAAGAGCACCCGGATAACTACAGGCCAGTTAGTCTCACCTCAGTCCTTGGGAAGACCTTTGAGAAAATTATCAAGGAACACATCTGCAGGGGTGCAGCATGGGAGGTAATGCTCAGGGGCAACCAACACGGGTTCATTGTGGGCAGATCCTGACTGACTAAATTTGTTTCCTTTTATGACCAGGTCACCAAGTCCTTGGATGTGTGCATTGAGGTGGATGTCATCTACCTGGACTGTTTCTCATCCCATTCTCATAAAAAACTAGGCAACTGTGGCATTGATGCCTACACAGTCAGATGGGTGCCAAATTGGATTGATGGTTGCATCGAGAGAGTGGTGGTGGATAGGTCATTGTTGACTCCAGGATGGACATGAGCCGCCAATGTGAGGAAGCAGTCATAGTTTCATAGTCTCATAGTTAGTAGGGTCAGAAGGGACCTGAGCAGATCATCTAGTCTGACCCCCTGCCGTGGCAGGAAAGAGTACTGGGGTCAAACGACCCTGGCCAGATGTTCATCCAGCCTCCTTTTAAAGAACTCCAGGGTAGGAGCCAGCACCACTTCTTTTGGAAGTTGGTTCCAGGTCCTAGCTGCCCTGACAGTGAAATAGCACTTCCTAATGTCTAGCCTGAAACTACCCTCCACTAGCTCGTGTCCATTGTTTCTTGTAACTCCTGGGATTGCTCAGGGGAACAGGGACTCTCTCAATGCCTGCTGGTCTCCCTTGACTAGTAGACTGCCACTAGATCCCCTCTCAGCCTTCTCTTTTGGAGGCTGAACAGGTTCAGGTCCCTTGGCCTCTCCTCATAGGGTCTGCACTGCTGACCCCTGATCATGTGGGTGGCCTTCCTTTGGACCCTCTCCATATTGGCCACATCCCTCCTGAAGTGTGGCGCCCAAAACTGGATGCAGTACTTCAGCTGCAGCCTGAGCAGTGTTGCGTAGAGGGGGAGGATCACCTCCTTGGACATGCTTGAGATGCATCTGTGGATGCACGACAAGGTATGGTTGGCTTTCCTGACCACGTCCCCACACTGTCAGCCCATGTTCATTGTAGCATCAATGATGACTCCAAGATCCTTTTCTATCTCAACACTGGTGAGAAGGGAGTTCCCCAGCCTGTAGGTGTGCCGCTGGTTCTTCCTCCCCAGATGCATCACCTTGCACTTGTCAGTGTTGAACCCCATCCTGTTCTCTTTGGGCCACCCCTGTAACCTGTGTAGATCCACTTGCAGCTTGTTCCTTCCTACTAGCGTACCCACTTCCCCCCACATGTTAGTATCATCTGCGAATTTGAACAGGGTGCTTTCTACCCCCTCACCCAAGTCACTGATGAAGATGTTGAATAGTGAGGGCCTGAGGACTGAGCCCTGGGGAACCCCACTGCCCACATCCCTTCAGGTCAAATAAGACCCATCCACCACCACCCTCTGGATGCAGCCCTCCAGCCACTTAGTGACCCATCTGACGATGTAGGCATCAACACCACTTTCTTACTGACAATGGGGTGAGAGACTGTGTTGAAGGCCTTCCTGAAGTCCAGAAAGACTATATCCACTGCGACACCTGCATTCAAGGACTTGGTGACCTGGTCGTAGAAGGCCACCAGGTTGGTTTGAGAAGACCTGCCCCTAATGAACCCATGCTGGTTGCCCCTGAATATAACCTCCCCTGCTGGCCCTTCCTGGATATGTGCCAGGATCATTCTTTTGAAAAGCTTCCCCAGGACCGAGGTAAGACTCATGGGCCTATAGTTTCCTGGGTCCTCCTTCCTCCCTTTTTTGAAGATGGGGACCACATTGGCCCTTTTCCAGTCCTCTGGCACATTGCTCGAGTGCCATGAATGCTCATAGAGCTGTGCCAGAGGTCCCGCAATGACCCCTGCTAGTTCCTTCAGCACTCTGGGGTGGAAATCATCAGGACCTGCAGATTTAAATACAGCTAGGCCCTCCAGAAGTTCCCTGACAAGGTCCTCATTAATCCTAGGCCTGGGTGTGCCACCCACAGGGCCCTCGGGGGGGGCCATTGGGGAAGATATCCGGGTTCCTCCTCAGAAATACAGTGGCAAAGAATTTGTTGAATATGTCAGCGTTACCGTCTAGTGAGATGACCAGATTTCCTAGCGTGTCCTGCAGAGGTCCCACGTTACTTGGCACCTTCTTTTTCCCCCCTATGTATTTGAAAAAAGACTTCTTGTTGTCCTTGATCTGGGTCGCTAGTCACAGTTCCATTTCTGCCTTGGCCTTCCTCACTACCCCTTTACATTCCCGAGCTACTGAGGTATAGTCCTCTCTTGTGATGCCCCCACCCTTCCAACGGGTGTATGCCTCCTTTTTCATTTGGAGACATTCCTGGATGTTTTTGGTGAGCCATGGGGGCCTTTGCGCCCTCTTGCCCCTTTGATTCATGTAGGGATTACTTCCCTTTGAGCTTGGAGGATTGTCTCCTTAAGGAGCGACCACTCCTCCTGGACACTCAACTCCCTCCAGCTCTGGGACCTCAGTGCTTCCCCCACTAGTCTTCTTACCTCATTAAAATCCACCCTCCTGAAGTCGAGGGCTGCTGCCTTGCTGGAAGATTTTGCCACCTTGCGCTGGATGGTGAATTCCAGCAGATGATGATCACTATCACCCAGGTGGTCAAGCACCCACAGACCCTGTACTAGGTCATCGTCCGTGGCCAGGACCAAATCCAACAAGGCATCTCCCCTGGTGGGGCTGTGTACCTCCTGGGTTAGATGGAGGTCCTGTATGTCAGTTAAGAACCTGTATGAGTGGTCAGACCTGGCTGTCTGCTCCTCCCAGCAGATGTCTGGCAAGTTTAGGTCACCCATGATGACCACATCCTTGGACCTAACAGTCTGTAAGGTTAACTGCACCTTGTCATGCATCTACAGATGCATCACAATCTGGTCCATGGAGTTGATCCTTCCCCTCTATGTGATGCTGGTCAGGCTGCAGTTGGAGTACTGCATCCAGTTCTGGATGCTGCACATCAAGAAGAATGTGGCTAACCTTGAGAGGGTCCAGAGGAGGGCCACTTGCATGGGCAGGGGGAAGCAGGCCAGGCCCTACAAAAATAGACTAAAGGGCCTGAATCTACTCAGCCTCCTCAAGAGAAGACGGAGAGGGAATCTGGTGGCGGTCTATAAACTCACCAGGGGGACCAGCGTAAAATAGGTGAGGCTCTGTTACCCCAGGCACCACCTGGGATAATAAAGGAATAATGGTCACAAATTAATTGAGAGCAGGTTCAGGCTTGATATCAAGAAGCATTACTTTATGGTTAGGGCTGCCAGGTTCTGGAATGGGTTCCCAAGGGAGGTGGTGCTCTCCCCTACCTTGGAGGCCTTCAAGAGCAGGTTGGATAGATATCTGGCTGGGGTATTATGATCCCAACACTCATTCCTGCCCAGGGCAGAGGGTCAGACTTGATGATCATCTGTTCAGGTCCCTTCTGACCCTAGAAACTATGAAAAAAGGTAGTAGTGCTGCACAAAGGCTAACTCTGCAGCCACAGCCCACTGGCAACTGGCCCAGAGAGGCAGATGCCTCTACTGGCTGTGCAGTCCATGTCCAGGTCTGGCAGGTGCGCAGCAGGTCACAGCCAGGCAGCATCCCCCACTGGGGAACTGAGACTACTGCAGTGGATAGAGACTGCAGGGAACTCTCAGGGCTGCTTCAGCAATCCAGTTGGCACACAGGCTAGTGTCCCCAGGTATCAATTGGCTGGGCCCCAGAAGCTCCTGAGAGCAAGTAGCCCTGAACTACTCATGCCACAGACTGTGTACTAAACTAGGGCTTGATCCTAGTTCCATTACAGTCAATGACAAAATATTTATTGACTTCAGTGGGGAAGGAATTTACTCTGGAAGTATTTTAAAAAGGCAAGTCTGGACAATTACAGTCTGGGCCAATGCTACCATTGTCAGAGAGAAAAACAGCAAAGATTTGTTACTCTATGCAACTTGCCATCACAAAAAGCACACAGTGTCAAGCACCGTGATGTTGGCAGATTCCCACTGAGTTGCTGAACAACTCATTAAAAGTGGCATGCAAACAGAATAGCAATCACAGTATGTGAGCCCTGAGGCACTGCCCCTTGCATTTAATAGTCAATGGATAGAGAGCAATGCAGTACAGAGGTTTCTGACCAATTGCAAGTAGGTGTCATGATCACCTTCTATTCAAGGCAGTATCCATCTCACTGATAGCTTGTTCTTCTAGCTTGTTCTTTTTCTCCTTGCTCAACTTATCTTCCTATCTTGTGTGCCCAGAGCAGTAGATTGAAAAGGAGCACAAAAAAGGGGACAGGATAATCTAACGTAGCATGGTGGCTAGTAGGGCTGTGCAAAACAGCAGAATTCTGCTTTGACATCTATTTTGATGTTTTGATAGAACAATGTTTAATTTTGAGTCTTGTTTCATTTCAAAAGAACTGTTCTATTCGGTTTCATAGAAACAGTTTCACTGATTTGATTTCATAGATTTCATAGACATTAGGGCTGGAAGGGACCTCGGAAGATCATCAAGTCCAGCCCCCTGCCCAATAGGGCAGGAAGTCAGCTGGGGTCAAAGGATCCCAGCAAGATGAGCATCCAGTTTGCTCTTGAAGGTGTTCAATGTAGGCACTTGAACCACCTCCGGTGGCAGGCTGTTCCAGACCTTGGGGGCTCGGCCAGTAAAGAAATTCTTCCTTATGTCCAGCCTGAAACGGTCTTGTAGTAGTTTATGACCATTTGACCTAGTCGTCATCCTGTGCGGCGCTCTGGTGAACAAACGTTCCCCCAGATACTGGTGGTCACCCCTGATAAACTTGTAGGTGGCCGTCAGATCACCCCTGAGCCTGTGCTTTTCCAGGCTAAAGAGCCCCATAGATCTCAGCCTGTCATCGTAGGGTCTGCTTCCCTGACCTCTGATCATGCGTGTGGCTCTTCTCTGGACTCTCTCAAGCGTGTCCACATTCTTTTTGAATTGTGGAGCCCAAAACTGGATGCAATACTCCAGCTGCGGCCTCACTAAGGCCGAGTACAAGGGGAGAATGACATCCCGGGATTTGCTTGAGAAGCATCTCTGGATGCAAGCCAGCGTTTTGGTCACTTTACTAGCCGCAGCATCACACTGCAGGCTCATGTTCATCTTGTGGTCAATGATGATCCCCAAGTCTCTTTCTTCCATAGTGCTAGCCAACATAGCACTGCCGAGCCTATAAGGATGCTGCGGGTTTTTCTTCCCAAGGTGGAGAACCTTGCATTTATCGGCGTTGAACACCATCAGATTCTCATCTGCCCACTTGCTGAGCCTGTCCAGGTCAGCCTGGATCACCCGCCTGTCTTCTGGTGTGGATGCTTTGCCCCAAAGTTTGGTGTCATCGGTGACTTTGGCCAGTCCGCTTCTGACTCCAGTGTCCACATCATTAATGAAGATGTTGAACAGTATGGGTCCAAGGACAGAACCTTGGGGGACCCCACTGGTCACAGGACACCATGATGAGTGACATCCATCAATTACTACCCTCTGGGTCCGACCACAGAGCCAATTTTCCAGCCAGTGGATCGTGGAGGACCCAAGGCGACAATTGGCCAGTTTCTCAAAGAGGTGATCATGGGAAACCAGATTGAAGGCTTTTTGAAGTCAAGATATATGACATCAATCTCTTCTCCCTTGTCCAGGAGATATGTCACCTGGTCATAGAAGGAAATGAGATCGTTCAAGCAAGACCTACCCGCAACAAACCTGTGCTGGCTATCCCTTAAGGTGTTGGCGTCGGCCAGTCCATTAAGGATGGCCTCTTTAATAAACTTTTCTAAGATCTTCCCCAGGATAGAAGTCAGGCTAATGGGCCTATAGTTAGCCGGATCCACTTTCCTCCCTTTCTTGAAGATAGGCACCACATTGGCCTTCTTCTTGGTCTTCTACACCAGAGCGCCAAGAGTTTTCAAAGATCCGTGCTAGAGGCTGGTCTATGATGCTCGCCAGCTACTCGAGTACCCTGGGGTGAAGATTGTCAGGGCTGGCTGACTTGAAGGTATCCAGCTTCTCAAAATGTTCCTTCATGAAGTCAGCATTAATGGAGGCAGGGGATCACCCTCACCCAGACTTCTCTGTCCCGTAGCGGGCATGGGCGTCCCGTGGGACTGATGAAAGACCGACTCAAAGTACCTATTTAATAGGTTGGCTTTTCCTGGGCGTCAGTTGTCAGTTGTCCCATCTGGTTCAGCAGGGGTCCAATGTTGCCCCTGCTTTTCCTCCGGAACTCCACATATCTGAAAAAGGACTTTTTATTGTCCTTAATGCTCAAAGCTAGTTGGAGTTCAGTTGCAGCCTTGGCTTTCATGGTATGCTCCCTACAGGACCAGACCAGTGCAGAATAATCCTCCTTGGAGGTGACTCCCATCCTCCATCCTTTGTAGGCCTTTCTTTTTAGCCTCAGTAGGTCTGCTAGGTCCCTGGAGAGCCAGGGGGGCTGCTGTGCCCTCTTGCTGCCTTTCCTCCGAGATGGAATAGACTTAGTTTGTGCATTGAGGATTGCTCCCTTGAGGAGCAACCACTCTACTTGAACTCCCCTCTCCCTGTGGTCATGGTCCCTTAGGGCCTCACTGACAAGCCTCCTGAGCTTGTCAAAGTTGGCTTTCCTGAAGTCAAGGACTTCCGTGTTGCTGACTGACTTGCCAGCTTTTCGGCGGATGGTGAAGGTGATCAGCTTGTGGTCGCTGTCACCCAGCTTCCCATCGATCACTAGGTCACCGACTAGGTCATCCCCAGTAGCCAGTACCAGGTTGAGCAGCGCTTTGCCTCTCATTGGTCCATAGACTTCTTGAGTCAGGTAGAGGTCATCCACGCACGAGAGGAAGCTTTGCAACTGCTCAGATTTTGCTGAGCGATCCTCCCACAAGATGTCCGGGTAATTGAAGTCACCTATGACAACCATGGTCCTGGAGCATGCGGCCTCAGCCAGTTCCCGGGCAAACTCCTGGTCAAGCTCTTGACTTTGGGTGGGAGGTCTGTAGTAGACTCCCACCATTGTGTCTCCTGTGCCTGAATCACTGACAGTGAGTCAATTAGTTGATTCGGATCACTGTCCCTGATTCAATTCAGACAAATCCGAATCTGAAGATTTGATGCTGATTTGGAGAATCAGCAATTCGGACATAGACACAGCTTAAATTTTTTTTTTACATACCTCAAGGTACCAGCGCAGTTTGTGAATGATGTGATGCTGGGGCCCATAGAGCATCCCACAGGTGTGTGGGGGGGCCCTCCATGTGCTTGGTGGTGAACCCAGAAGTGGACCAGAAGTACTTCCAGTCCACTTCCAGGTCTGCCAGGGATTGTACTGTGGGGCCCCGCCACACTTCCCCTGACTCAGCAATCAGTCATGGGGGGGACCCTGAGTGCCCCCTCAGATCTAGGAGGCACCAGATGCTGAGCCAAGACAGCATGGGGGGGGGGGCAGCACACTCCCTAGTGAACCCAGAAGTGGACCGGAAGTGCTTCTGGTCCACTTCTGGGTCTGCTGCCAAGTGCACTGGGGAGTCCAGCGTGCTTCTGTGGGACACTCCATCCTGCCCAGCATCACAGCACTCATGAACTGCCTGCTGCCTAGAGGTATGTAGAAAAAACATTTAAAGATGTGTCTATGTCTGAATCTCCTAATCTTTCCAAATCTCTCCAAATCAATTCAGAAGGTTCCAATTCGATTCTCAGTGATTAAAGGGTCCTCTGATTCAATTCAGATTTGGAGATTCAGCCACTGAATCAGGCCAAAACTCCACAAAATCAAATCAGGGACCGAAGCTTTGCACAGCCCTAATACCCAGTCCTTCAAAAGCTTTTCTCTTTTCCACATAGATTTAGGAATAGCAGTGAACATTTTGAGTATATTTTACTCTTCTTCCTTTTACTCATAAACCTTTTTATGTTACCTTTTAGATCAACAGGTTCTACAACTTTCATTTTAAATTAAATCAAAACCCACCAAATGAGACTCAACCATTACAGTATTCATATACACATCTTTATAAGCTCAAGTTTCAAAAAATGTATTTCCACTTGTGAAGACAAAGTTACTAGAATCCTGTGTGCACTTGAAATATTTGGAAATAAGTACAATAAAAACTTTTACTATTTGGGTTTCAGCTATCTGCCAGGAGCTTGGAGTTCATTGCAAATATGATGGGCTAAATGTCAGAACACTCTTCAACAGCTGTGTTGCAATTCTTTTCATGGCTTCATTGACACTTCAAAGAAATACCAAAAAACTTAACATCTTATAGGGTGCGTCTATAGAGATACTTTGAGTGCAGTAGACTAATTGTATTGCGCATTAGCATGATGGGCAAAAACTATGCTAAAGCACTAATGTGCAGTAGATTTAGTCTACTGTGCATTAACATCACCAAAAGACCATATATTTGTGCTAATGCACAGTAGTGCCGATTATGGTGCATTAAGTTAGTACCTGTCATTACAGGTACATTAATGTGTATGTAATGTAAACACACACTATGGTACCCTTAAAGTTGTAGAAATCTTTCTTCATGTCTCTGCATGACAGTATCCAAAACATAATAGAAAAATTGACTTTATAGTAATTTTCTGAATTAGTTTGTGGTTCTTCTTTGGCCTTGTCATTAAACATCTTTTTGGTCTACACGCTAATTTTGCTATAGGACACTAACTTCACTTTTCAGCTAGTTCCTTTGCATTAGTCGGGACACTTGCAATCTCTTATCAGAACGGTGGTTTTCAAGGAAATCCTTTGAGGCTTTTAGCAGATGCATAGTTTGTTCAATATTCACTTCTACTTCTTGATGTGTTTTGACTTCATAAAAGCAGATCGTGCCAAAGATGCACAAGAATTTATAGTTGCAGATTCTGTAAGCCAGCAGTTCAGCATCTCTTGGACTTCTGGTGCCCATGAGTCTACTTAGGTTTGAATTATTGGTAATTTGAAACTAAAGCATCATAAACTTCTGAAACTTGCTAATGAAATAGGCATAGAGAATCAATCAGTTTCCCCAAAACTTTCATTTAAAATTTTTGGGAACATATCAGTGTATGTTGTCCCAGCACTACAACACTGTAGCTGTGCTACAAAAAACAAAAACAAACCAACCCCCTTCCCCCAAAACTTTTGAACCATGTTAAAAAATACCACAGTTTCAGGATAACTCACAGCATGATTGAAGTTGAGTCAAGTAATGTGTATTGGACAGGAGAAAAATGATCTCTTGTTAAAAACCCACATTCTATTCTGAAATGCAGTGTATTTGCCTTTCATATTTGTACTGTTATCATAGCCTTGACCTTTCAAATCATTAAGTGAGATTCCCTTTTTTTTAACTGTTCAAGAAGAGCATTTGTCATTCCACTGCCAGTAGAATCTGTCACGTTAAAAAATCCAACAAAAATGTTTTGATTGTGACTGTCTTTTCTCACATCAGTTGCTTCTTCTGTAGAAACAAATTTAACTATC
Source organism: Alligator mississippiensis (assembly GCF_030867095.1). Classification (NCBI taxonomy): domain Eukaryota; kingdom Metazoa; phylum Chordata; order Crocodylia; family Alligatoridae; genus Alligator; species Alligator mississippiensis. The sequence continues at coordinate 49,956,676 of NC_081833.1, read as the reverse complement.
ATTGTCATCTGTTCTTGTTTACTAATGTCTTTGGTGCAGTCAAGTATAATAAAATAATAGTTGGCAGCTTATAAGGCAGAAATTTCTTCTTGATCATGTTCCCAGGAATTTGAATAATTTTGTTTTGAATATTTTTACACAGGTAACAATCATGAACTTCCTTTGAGGTAATTTGTCAGACAGATTCTTTCATCATAAGGTCATATTTGCCACAGAACTCCACAAACTTCAAATTCAGTGTAGGGTAAATAAAGCTTGTCCATTGAACCTCAGAAGGGGAATGAGGATTTTTTTTTTATTGTATGTACCCCAATAAAATAAAAAAGCATGTCCAAACCAGGCTGTGAGTGTTCTACCAGAGAATTAATTTAGCACTGGTTTTCTTTATCAATCACACAATTTTGCTTCCATCTAATTTTTAAGTCTCATATGATGGTTGTTCACATGATCTGCTGATTTCTCAGGTTGCACCAGGATATTCAATAGGTGCATCTACAGCCACATCCAGACATGCATGGACATTTGGTTCTCCAGGGACAACTAGTGGTGGTGTACCTTATGCCACTGCTAGTTGTCCCCAGGGAATGCCTGTGCCATGTGCGCTGTAGCATGTGGAAAGTTACCCCAGGTGGAGTAGGAGAGGCTGGGGCCAGCACTGGGATGGCCCCAGCAGCCTTACCTGGGGTCCTGGGGGCCTCCCAGAGCTGCAGCAGTGGTGATCCTGCCACATGGAGCCTGGCCAGCAGTGGAGCGTAGCTCTGGCCTGCCAGGCTCTGGCTTTGGGTGGCACATGCTGCCGCCACATGTGCTGCTCCACCTTTTTTTCCCACAGGTTTTTTGACCCCAGGGATATCCAGGGGTCAAAAAAACCCTCCGCACTGCAAGCAAGGAGCACGGAGAACAACAGAATGTGCATTATGTGGCACCACTGGCATGTCTGCAGTGCCACATACTGCACAGCCATGCTAGTCCAGACATGGTCTACATGTGCACTTTGCTACAAAGTAGACTAATTAGCTCTACAGGAAAGCATCACCATCTACACATGTGTTGGTATTAGGGCACAGTAACCTAATTAATTCCATCATAAGATAATACTGTCAGGGACAGCACTATCCTACAGTGGAGAAATTTACTGTACCGAAATGCATGTGTTGATGCTAAACACAAGCGCAATTTATACCCACTCAGCCCAGGCAGACGGGGACCAGACTTGCATGCCTCCTAGCCATACAGTTTCACATTTGCAGCACCCTTGTGCCTCAGCCAGCCCTGATGCTACCACCAGGAGCCCAGAACTGACTCCCACCCTCCCCCCATGCCAGTCTAGGGCTGCTCTGCCTCTGCTTAAATTGCTGCATGCTGGGCGCACATGTAGACACTGAGACCAGAAGCAGTTCATTCCAACTCAAACCCCTCCAGAGTTTATTGCTTTACATAAATTGCAGTGTTTCTGCATTCCTATATGAGTTCTATAAGGTGTGTACTCTATGCCACAAGGTATAAATGTATGTGTGTCCCTATATAAATTTTATAAGGTATGTAGTATATGCCACAAGGTATAAATGTATCTGTGTTCCTATATAAATCCTATAAGGCACATATATGCTGCAAGTTATAAATGTATAGAAATACAATGTAAATGTATCTCCCTTTCTATATAAATTCTACAGTGCAATATCCAGCATAATTATAAAATTGAAAAGAATAAATCAATGAATATAGTAATAAAATTAAAAGGTCTAAAAGAAAGCAAAAGGTATTGTGGAATCCCACTTGCTAGGCTAGCAAGTAGGAAATCATTCAAATCAATGGTAGTAGTAGGCTTCATTGTCTAATTCTCCTGTGCTGCTGGAAGATAGCTCAGTAACTGTTAGACCTCAAAGCAGAAAGCAGGCCAGTTCAAACAATGCTGCCTTTTATGCTTTTTCTATCACTCCCCAAGAGCACTGAGACTGGAAGGGACCTCAGGGAAGGATGACAGTCACTGGCTAGCTACACAGTCAATATGAGAGCAGTTCTTCCCTCCTCTTCCCCCTCCCTCTCTTTACTTTCTGTTTCCCTGCAGGCAAGCCCAGCTTGAGCATCAAAACTCAAAACATTTAAAAACTGTCAAAACATTTTGACTGCCCTCTTTTCATTTTGATGCTGTTTCAAAACCCTTCATTTCAATTTTGCTGTTTCAAGCTTGAAACAAGTCGAAACAGCATCAAAATGAAACAGTCGGCGAAATTTTGCAGAGCCCTACAAAACACCATTCCTGGCTAAAGGAACATTTCTGAGGTTAAACAACTTGCAGCACAAGCAATAAACACAAGCATCTGAACTGTAATAGAGAATCTCATTTCACATATTCTCCATGTGAAAGCTCACATGAAAAGTGAAACTTGAAAATTTTCTTCCATTGCTATCCAAAGTAAAATCATTACAACTTGTTTGCCCTGACCCAGCATTCACAAGAAAAAAAGAATTCTGTCTTGGCCATTTCATATATCTTTCAGAATACCAGTGCTTAATTTCTACTTCTGTAAGTAGCTTCATATTCCTTGAATGCCTGTGCACTTGCATCAAGTTATTAGTCAAAAGCATATCCACATATATAGATGGGATTGCTTCTTGGATGACAATGTTTTCTTATTGTTCTCTTCTGTCAAAAGTACTATCAAAATAAACAAAGCCTTCTTTGTGAAAATACTTTGCAGAAGTAGTAGCAGTGATGTTTCAAGTAGATGAACATACTTTTGAATCAGTTGGAAGTGAAATAGCTGCTCTGAGAAATCTTGAAAATTGCTTGAATTTTATTTGCAGTATTGGATTCTCTTTTAATTTTTACTTCAAGACATCCAGCTCTGGGAAGCTATTTGGCTTTTATAAATGATTACCACTCTCACTTTCTACTTTGGCTATTATAACTTATAATATGATACAATTTGCACTATCACAGAAGGCATATACTGCTTCATCTAGGAACTTCTAAAGAGCTATGTTCAAACTGATTTATCCAGATAGAAAATATCACCTTTCCTCTATGTTTGCTGTGAATTTTAACAGAAAGCCAATTACTTCTGGCACATAATACAGGCCAGTCGCATCATACGCGCATTTAAATTGCGCTAATTCAACTATATGCAGGGTGGGGGGCAGGGCTTGAGTCTGCACGCAGCGCTGCCGCTTACCTGGAGGCCCAGCCACCACCACGCTGCCAACGGTGACTGCCTCTGCCTCCAAAACCTCCCTCCACTGCCATGGAGCCGGGCCCGGAGCTGTGTGGCCGGCCGCCAGGTGGCAGCTGCAGCGGGGTGGTGGCTGGGTGGCACGCAGCCATCCCCACCACCACCCCGCACTGCACCACTGCCGCCGGCCACACAGCTCTAAGCACAGCTCCGTAGCAGTGGCGGGAGGTTTTGGAGACAGAGGCAGTCACTGCTAGTCAAATCACTGGCACGGTAATCGTGATTTGACTATATACGATTTTTGCCTTATGTGCTGACTTCAGAACATAACCCCCGCGTAAGATGCGACTGACTTGTAATGTTTCATAGACATGAATTTGCATTTTTGCCACCCCAACTTCTGTTTACATAAGTAGCCACCTACTTTACCTACCTTTTGGTCATCAAATCTAGTCATAAAATGACCAGAATTGGTTATCAAATGATAAGAATTAATGACTAAAGAGTTGGCTAGGTATGAAAGTGTGGAGTACACTGCACCTTTTTAATTTTGCAGTAATTAACTTTCCTACTAGGATGGCGGTGGGGGGAGGGGGAGAATGGACATGTCCACAAAGCATGTGCGCTTGCAACAGCTCAAATAGAAGTGGTACAAATTTAAGTTGGGGCTTTTTGTCTCAAGGCACATGCTTGGACATGCACTTTGTTGAGGAGCAAATTGTGCCACTTGGGGCAAAATAACCCTGCCTGGCTCCTCCTGGACCTGCAGCCAGGGGGAGCTAGAGCCCAGGTCCAGCACCTGTGCTGTCCCCAGCAGTACAAAAAGCCACCCTGGCAAGTAGCTCAGGGCTACTCACTCTCAGGAGTGAGACCAAGCCAATTGGTACCTGGGGCGACTGCCCCTTGTGCCAGCTGGACTGCTGAAGCAGCCCTGAGAGTTCCCTGCACGCTTTACCCACTAAAGTAGTCTCAATTCCTCAGTGGAGGCTGCTGCCTGGCTGTGACCTCCTGTGCACCTGCGAGACCTGGATGGGGACAGCACAGCCAGTAGAGGCATCTGCCTCTCTGGGCCAGCTGCCAGTGGACTGTGGCTGCAGAGTTGGCCTCTGTGCAGCACTACTGCCATGTGTGCCCCTGCCCGGCCATCTGGGCAGCTATCGCCCGAAAGATGTTCCGGGTGTGGTGGCCTGCTTTGAACTGTCAAAGCATGTCCTCCTGGTCCCATTTGGCCAGGAGAACAGCTACAGCCAGCTGGGTCCAAGATGCCAGCTCTGACCAGGAAGGGTTCTGCCACTGACCTCCCTAGCAGGAATTCTGGTGTTCCCTATTGGAAAACTGAAAAATCCCTGATAAAAAAAATCCCAAAGTCACTCTGTAAAATACCCCAAAATCCATGTTCCTCCACAGGTAAAACAAAAGACCACTATAAAGAGAGAGAGAGAGTGTCAGAGAGACAGTGATCAGTTGCGCAAAGTTTTATTGATATATCTACCGTGTTAAAGCAATGTGGAAGCCTACAAATGTCTCTATCATAATAATAAAGTGAACTCTAAATACATGTTTCATGAATTCATGAAACATAAATATATATTTTGCTGCCCTCCCACAGGGGCTATGGTCCCCCCACACAGGGGCTACAGCCCCCCAACTGGGGCCAAATGTCCCCCACAGGGGTTATGGGCCCCCAAAAGGGGCCAAATAGCCCCCTCAGGTGCTACCACCCCCTGCAAGTCCCACATGCCCCACACTATCCCCCCTGATTGCTGCCCCACCTGGCCCCATCCCCCACCAGCTGCTGTAGCCCCCTCAATGGCTGCTCTACTCAGCCCCACCCCCAATCCCCTAGATCCCCCCAATGGCTGCCTTGCCAGGCCCCATCCCCCACTTGCATCCCCAGGCTCCCATGGCTGCCCCCCAACCCCAGGCACCATCATTTAAAAAAACGGGGAAAAAAAGAAAAATAAACCCAAGAAAAAATCCTCTGCTTACCCTGGAAGAAGCTGGTGGGGGGGGGGGGGCTCCAGGGCCTCCTGACTCAGCCCCCACAGGCAGCACAAGGCAGTGGGGGGAAGGAGGACCCAGGCTGGGGCTGCTGGGGCTGTCCCTCTGCCCTATGCTGTGCGGGACAGGCCCCAGTGGTAGAGACAGCAGCTGAACTGCTGGTAAGTGCTGGGGGCGTTGTTTTTTGTTTTGGTATGGGGATGCTGGGGGGGCAGGGATCGGGGGGTTTGGGGGCTGAGGCCAGGCAGAGCAGGGGTTGGACAGGCTTGGGGAGCAGGTGGGGGGTGGGGCTGGGCAGAGCAGGGGTCGGGGGGGCTAGGGGGACAGGCGGGGGTGGGGCCAGGCAGTGCAGGGCTGGGGGGGCTGGGGGAGTGGGCAGGGTTGGCAGGGGTCCCCCCCATAGTCCCCTCCCCCCTCCTCCAGCCCCCCCATGCCCTTACTTACTGGCACTGGAGCCCTAGTGCTGCGCTGTGTGGTAGGCCACATGTTCAGCACCAGGGCAAGAGGCCAACCATAGAGACACTCTGACAGTCAGAGCATCTCCATGGAGGACCCAGCCTCTGGTTGCTCTGCTTTTTAAAGCTTCAGTTTTTTTAGATCCCTGGATATGCAGAGGTCTAATTTTCTCTCCACGCTGCAAGTTTGCAACATGGGGAACATTTTTTTGTTCCCCCACATGCCCCTTGCCCCATCTCAAAGGGGTTTGAGATGGGGCAAGAGGCACCTACATGCTCATCTGGATGCACCCAAGGAAAATAATGGAGAAAACATAGCTCAAACCAATTGTGTACAATCTCTGATTCAGGTATGTAAGGGTTTGTACAGACATTTGGGTAGATTAGGGGGAAGTTAGATAGAGTTAAAAATGGCCACCCAATCTAAGGTAAAATGGGATGAGGGGGTCTAGTGGAGGGGAAGGTTTGGAAAATTCAGGTGGGCTATAGGAGTCCGCAGGGGGCTTGTGGGAATCAGGGGAGCAAGCAGGGTCTGGGGCGGGGAGATCAGGGGGCTAGCAGGGTCCATAGGAGGACTGATGGGGTCTAAAAGGTTTTGGCAGGATCAAGGGGTCTAGAGGGGTCCAAAGGAGTGCTTCAAATCCCATCAGGGGTTCGCTGATCCCATCAAATCCTCCCACACCCCTTCCAGCATCAGCAAACTGCCCCTGACTCCACAACTGCTCCCAGTGCCAGTTATACTGGTGTTCAGTGGCCACAAGAGCCTAATTAAAGAAAGTTAAGCTAGGGGGAGAAGTGGGCTCATTAAGAGGGCTGGTGGCTTCATGGAAGGATACATGGGATAAGTGGGGCTGGCAGCTCTGTAGGGTTGGCCACCTTGTGACCAGGGGCTATTTTTAGCCCCCTTGACCTTCCTACCCCCAGACAAACAATCCCCCTTGTTAACCAACCCCACACTGATCCCTCCCACCCCTACAACCCCATACTGATCCCTCCCACCCCTACCCCCATCATGTGTTACTTCCATCAGCTCCCGGCACTGTTGAACACTGGTAAATCCAATACCAGGAGTGGCTTGCAGGATGGGGGTTTGGTGGGCTGGGGGATGGGGGGAGCTGGTTGGTCTATGGGTGCAGTTGTCCATCTAGGGGTGTGGTGAGGGGTTGGTGGAGGGTGTAAAAATAGCCTGGTGCTAGGATACAAGCAGGAAAACACAACCCTGGGGCTCAGACTAACAGCTGAGCTTTCCCAGCCCCAAGGCTGTGCTGGGAACTGTACAGAAGTTCAGTTAGATCAGTCTTGCTGAACCTGATCTAAGTTAGACTACTGCTGAGCTACAGTTAATTTAGATCAAATTGATCACTTTTAGACCTATCTAACCTTCCTGAACTTCTGTACAGTTTGCACTTAGATCAACCTAACTGGGGATCTAAGGGTAAGGTCCTCAGTGGGGTGAACTAGTCTGTGCCTAGCCACAATCTGATTCAGGTATGAGTGGAATTATAAGTCTAGCCCAAAGACAGTGAATCATAACAAATTAGGTTCATGAGCCTGATTTACCAGCTTTATTCCTTGTGACTCCACTGAAATCACTGCATGGCTCCCCAGAAAACATACTAATGTACACATGAACAAAAACTTTCCATAAGAGGTTAATTATTGGAAACTCAGCAAGAACCAGGCCTACAGATGCACCTGGAAGACAGACAAAAGAAAAAAAATCTTATGACTGACATTCAAAGTCCCTATCTTGATTAACAAGCAGTCAGCCAATCCCTCTGGGTACAGACAATAATCCCACCTGGACCTCAGCAAGATTTGGTTGCTTTACAGAAAAGCCATTTAAATGGGCAGTCAAAGGTACCATGGCTCAAAATACTTGAGATTTTCCAGGAAAGAAAGTACGGCAGATCCTCAAGTAACAGGCGCAGCACAAGACAATGTGTGTAAATGCTAACAGAGGCATTGAATAGAACAACACCATCCAAACTAAGAACCTAGCACAAATCATAGCATAAACCTAGATCTGTCAGAGTGCTGGTATATGAGAGCATGATTTTTCACTTGGGCAGATTTTGGCCTCAACTGGGTAAAACATTTAAGAATATACTTCAGTCCCTCCTTTTTTGGAAAAGCACTTATGGACTCAATCCTGTAGCTGTAAATGGGGATTTTGCCATTGTATTGAATGTGTTTAAATCTCATTAATTTAATATTAAGCATATGCTGAAGATTTGCTGAATTTGGACAGACTGCTAAATAATTGGACACTTAAAGCAGATATTGCAGAACGAATATTCATATTTTGTCTCTGTGATTTTTCCGGATGTATACTGCATTCTGTGTTTCATGTTGGGCAATGCAAAGCAGTATTAACCCGTGAAGCAGTATTGTAAATTATTGTTTGAGGAAAATAGAAGTCAATGACTTTGGACAGACATTTTTCACAAGCAGTTTGTTAAATCTTTACCATAAATCAGTAATATCAATTGTTAAATAAAATAAATAGTTACAATTCTCAAATAATATGTGACACACAATTATCCAATAGATATTGCATTGTACCTACTTCTTTATTGTATACAAGAAGATTTTGCTGCATTCACAATTATACTGCACTGCATATCATTGCACACAAAATTCCATATATATATTCATAGGTACATAGTTTTTGATGAGAACAAGAGAGAAGAGATACACATTACATATGATGGCTTCAAATGAAGTAAAAACTGGACAACCAGCACATAAATGTTTAGTAAAGGCAAAAGACTAGGGATGTATAGTAAAGAAAACTGCATCCACCTGCTGTCTCCTGTATTATATTTAGATTTTAAGCTCAAGGGACCATCATTTTGTTCTGTGTTTGTACAGTGCATACCACAGTTTGGCCCTCATAGATAAGAGGAATTTTAAATTGAGAGCTCCTACCTTATTATTCTTTTATTATGAAATAATTCTGCATTTAAACAAAAGTATTTTTCGGCAGGAGTTTGCTATTAATCCATTTCAGTGTTATGTTAGTTCATGTGAAATTAAGATGGAATGTAATCACAGTAAATGTGATGTTCAATTCAGTTTCAAGTACGATCTCATTATAACCAGTGATATTACAATAAAGATCAGTATATCAACACTACAAGGCAGCTAAGCAAATGCTTGTTGGAGATCTGTTCCTGCATGCTGTGAAACTAAAAAAGCTATGATTAGTAGACAAGGTACTGCAGAAAAGAAAATATTAACTGAGAAATGTGATTTTATTAGCACTATAACTTCCTTACTTCACTAAGTTTTGCATTATTCAGCAGAAAATTGAATGTAACTGGATTTATTTAAAATAAACAAAATCACTGGACAGATGCAGTAAATTAGCAGCTGTGACACAACTTTCATTTTTTCCTTTCACTTCCTAAAAAATTAAGATTGAGGCCCTGACTTATATATTCTTTCCACAGAATGGAGCAGAGTATTACAGCATACATTTGCCAGAAGAATAAATCATGATTGACAAAATGAAATTTGTTAATACAATGGTTTGAGGCAGTTGACAGAATTTTTTGTCAACAGAACAGATTAAGGGATTCAAAAAATGAAATTTGCAGATGGAATGGCTTTGATGTTTCTGATGAAAAGTATTTTGTTGACAGAATGGATCAGAGTGAAAAAATGCATTTTCTCAACACAAGGGCTTTAGCTCTTTGACAAAATGTATTTCATTCCCAGATGTTTTGGCTGAGTTGTCAATTATTTTCCTTGTCTGCCATTAACCAATCTCATCGCTGTCAAGAAAAATCTTTCTTTAGTGGCAGGCATGGGGAAGTACCTGAAGGTATCAACAACAGTTGGTCAGGTCAAGCCATTAGCTATGATAATGCAGGCAGTGTAAAGTTCATTAAATGCCAAACTAAACATATCTGTGGAATGAGTCAGATTTCTCATTACTATCCTTTTAGTCCTTTCCTTATTTTTTGTCCAGGGCTCTAAGCCAAGCCAAGCAGAGCTTCTATGGTACACAATTTATTAGGAAATCCACTGGATTTCTTTTCATGCCGTTAAATGTTATCCTTTCTTGTTTTACAAGGGTGTAATTCTTTAAAAAGTTACTCCTTCGAGTATTGACTAAATTTATATTTCTCCTCAATTTACTATTGAGCTGTAAAGACTAGGGCTAGATTAAACTTTCAGGTACAGTTCAAGGAAGAGATGATACAAAAAGTGCACTCTATTTAGAGTAATCCAGTTATATGCCTCCCTCTTTCCCCAAAGCAAAGTTTCCATCATTCTTCCTTCTTGCATCCTGGAATAAGTCACCTCTTTTTGTGGAGCAGCTTACTTCCTTTTAGCTGTTCAGCTAGCAAGTCTGACTGGCAAAATTGAGGAGAAGATGGGAAAGAGACACAGATTCTAAAACTTTCCAGCTCTCTCCATCCCTCACCACTTGCTTGAGGGCAAGTAGCTGCTGGTCAGGCACAATATGAACACAGCTATTTGGTGGGCAAATGAGTGCGCAGCTAAAGAAGGTCCAATGAAGAAGAGAGGGCAGCAGCAGGAGTGGATTCACAGGTAGAGGGGGATATAGTTGCACCCTCTGTGGCTATGCTGTTAGGGCCAGTTGTGTTGTCCCTTGCCTGCATTGCCTAGTTTGAATGAGTGAGGAGGTTCTGGATCATCAGAACTTCTCGACTTCTCAACTCCAGTATGTAATGACCTACTTTTGTTGTTGTGAGCATGCTCAGTGAATACCCCACGTTTTGGCAGGAAAGTGTTAGGAGGAAATGAGTCTGTTAATTTGAGTGACAGTTGAATACCATGCACATGAGAGAGTGCCATGTGGAAAAGCATGGTGTCATGTGCACAAGTGTTTGACTGGATGTGGTATTGATGGACAGGTGTCAATCAAGATGCTTGCATAAAAGGGAGCTGATCAGTGTGATCGTTGTTCCCTGAAGATTGAATGTGATGTGTAAGTTTGGTTATGTATGTGGGGCCTTTCTGGGGCTGTGCCTATGAGTGCACCAGGGAGTGTTCCCTGCAGTGCAAATGGTGAGATGCTCAAGTGGGATCCCACTTTGCAATCCCAAGGCTGTGGTTTTTCCCTGTACAGCGTGGTGGGTCCTTGTGTGCTTGTAGGTGTTACTGGTGTACAGCATTGTAGCAGAATGAGTCACCTTGTGTGCATCAGTGTATGTGTGGCAGGGAGTTATAGGTCGTTTGGACCAGCTGAGTGTGACAGTGAGTGAGGGCCCATGTGCGACCAATACCTCATCTCTCTTGTGTGAATGCGAGAGTGAGTAAGCTCTCCTCTCCCTCGTTGCTTGTGTGTGTGGAGTGAAGGTCCATGTGGGACCAAGATCTCACGTGTTGGTTGCATGGTTGCTGCCTGTAGCGCTGCTGCTGCAAAGGGTAAAAGCCAATAATTGTTCATTAGCACCCCCTGCTGGGTGTAATTAGGTATATTGTTAGAAGCATTGTCAGTGTGTTGTTGTTTTTGTTGTATATAGTTAGTGTTGGTTATTGTTGTTGTCTAATCCACTGGTTGTTGTTGATACTCTCATCTGCATGTCAGTGTCTAATCAACGATAGCCAGCCTGTGGCCAGAATAGCTTGGGCTGGTTAAAGCAATTAGCCTCCTGCCACCCATGTGCTGCAGGAGAGGGGGGTTTGAGGAATAATGACCCTTGCAGGCATTCATGTGCCCAATTAGTGATCTCCTATCTCCCTTATCAATATTGCTGTGCATGCTTAGTGAACTTTTTGAGCTCACCAGCTCATCAGCAGGGCTTCTTGCCAGAGCCTCCAATTTGGTACCACTCTGGAACCCCAGGGGTGAATGTCACCATGGCTCCCCTCTCATCCCCTTGCCCACCACCAAATTCAGTGGCAGGAGAAAAGCGGGGCAAGCAGCAGCAGTATTCACCTCAGAGTCCCTGAGCCATGCCAAAACTGCAACCGCCCTGCACTCCCTTGGATCCACCCCTGGACAACAAGAAACCACATAAGTTTTCTCTAGCAATTAGAAAGGTAGAGTAAAGGCTAGGCCAAGTACAAACACAGAGCTGGCAAAAAACTGAACCACAGGTAGACAAGGGGTAGTATAACCAACAGTTGAGTGTGAACTTCTGCCAGGGAACCTAGATGAGACTAAGGAATCATTTCAGATGTGCTCTGCAAGAAGATGGAGTACCAGATGAGATCAGACTCCTATGGCCAGGCCAGAGATAGCCAGAAGAATTGTCAATATTAGCTGGCCAGATAACAATGAGGTGATGTGTTTGTGGCTACTGTCAATAGGCAGATTGGAGAACCCTTAAGCACCCTTCCGGTCATGTTAAAGAATTATATTTGGAGAGTTAATCTAGAGACATTCCAGTAGTGTGCCATAGCCCAGGTAAATATCTCACTGATTCCAGAAGAGATAAATCAGGGATAACAAAGAAGACTGGAGTCTGAAAGAGTCTGAACCCGAAACCTGAACATGGTGCAAAGAACAGGTTACATGGTTCTCAGCAGAGAGAAAGGGTTACTACCAAAACTATCATATACATATCAGATCCAAGAAGAGATGGCTTCACTTTACTTAGTATTGTTTAAGTCTCTGCTAGACTATTGTGCTCTGAGATCACATTTTACGACGGCTATAGAGAAACTGAAGGGGATCCAAAAGTGGGTGACAAAGTTGATAAAGGGGTTTGGAAATAAGTCAGACAAGAAAAAAAGGTAGAGAGAATCTGGAGAAAAGATTCTCGAGTGGGAAAAGGAGAGAGCGTGTTAGTAGTATTCAGATATCTAAAAGCTACTATAAAGAAAGAGAACAGCTATTCTCCCTTGCTACAGAGAGCAAGGCATAAGGCTCTGGATTAAAACAGATATCAGACTTATAATAATTTTCAGCAAAGAAACTTTCTTCACGTAGAAACTGTAGGACAGCAGAATGAGTTGCCTAGAGAAGGAATTGCTTTCATGGGAAGTTTTTCCAGAAGGGGCTAGATAGGTCTTAGTCTGGGATGGTTTAGAGACAGGGCACTCTGCATCTGTGCAGGATGTTGATCTTTGAAGTCCCTTCCAAACCTATGATTCCATTACCTACATTTCAAAATGGATAAAGTTGTTCTAGCTTTATTCGTGTTAAATACTATCTAGTGTAATGGTCGCATCCTAAACAGACCCTAAATAATTCTTACTGCTAGTACTGATATACATTATCAGCTTGTAGCCTTGTGCATTCTGGGTTTAACCTCATTTCTTTTAATAGGCAATGTATTCATGTTCCAAGGAGAAGATTTATCAGAATTCTGGGAGTGCTACATATTTCACTCCAAATGCTTTGCATGGTTTATTATGTTCTATTTTCTAAATAAACCGCCTGCTTTACTGTCACTGTCATTACCGTGCTTCTTTGTATTCCCAATGGCTTCAGGGTAAAGTTCCATTTCTCTGTGCAAAGAATGGTCAGCCCACTGAAACAAAATTGCACCTCATGTAATAACTGCATAAATCTAATTATCTGTGAATATATCTCCTCTTCTTTGTAAATTTGAGTTCTTACTAACCTCTTTTTGTTTAGCAATATTTTCTTATGGCAGTATTTCCTCCATCTCTTTCATCTTTTCATTTTGGGGGGTTAATTCATATCAACATTACACAATCAGTACTGAACACAGTACTACTGGGGTACCTTTTCAATACCAAGTAATGAGAGCATTGTCTAATACACTAGTTTTTCAATCCTAGTTAAAAATATTTTGTCATATAACTTTGTAGATAAACACCAAAGCTGTTGATACCAAAGTTATTTACTGCACCTGCACGTTGCCAGACAGAAATGCTAATACAATTGGAACTTTGCAATTGTATATAGCATATTACAATTTGCCATCTTTCACACAGCAGATTTATCACAAAAAGTAGGAATTAATTCACCCCAGGAATGAGAATACATTACTATGTAAAATTGAATTGATTAGATAGTATAGATCAGCCCAGGTGGGCTTCTGAGGGGTATATATCTGAATGGGTACAATGAACCTCTGCACACACACATGTGATTGAATTCATTGCAAATATCAATTAGTGGTGAATGCAAGTACTCAATCTGCATAGGAAAAAATGTTGTCTCAGCCTGTAAATGTAGAAGTTGAGAGGTGCAATTAGTGTATTCAAAAGTCCAACAAGTCTCCTGTTGTGTATGTAATAATAAACTTGTTCCATGAAATTTAACTGAAAGAAGAACATTAACACATTCTATTTTACCCAGATTCTACTCAATTCCATGTTGCAAAAGAAATGTAAAACAGTTACCCAATATTAATTATAAAGCTGGAGCATATTCCACAAAGATACTCAGCTGTAGCTAGCTCAAGGAATTTTAGTATTATTGCTATTAAGTTTTACTATTTATTTGTATTGCAGTATGCTCTTAGGAACACCTGTCACAGCCCAGGTGCTATGTAGAACACAGGACAACGAGCTTACAATCCTATTGTCAGGGCTAAAACTTTTAAGGCCTTTAAAAACATTTTTGGTGTTTTCTTTAGTAAACCCTCCCAATGGCTGGGACTTTACCTTTAAGTAAGCTTTAGAGCCAAGGTTTTAAAGGCCTAAACTGATTAAGAAGAGTCAGGTAACATTATACTTACGTATAAACACTTTTTCTGGGTTACAAATAGTGTCATTTTTTTCCAGGCTATATTATATAAATCGTGTTATTAGCTTATAAGGGAATTTAATGGAAAATGGAATGAGGAAGACAAAGTTATTATTGGACATCAGTTATCCATCATATTATTTTTACAATACATTGGTCAAGCAGGTACATTGGTGAACATGTTTAGCTGCAGAGATCAGCTCTAGCACTTCTACCAGCACTAGCATTTCTAGTAGCTCTTCTCTGACACTTCAGTGGAATGTGCCTCTCAGACAAATTAGGTATGAAATTATATAACAGATATGCTAATACAGATATGCTAATACCTAATTAGGTGACACCTTGTATGTTATCTAATGTAACTACATTACTAAACAGCAGTATAAAGCACACTGCTATCAACATGAACTCATTTACATTTTACAATGTGACACACGGATATTAAACAGGCAAATGGAATAACATGCAAGATATTCACTATTACAAGTTTGCTGATCATGGACATGTATATTTAAAGAAAGCATTGTGGAAATCAATTGGTAGCCATTTAGCTGCCCCTTTACTATTAAAGAGATCATAGCTTACTGTATGTGAGAATCTGGGATTCATAAAAGTGGTGAAAACAAGAAAGAAAACTATTTTTGTAGAACAAGATCTCCGCATAAATATTCTCTTGTGCACCAGGTGGTCTAACACAAGTTCTTAATAAACAGAGGTCCATCCTCAACTGGTATCAACTTCCTTTCTTCCTCAACTGGTATCCATACTAGCAGTGTTATTTACTTAAATAATTATAAGAATAATATCTAGTTCAAAATGCTTTCCAAAGAAAGCAAGCAGTATTATCCAGTCTTACAGGTGGGAAGCCTGAGGTGCAGAGGGGTGGAGTGATTTGCCCAAGGTCATTCTGGAGACTAGTGCCAGAGCTGGATGAAGATGCCAGGTCTCAGGATGCATTCCCAGTGCTGCGCCCATGGTTTGATTACTTCACGTTCACTCCCACTGGACTCTCTAATGTAGTTTATCTTTTGAATTTCTGTCTGTAAGCTCCTTATTTAATTTTAGTGCCATGCTGGACATCTGAAATTCTGCTAGTGAAAGAAGGATTACAAACACACTGCAGCACCACAAGCCCTATGCTGGAAACACTTTCTTTTCATGGAAACCACAGCAGAAGTTACATCAGAACCCCACCTCACATCTATTTTAAGTTCACAGTACATCTCCCACCAGTCTTTTTGTCCTATAAAATTTTAGCTAAGGCAATGGTTTGAGGGATTTAGCATTCACTTACTAATGAAAATCATTAACATTTGCCGCTCCCATTGGTGATGATATTATATTTTTGTCTTTACTTCCACAGGGTTTGTCTACAATTTTCCAAATATGAATACATTAAAAGAAGAGTGACTAGAAATCCTACTTTGCAATTTAAACCATTAGCTAGAACAGATGGTCAAAACAACCTGGAAAACCTAGCAATTACATAGTTTAGTGCTATATATAGTGCTATGCAGAATGCCAGGAAATAGGAATGTCTACAGGCATTTGAATGAAGTGAAGAAAATTATAGTTACTAAAGAGGATCATACTGTCTTTAGAAGAGTGCAAGTGAGTCACAGTGATATAAGGAATATATCAAAGAGATCTGGGAAGAGCTTGGCAATACTGAATAAACATGCTGTACATGATTATAACCAAAAGGGTTAAAAATGTGTAATCTTGCAACTGTATGAAAAAAACTTGAACATATACTGAGGAACTGAGTAAGGATGCTCAGGTAGGTTGATGATAAATGTCTTCTCAGTCAAATGCTTTGTACATTTTATTGTAATGTCTGAAATTTTAAAATTACCCAACTATAAAACTTCAACAAATACAGAGTTCACTATATTTGAAATCTATATAAAAATACAAAACTTCCACCCATAATCAGCAAAATTATGAACAAAATGTATTCAGATGAACCATTTTCATTCAAAAAGAATACACAGGGAGTTATGCCACTCTGAATAATTTTTATTCAAATAAGTATTTGATCTGAATATTAAAGTTACAATGTATTACTGTGTATAACCAGCTGCAAATTGCATATTAACTTAGTATTTATTGCAGCATACATCTTCAAAAAAAATTCTGTTTATTCCCATGGCTTCATGCTATAGGTCTTTGTTAAAATAATACCAGAAACTGAAGTCTGATTGCAATCTCATTTATTAAAGACCCAAAAGTGAACCCCTTATTCACACTGAGGAAGTTAATGACACATTTAAGTCAGGATCTGGCCTGGTTGCTTGAAAAATTCATAGATATATGCATACAATTGCTACAAATTCTAGCCCTAGGGTTTGCAACCCTGGTGGCATCAAAGACATTAATATACTTTGTTCATGTTGTCATTAAATATGAAAGTGCTTTTTTTACATATATATTTCTTTGGCAAGAATGATCAAATATTTAAGAACAAGCAAACCTGTGAGAAGGAACTACACATCACAACTATTATACTAGATCACACTGAATATTAGGAGGACACAATTCATTTTCACCCTCCAGGTTATTTAGTTCTTGCTCTAGGGTATGGGGTTTTGGTTTGTTTTTTGATGGAACACAGGCACCCTCCTAAATATACCAGCCAAAATCCCCAACAGGATAGATTTTCTATTTATGAATATGTAAGGTACCCATCAAGAAAATAGGAAAGAAACCAAGAACCAAGTTAACTTGTCATGATTGTTTCATGGCAAATTCCACTATTGGCTCTTGTAGATGCAACACCTCCTTGGATGACCTGCTAGCAGGAACTGAATCTTGGACTTCCACATAGAAGCATATGAGCTTCTACTGTGACAGTTAAAGGTCACTAGCTCAACAGCAGCAGATTCATAAGCTTCTTTTTAACATGATCCACTAGGGGGAGAAGAGAGCTACACTGTTATAATACAAGTTGCATGAACAATGGAGAATAGCCTCTTCATTGTCTTGGAGAATGTACTTATAGTTATTGAAATCAAAATTGAGACTTTAATTTTTAGCCTAGGAAGAAGCTTATAACATTCTTCCTTGACAACTCTTTCCTTTGCTGAGGCCAGATTCTATTCTCTGTTTCCAAAGAAAAAGAGTCCTAGATGCCAACAGTCTGAAGCAGCGTGATCGTTAAGTACACTAATATCTTCCAAACCTTGGGTTAGAATCATGACAGAGATACATAAACCAAATATCACAAAGGAGGCCACCTGGCTATCTCTGTTTATTTTCCCTACATCCAAGAGCAAGGGGAGACAGTGACTTAAAACAAATAGAAATAAATGCTAGTTATCTATAAATAATCTGTGACAGTCATTCTTAGGGGATAGGATTCAGGTCAGAAGAATAAAGGCATTCAGAAAAGAAGTGTATAACTAAATGCATAATGTAGACATATATGGGGCCATACTTTCTATTTGTTTAAGGATTACTATGTGTAAAAATCCATACATTAACAAGAATAACTCATGCTGAAATCAAGTGATTCTTTGGAGAATCCCAGCTTATATTTGATTTTTTTTCTGACCCTCGTGGTTGTAGAGAAAAGCTTGCAAATGTGAAGAGTGCACCCCAGAGGCTCTGAAATCATAGTAAAAAAGAGCCCAAAACATGTATTATTCTAAAAACACCTCAGAATATTGGAGGGCCTGAGTAATGATTTTTGAATTCTTGGTGGTGGCAATACTACATCATCTCTTTGTTTCCCATGAGATCAATCCTGCAGGTGCCGAGCCCTCTGGCCTTAGTCCAGCAACATGCTTGAGTGGTTTGCTGGATCAAAACCAAAGACTTCAGCATCTTGCAGGATTGAATCCTATGTTGTTATATATATAGTTATTATTCTTTTTGTATATATCATAATAAATAATAGATCATTAAGGTGCCCTTTCCAAACTTCTAGGGAGCTTTATAATAGAGCACATACAAACTAACAGAAACATAATGAAATATCAGTCCCTTAAAATACAAAAATAAAAGAACAGTACATGAGGGGCTGATTTTAAAACAGGAATGTTAGGTACCGAAAATAAATGCAATAAATGTAGATTATATAATTTTCAGTCTAAAAATACTTTGGAAAGGAAAAATAGTGTGTGGAGTGGAAGGCATGGTGGGACTGTGGTTGGAAGTTGGAGTTATTTTTTTTTATGTAGGGAGATAAATTTTACTAAGAGAAAAGACTGCATTTGACCACTGAATTGCAGCAGAAGTACAACTGACTAGCGGCTTAATAATAGAAGGAGCCTTTCAAGGAGGACAGCATAAGTGCACAGGGACCCAACAGCATAACTCCATGAACAGATACTGAGTCTGCCCAAGTCCAACATCACAATCAAGTCAATCTCAAATGAAAGTATATGTTTATTTAATTTAGCCACAAAACCTGAACATTTTTCTATTTCTGTTCAACCTGAACCAATTGGGGGTGTTGTTTGTTTATCTGATGGGGGTTTTTTTGGTGTTTTGTTTTGCTTTTGTTTAGGCATTAAATCAAAAAACAAACTATTCACCAAGCTGTACATGTTTTGAAGAAGGTGAAAATAATAGGACAACATTAAAAATAGAGAATTAAGATAATCAAGCCTCTCTGAATATGGCACTATTGCTAGAGCATTATGGGATAAAGTCAGAGCCAGTGGAAATCATACAAATGAAGAAAAAATGCTATTTACTATTAGCATTCAAGTAAAGGTCACTTTGTGTCTCTTACTTTGAAGCTTTCCTGCTAACAAGAATCTTAGAGAAACCTGGTACCCTGGTTCATATTTTTTATGAAATTAAAATATTCTCATTCCAAAACTTATTCCTCTAAAATCTTCCACCAAATATCTTGGTAAACACAGACTCTCCTTGAAGACTGATAGATTGCCTGGGACAGAAGCAGCTACATCTTCCAAGTAGAGTTTCACTTATCCTGAACAAATACTATTTAATCAAACTTTATGACACTGTGATCAGAAACCATTCCCAAGTCTCTCCAAAGAATTACCACAATCAGCATACAAGAACATACCCTAAAGTGTTTGTTTTCTTCCAGTTATTACTGTATTACAGCCTTTGCCATTATCTTAGTCTAATACTCCTGCTCTTGTATTTTGTTTGGCTTTCTATCCTTTTAGTCCATTTTTCAGGTACAGCTGTAAATAAAAAACACCAAAGATAGCTGTGTTTGTAGCGTGAATAAGAGATGAGTTCCTTGCTTGTATTTCTGGTGGTGGCTGTCCACAAGGATCATCGTGTTGGTGGAGAGGGAAAACTGCAAAAGGCATAGGCTACATCTGAGAGTATTTTTTATGTGATAAGACCAGCCTCAGAAATAATGAAAGCTGGTAAACCTTGATAGTTTACTCCAAAACGAAAATTAGTACTGTTTTAAAAAATAAAATAAAAATGAGATGTAAAAGAAGCCCACTGACTCATTCTTACCTCAAAGAAGACATTATTTTAAAGATATAAAATTCAAAATTCAATGTTCAATGTAAAACTCAATGTTTTTTCAATGTAAAACTTCAATTACCCAGACATAGATTGGGAGGAACACTCGGCTAGGTCAGATCGGTCATGTAGTTTCTTAACTGTAAGCAAGGAGCTCTTTCTGACCTAGGAAGTGCAAGGGCCAACCAGAGGTACCACTCTCCTAGACTTGGTCTTTGCCAAAGGCAATGATCTGGTGTGTGGCTTGAACATTGAGGGTAGCCTGGGTTATAGCAAACATGAGCTCATCAGGTTCACTGTCCACTGCAAGGTTGACAAATCAACTAGCAGGACTGAAGTCCTGGACTTCAAAAATGCTGACTTCAACAGGCTCAGGGCATTAGTAAGGGGAGGTGATGTGGGACCAGGGACAGAAGGTGAATGGGGTGCATGAAGAGTGGTCATTCCTCAAGGATACAGTCCTCAAAGCACAAAAGAAAACTGTTCCCATGAAGAAGAAAGGTAGCAGAAGGGCTGGCAAGCCCTCCTGGCTCAATAGGGACATTGCGGTCCTCTTGAAAAAGAAAAAAGAGGTGTACACAAGTGGTCTGCGCTTGTAGAAAAATTATTAGGAAAGCTAAGGTGGAAACTCAGTTTAACTTAGCCAAGGGAGTCAAGAACAATAAGAGTTCCTTCTTTAGGTACATAGGGAGCAGAAGGAAAACAAACGGAAGCATGAGGCCCCTGCTTAACACCTTGGGACAGCTGGTAATGGACATTCAGGAAAAAAAAATGAACTCCTGAATGTCCACTTCGCTTTGGTATTTCACTGGACAAAGGGGAAAGACTAGCGAGATAAGAATTACAGGGGGCATGTTGGGAATAATAGCCTTCCCACTGTGGATGCTGAGCTTGTGCAAAACCAACTAGAAAAGCTAGACATTTATAAGTCAGCAGGATGAACTTCACCCGAGAGTACTGATGGAACTGGCTGAGGTCATTGAAGAACCCCTAGCAAAACTCTTTCAGAAATCATGGCACACTTGGGAGATCCCTGAGGATTGGAAGAGGGCCAACATTGTGACCATCTTCAAGAAGGGGAAGAGGGAGGGTCCAGGCAAATATAAACCAATCACCCTAACCTCCATCCCAGGGAAAATCCTGGAAAAACTCATTAAAGAATCTATGTACGATACACTCATTGAGGGTAAGATTCTGAACAACAGCCAGCATGGCATCGTCGTGGGTAGGTCTTGTCTTACCAATCTCATCCCCTTCTTTGAACAGGTCTCTCACCACCTGGACACAGGAGAGAAGGTCAACATTATATACCTAGACTTAAAAAAGGTTTTTGATTTAGTATCCTATGATATTCTTGTGGAAAAATTGGAAGATTATGGGCTTAACTGCTCAACAGTTCAGTGGGTAGAAAACTGACTGCATGGTAGGACCCAGAGAGTTCTCACAAATGTATCTGTGTTGTCCTGGGGAGAAGTGGCCAGTGTTGTCCCTCAAGGGTCTATGCTTAAACTGGTGCTTTTCAACATCTCTATCAATGATTTGGATGTGGGGGTGAAAAACTCACTGGCCAAGTTTGTGGATGACACCAAGTTATGGAGGAGTGTGGTCATGCCAGAAGATAGGTTGCAGGTACAAGTGGACCTGGACAGGCTGGAGAGCCGGGCAAACCAGAACCAGATGAAATTCAAAACTCAGAAGTGTAAGGTGCTCCATCTGCGGGCAAACAATCCCCAACATACCTACAGGCTCGGTGGTGATAATTTAACTTGTACCACGGCTGAAAAGGACCTAGGGGTAGTGATCAACCATTGCATGAACATGAGCCAGCAGTGAGATGCTGTAGCCAACAGGGCAAACAATACGCTGGCATGCATTAACCATTGTATTTCATGCAAAACTAAGGAAGTGATACTCCCACTGTACTCCACACTGGTGAGAATGCAGCTGGAGTACTGCATTCAGTTCTGGGTGCTGCACTTCAACAAAGACATGGAAAAACTTGGGAAGGTCCAGAGAAGAACCATCCGTATGATCAGGGACTTGCAAGACAAGTGATATGAGGAGAGGCTGAGGGACTCAGGCTTCTTCAGTCTACAGAAGAGAAGTCTGAGAGGGGACTTGGTAGTGGCTTACCCCTACATGAGGGGAGTACATCAAAAACTTGGTGAACAGCAGTTTACAAGGGTACCCCTGGGGAAGACTAGGAGCAATGGATACAAACTCCTGGAAGGCTGCTTCAGGCTCAATTCCAGGAAAAAGTCTTTCAAGTCAGGGTGTCCAGACTCCCTCCAGTGGTGGTGCAGTCACCTACCCTGGAAATCCTCTAAAGGAGAATGGACAGTCACCTCACTGGGGTCATTTGACCCCAGTTGTCTTTTCCTGCCTAGTGCAGAGGAACTGGACCCAATGATCTACAAGGTCCCTTCCAGCCCCTAACAATCTATGAATCTATGAATATTCTGGGAGGGAAGTCAGGCTCAGCTACCTTGCTATACAACAGAACACAATATAACAGAAAAAATACAACAGAATAAACACAAAATGCAATACAGGTAATATGAAAAGAAGGGTATCCAGAGGCTCCACACAAAATGCACATTAGTCCTGATAAAATGGGAATAAGCTGGTGTGGGTCACACAAACTGAGAGAGCATAGTATACATTTTTCCTCTCCTCTAATGTAGACTGCAGATAATCTTTCCATGCCACCCTTTTTGGACTGTTCCAGCTCAGGTACTTCATAAAGAGCTGCAGAAGGGATAGCTGAGTCAACCCCCCTCTTGTTCCTTACCAGACAGCAATTTGAGTTAAGAATGGATAGATATATGGGAAGCTGTATTATAAACTCTCACCCGCACTACTGTTGTCCCAGGTAGACCTCTCACCAGGGTCCTGAGCCCTGGTTTGTGCTGTTGGAAGCCAATGTAATCCAAGGGTGAATTCAGACCATCAAGAAAAGTGTTTTTAGCATCAAAACATCAGATACAGTAAATGAACTGCTACTGGAAACTTACAGACAGAATCTGATCAGCAAGCCTCTATGAATAAATCTACACAGAATCAACTAAAAAGCTGTAAAGGGTCATAATGTACATCAAGTATGCCCTTTCATAAGGGCACTAGAGATGACCTGGAACAAATATCCACTATTCAAATATAACCACTGGCAGTGGAAAAATACTGGCTTCTCATGTATAATCTGACTTTGTAATTGCTATTCCAGGTAGCAATCATTAAACAAGCAAAATAGCCAACCCACAGTATAGAGATAAATATCTATCATACACAGTACACAAATACATATAATGATATACGGTGTATTATCAGTCATATGCCCTTCAGCAGGGTCAAACATCCTAGAAACTTCTAGTCCAACAGGATCTTAAAGAAATTATCATTTGCAGTCCTAAATGTGGTCACATTATTTTTGACGAGTGTCAGTTTTACTTGGCAATATTGCATTTTCTAACATTTAGTTTTCTAGCATTTTTCCATGACTATCTGTGTAGATTAGAAAGGTTCTTAACTGTTATCTGTAATAGATTTTGCCTGTAGCAAAATTCATGCAGGCATAATAGAAGAACAAAGTGTACTCTGATGAAATTGCAACCATAATTTCCAGATGCCTGACATTTATTGCTTATTGCTATTAGAATTCAAGTGCCTATTTGTTTTGTACTTTGCTTTTATTCTTGCATCACAAATGTATAATGGAAAAAAGATATTTTAAATGCTGGGTTAAGTATCACAGATCAACACCAGGCACCAGCATAATCAATATTACTTAAACACACTCCTAGGCAATTAATTTTTAAGGAATCAAATTGTTGTACCACATCAAAATTTACAACAATACAATAAAGGTTGTTACATTCTTTATTGTTTAATTAAAAGCAACATTTAGCACTCATGCAGCTAACTGTTGAGACATTATGACATAAAATGTCCTGTTTATCAGTTTGAGATATACAAACAGCATTTACAGTACATTTTATATTACACAATTGTAATTAGACTTTATTAAATTTCATATGCTTATCAAATTATCGAGCATAATACTTCAAAACCCCAGAGAATGTACTGTAATGCATCCAACTGTAACCTAAGCATCCATAATTGCTTCAGCATTTCTATTTAATACAAAATTAAGTTCCATATACTGTACTCTAGTGAACTAAATGTAGAATCACTGATAAGCTACATACAGTTTAAGAGAAGGGTCCCTACAGAAGGATCAAATATATATCTTTCATTACCTTTGGAACTAAGGGCCAAGTTCTTTCCTAGTGTAAGTGAGGTTGCAACCTCTTATATGAGCTTTGAATTGGGCTCTGAGCACCTCCTGCCATAAAGCTATTGCCAAGATATCACAGACAATTACCGTATAAAAGGAACAAAACCATGAGAACAAGCATACAAAATAAGTGTGCACCAATCAAACTATAATATGTAAATATGCAAGTGAAGAACTGAGGGGAATACAATATAGCGTGGAGTAGTTGGCAACAATATATAATGCCTAGAACTTTTCACCACCTGTATTTCCAATACACTACCTTTTGTTAACACTCCCTTCTGATTTTCACCTCCTTAATCAAATCTAGCAGTACTGGTTTTTCACAAAGAAAGGTAGTCTGGGCCTCAAATTCTGGCTGTACCTCAAATTTCCTGTGTTCCTAGGGCAAGCCATTCCTCTACCTCTGTGCCTTAGTTTCCTATCTGTAAAATGGAGATGGTGATAATGCTTAGGACTGACACATCACATGGGAGCAGCATGTGCCACCCATGATCTGGCTACCAGACAAGCCCTGAGTAGCAAGATTGCCATGGCTGCAGCTCCCTGAGGCCTCAAGGCTCCCAGGTAAGACTTCTGGGGCCAGCACAGTTGCTGGCCTCAGCCACCCCTGCCCCACCCAGGGTAACTTCCCACATACCAGAAGGCACTTTGCACAGGTGTTTCCTGGGGACAAGTAGCAGCAGCACAAGGTGTGTCTCTACCTCTTGTCCCCAGGGACTCATTAGTATAAGACCCCATTCTGGCTGGGCTCTTCAGGCAGTTCAGGTACAAAAACTAGTGCTTCTAGTTACAAGATAATCCTACAATTTAATATGGTATTTTCAGTATTTTCATCTTTTTAGAACAAGAAATATTGCAAAAACTATTGTATATGTTGCTTTGTTAATGATTTCCAGTTTATGGAAAATTATATTGTCAAATATTTACTAACACCTTAAACACAAGCAGTCTTCATAGATTTCATAGATATTAGGACTGGAAGGGACCTCGTGAGATCATCTGGTCCAGCCCCCTGCCCAAGGGGCAGGAAGTCAGCTGAGGTCAGATCACCCCAGCAAGATAAGTAGCCAAGCATTTCTTAACGGTATCCAGAGTAGGTGCTTGCACCACTTCCGGGGGAAATCTGTTCCAGACCCTGGAGACTTGAACAGTAAAAAAGTTTTCCCTTATGTACAGTCTAAAACGGTCTTCCAGAAGTGTGTGACCATTAGACCTTGTCTTTCCTTGGGGTGCTCTGGTGAACAGACATTCTCACAGATCCTGATGCACACCCCTTATATACTTATAGGCTGCCACCAAGTCATCCCTGAGCCTTCTCTTCTCCAGGCTGAATAGTCCCATGCCTCTCTGCCTCTCCTCATAAGGCTTGCTCTCTTGACCTCTAATTATGCGCATGGCTCTCCTCTGGACTCTCTCAATCTTCTCCACATCCTTTCTAAAGAGCAGAGTCTTTTATTGTAGGAAGCAACTGTGTTGTATTTGAATTAAAATATATTAAAATAAAAACAAAACAAAATCTGACCTGAATTGTAGTTTATTTAAGATCACGCTAACTAAGAAAACCAAGTGAATGACTTTGAAAGCAGTTAATGCAACTGATTAAACAATAGGGTTAAAATGTTAAAAGCAATTTCTAGATACATTTTAGAATATGTAAACTGTGTAAGATTTTCAATTGTGTCTCTTTTATATTGTCTGTTAAAAGGAATGTACTTGCATATACACAGTACGTCACAAGAAATAGATCTTGCAAAATCTATCACATTACGTATGCAAGTGTTATAATATGTATGCATTTGCTTTTATTGTAGAATATAATTCACTTTTCTGCCAGCTTACATTACATACTGGAATACATAATTGTTATCATCTCCTTTATAAGCATCTATCCAATATCAATAGAACTCCAATTCAAAGCAAAAGGTTTGGGGTTTTTATTTCCTTTTTTATTTCCCTAGCTAATGTTATTCAGCTAATGTTATTCAGCAATTCAGAGTTTCAGAGGTAGAAGTCACCTCCTCTCAGTACCTGAAAAATGTTTTAGAGGGGTTACAAACTTTATAAGATCTCAGATCTGAACCATGCATGCCTACCCTTCTGAGCTGGAAGTCTCGTAAGAACAATTTCCCTTGTATGACATTGGGTATTTCCTGTTTGCAGCTGAACTAGAAATACTGCAGGAATAGTATACCTCTTTTGTGCCCCTCTTTTAGAACTGGGGCATGCAGCAAAGTGAAACAAATGAAAATGATGTATCTTTTAAAAGTGACTTCATGCTTTAGGAGCCCTAACAAAGCTTGAGTTTGGCTTCAGATTTCTGATCTGGGCTTCAGTTTGTCTTGTCTCTGACCCATGGTGGAGATACACATAGCTCCAATCTTACTTTTCAGCAAACTACACAAATGCATATATTTATGCACAAATACCCCGTTTCACAGCAAAACATATTCTCTATGGACAGTACCATGACTTCCCAGTATCCACTTAAGATGTGGAAAAGATGAAGGTAGAAACGTTCCTTTCTGTTGAACTGCATCAGAAACAAAGCCTACCCAACATATCACCTTGTGCACGCTAGACAGAGCATGGTCTACTGACCACTTATTTCCTGCTGGGAATAACTCACCAGAGGAGAAGCAAGGAATAGGTAGAGGTAAAGCCTGTCTCATTATACCTCTATGAGCTATAGTTGTAGAACTATGCCTTAAAGGATATAGCAGTTTGTGAGTTTGCCTTACAGAATGTGAGAAGCTCCTGGAATCATTTTTCTCTCTCTTAGATACCCTGAAGCAAAGTCACACTGTTTCTTACTCTATGCTTAGAAGGCAGAGTTTAGGGTTTTAGGAAATAATTAAATGACAAAGACATCTCAAGAGTATTCAGTAAATCAGTCGAGAAGTGGAGTGTTTGCAAAAATGAAATGCTTTAGTGGCCAGATCCTCAGCTGGTGTCAATATGGGTCACTACAGGGTACACTGAAGTGACTTCAAATAGCACTATGATGATTTTCACCAATCAACAACCCAGCTCATGTCTTCTGAAGCATACTTACTCAGTGAATATTCAAAATGGATATTGCTTAAAATGAAGTTTCTTAGTCCTTTGAGTAGCTTGATATTGATTTTTCATCCTTTTGCCTTCAGAGCTTATTTAGGAATGTTTGATGAAAGTAACGTATACAGCATACTAGCAAACAAAGTGCACTCCTCAGAAAATGGGCCTTCTAACACAGAAATGTACCAAACAAGAAGAAAGGAGACAAAAGTTTCCCCCATAGGTCTTTATGTTTCTTTCTTCCTTTCAAAGCCCCTTTGATCATCCTTTTTGTCATGCCACCAGTGTTTTGCTGATGATGTAATATTGGCCTCTCACAAGCAGCAGCAAAATGTGCATTGATCGTTACTTATTAGGAAAGGTTTTTAAACAAGGAAAACAGTTTCTCATACTTATTTATTACTTGTTGAACTGAGTACATATTCAAACAACAGTAAGTAACATTCCCAGATACAATATCATAATCATTCAAAAAAAGACAAGGCTGTGTAGATACAGTAGGCACTAACTTATGCATTCCTAGAATACCTGAATTATTACCAGACCATTGGGCATATCTCTGTTCAATGTACTCTTTGTCTACTCTCTCTTTGTAAAGGGAAACTAGAAACAACCCTATGCTCACTGCATCTATCAGTGATGTGGGGGTGTATCATGGGAGCAAATCTGAAATCCCAATCTGAATCTTTCTCTCCAGAGTTCTGGTATTGTTTCTCATACCAAGGGTCTTCTAGTTTGTGTTGAATTCCATTAAGGGTGTAGAATGTGAATCCCTTTACACAAAATCATGTCTTTTTTATGAGAAAACTTGTCCCAGTTTATTTTGCTTTCTGAGTTGCTACTCTAAAAATTTTACATAGCCCATATTTGAGAAAAAGTCCCACTTAGATCAAAAGGATCCTTCTCTGTGTAACTACTTTCGCTAGAGAGAGATATTGTCTACTGCTAACAAGTGAAATAGCACATCAATTTAGGGAGAAACAGCAATAATAAAATAAATTGTGGAAGTCAACCAGTTTCAGTGGATGAACTTTTAAAAAAAGAGCTTTTCTTCAATTTTGAAATTCCTTCTGTTTGAAAGATATGCTTTATATAATGTAGGATATAATCCCTAGCTGCCTCTCCAGAAGAAATAGAATAGAAAGCATAAATAAAGGAGCAGAGAAGGGAAAGGGGGGCTGTTACTGTATGCCCTCTAAATACTGAGCTCCTGCAGGGACTGAAGCAGCCACCACAAAATAAAGAAACTCTCAGCTATTCTAATTAATGCAGAATGTTACTTTAGGTCTGTGTTACATAATAGTGGGCATGTCTACATGAGACACTTAACTGTGCAATAGTTTACTGCACAGTAAGCACATGTATCTACATGTGTGCACACTTACTGCACAGTAAAATTACCCTAATCATGAGTAAATGCAAATGCAGGTATCAAATTTAGTCATGATTAGTTACTGCACAGTAACGCACATGTAGACATGACCTGGGAGCAAATCTATTCCAAGGTCAGCCCTACCACTAGGGGACCAGCCTTACGCTAGCCCCAGGGTTCTGGGCTGTGAGCCTCTCCTACCCCAGGGCTGGGCTACCTCTATGGCAGCCCCTGCCTCAGGCCTTTAAAAGCCTGCAGGCATTTTGAGCCCTGGGGCACACCAGCAGGCAGCCTAAGGGCACTCCAGACCACGTCCGATTAGCAGGCTGCAGGCTAGCCTCTCCAGCCTGCCTGCACCCTGGCACTGCTGCCTGGTATTGCAGTACTGCACAGCTGCCAAACCCACACCATCAGGCCCACAACTCCAGCCAGGCCTGCCAGCCCTCAGGCCCAGCTGCAGGCAACCTCTGGCTGCCGGGGCCAGATCCACCTGCCTGCAGCCCACCCCCAGGAGCCTTCCTTGAGCTTGCAGATGCTGCAGGGAATTTCCTCAGCCATGCACCTGCCAGTCCCATGCCAGGTCCTTGCACTGGGCACTACAGGCAGCTGCCCAGGCCTAGCAGCACAGGGACAGCCACAGAGAGGCCTGGAGAGCAACTGCAGGACCCACAATGGCCTCATCATTGCTGATGCCCATTCCCACACCCATGCCCACCACCCAAGGCCCCAAATGGTTCCTGCAGGAGACTGGTGACTTCCTGGTGCTGTGGGGTGAAGTGGAGGTGCAGCACCAATTCAAGCAGGGTGGGTGCTCCAACGCCTACATCTATGAGGGGCTGTCAGACAAGATGTGGTAGTGTGGGCACAAGTGGCCAATGCAGCAATGCCACATAGAGGTTAAAGTCTTATGGGCACAGTGGACTGCCATCACTGACCACAACTGTTGGTCAGGGTGTGCCTGTAAGTCCATGCCCTTTATGTGGCAACTGACAGACATTCTCATGCCCCAGGACCCAGGCTGCAACCATGCTATGTACAGCAGCATAGGCAGCCTGCCTGAGCCCCCACCCCAGCCTAGCACCCATGGTGACATGTCACTGGGGGGGAGTGCCCTCAGGCCTGCAGTTGATCATCCCACTAAGCTCCCAGGCTGCACACTCCACTAGCAGCTTGAGGAACCCAGGACAGTGCCTGCCGTACCCCCATCTTCCCCACAGGGGTCTTCTCTGGGGAGGCACCCTGAAGCCAGCCCCCTCACAGGCCACTGCTGCGCCCCGAGCATTCCCCTGCTATATGTGCCCCAGGCAGTGTACAAGGAGCTGTTTGCATGGCCTGAGGGGTGCCCAACCCATTATGCCCTGCTGCTGCTGATGGCCATGGGACCCTGGGTGCACCTGAGCACCTGGCATGAGACCCTGAGCTTTGACAGCACAGGGGCAAACCCAGGCTCCCTTGCAACCTCTGTTGCCACCTGGAGGGCTGCCTGAGGCTGCACTACATGTCCCTAACTTCTGTAGCTGAGGAGGACATCACTGCCAACATCACCACATTCTTTGGTGTGTGAGAGGTTTATGTCCACTGAGCTGCATGGGCACAGACTGCTCAATAAAGTTTGGACTGTCTCACAACTCCATAAATGCTGTGGGGGTGTGGAACCTGGGGCCAGGGGAGTGCAGCCAGGCCAGGAGGGGATTGTTGGCAGGGGCAGGAGCGTGGAAAGCCCTCACCCCAATGCAGGCCTTACCAAATGGCTGGGGCTGGTGTGGCTGGTTGCTTCATGCAGTCATGGCTGTTGGTGATAGTGTACGGCTCCAGGAGGTATCCTCAGATGTCAGTGTGCCATGGGCAAAGACCAGGCTGGGGGCCCCCCTGAGGAGGAGCTGGCACTGCTGGTTGGTGGCGGTGTCATGGCTGGCTGCACCTCATGGCGGGGACTGAGGCTGTGGAGCTGGCACAGCAGTTACTGGCCCAGGGGGCATGGGTGGCACCAGCCCTGGGTTGGAAGCTGGGCCAAGGGCTCCTGGCTGCTGGAAGTGGTGCAGGACCTACTCCCAGGACCAGGTGGGAGCCTGCTATTGGGTGGCAAATGGCTGCCAGGGGGCAGGCAGGGCTAGAGTCTGGGACCAGGCAGCAGGCAGCACAAAGGTGACCACCAAGGCCAGAATGGTGTCTGGCACCTGGCAATCATTGTCCATGGCCTGCACTCCCCAGGTCCAGATGCCCTTCTGCTCCTGCAGTGCCTCCACCTGCTCATGCTTCAGGGCCAGGATGTGTGCCTGGAACTCCC
Organism: Alligator mississippiensis; assembly: GCF_030867095.1. NCBI lineage: Eukaryota > Metazoa > Chordata > Crocodylia > Alligatoridae > Alligator > Alligator mississippiensis. The sequence continues at coordinate 49,925,930 of NC_081833.1, read as the reverse complement.
TGTCCACTCAGGCCCATGCCTCCTTGTGCTAGTCCTGCATGTCCTCATGGGCGACGTCCTCCACCTGCCACATGTCTTGGCAGCCCACATCCTCTGTTTGCCAGGCCTGAGCATCCATCAGCCAGTCCTCCAACACTGTGACCAGGCAATCCAGGAGGAGAATCCTGTCCAAGGTCCTCCTCTGGCAGAACTGGTGTATCCACAGGGTCCAGGCTGTGGGTAGTGGTGACCCTGAGGCTGCATCTCAGCTGCCAAGTGTGGCCCCTCCCCTACATGCAGCTGTAGACCCTATAGAGCTATGAGAAAGAAGCTGTTTCTGTGAGTTCACAACATTTCTCAGATAAGAGCCTCTGTATTATGGGGCATGTGGTACCTGGCCTCAGATCAAGGATTGGGCCTCCACAGGTGCCCAAGGACCATGGTAATTTGGCCAGGCATGGCCAGGCCCAGGCATCCACTGGCCAAGCCCTTGTCCCTGCTTGCTCTCCTTGGGCCACCAGGCCACTGGGAGCTGGCCGCAGGCAGTCTGCCTCCCCCACCCTGTTCCTAGGGCAGGACAGGTTAGGCTTTTGGCAGCACCTGCTACCACAGCTCCAGATCCCACTTCCCTGCCTCTTCCTCCAGGCCAACCACTCTGCTGCACTGCCACCCAGCCCATGGTGTCCAGGCCCAGGACATGTGGGACCCATCCATGGGCCACACTCACCACATGAGCGGGAAACCCCTTTGGAATCTGAAGTTGGTACTAAGGAAGGGCGACTTGAGACCCTCTGGGTCAAGATATAGAGGGGAACATGGTGAAACGTGGGAGACACAGTGACCTAACTGTAGGAATATATTACAGACCTCTAAATCAAAATGAGGAACTAGATCTGCAATTCTCCAGAGAACTGGAAGAGACCATGAGACCATGGGTTATGGTCATCATGAGCGACTTTAACTACCCTGACATTTCCTGGGAAGAACACTCAGCCAGATCTGACCCAACGCATAGATTCCTGACTTGTATCAATGAGCTTTACCTGTCTCAGGAATTATACGGGCTGACCAGAGGAAATGTACTCCTAGATTTAGTTTTGGCAAAGGGGGATGACCTGGTGAGTGATCTGATGATAGGGGGCAACCTAGGTGACAGTAACCATGACACTATTACTTTCACTGGGCTGGGAAATCTGTAAGGTACAAATTCTTGTCTTTAAAAAAGTCGACTTTAGTCAGCTAAGGACTTTAGTGAGTAATGCCCTACAAGATCACAGACCACAGGGGAAGAGTGTGGATAAAAAGTGGTCATTCCTCAAGGACACAATCCTTGGTACACATAAGTTGTCCATACCTGTATGCAAAGTAGTTGGCACAGGGGCCCAGAGGCCATCTTGGCTCAATAGGGAAGTTGTAGATCTTCTGAAAAAGAAAAGGTAGGCTTACTAATGATGGAAGCTAGTACTAGATCTCAAGGAAAACTACATAAGATTGGCCCACATCTGTAGGGGGCAGATTAGAAAAGCAAAGGCAGTTACCAAATTCAGGTTAGCAACTGAAATCAAGGACAATAAGAAGTCCTTCTATAGGTATGTAGGTAACAAGAGGAAAACCAGTAGAAACATGGGACCACTGCTCAATGCATCTGGCCATCTGATCACCAACACCAAGGAGAGAACTAAATGCCTGAACAAGTATTTCACATCTATATTCCACCAGCGTAAGAGTGATCACCTGCCAAATGCAAATATGACACAGAAAGTCACAGTAGAGATGATCACCTACCAACAGTCAATGTAGAGATGATGAAAGAACAGCTAGACAGGTTGAATGTCTATATGTCAACAGGACTGGATGAACTCTATCAGAGAGTTCTTAGTGAACTAGCCAAAGTCATTGGAGGACCACTGACAAGCCTGTCTGAAAATTTGCAGCTCTAAGAAGGGATCCCAGAAGACTAGAAGAGGGCCAATGTTGTGCCTATCTTCAAGAAGGGGAGCAGAGAGGACCCAGGGAACCATAAGCTGATCAGACTGACCCCAATCCCAGGAAAAATCCTCAAAAAAATTCTCAGAGTCCATATGCAATAAGCTAGTAGAAGGCAAAATTATGAACAGCAGCACCAGTTTTGTTCTGGGTAGGTCATGTCTGACCATGACCAGGTTATATTTTTCTATAACTAAGTTACTCACCACCTGGATAAGGGAGATGAGTTTGACATCATTTTCTTGGACTGGGAAGGCCTTTGACTTGGTGTCTTTGCCCCAGTGACCTGCCCGAGGGCCAGGGAGGCCAGGGCTATCTCAAAGAGTCCCAGCAGGTACCTTTGACTTGGTGTCCCATGAGGCTGTCAAGGTAAAAATAGGGGACTATGGAAACTAGGGAAACTAGGGAAACTGGCTGCGTGGCTGGACCCAGAGACTACTAATAGATGGAACCATTTGTGATGCATAGGGGGTGCACGTGCACCCCCTACGCTTGGCAGTGCACCCCCTGCAAAAAGTGCCACTGACACTGCCAGTGATTGCCTTTGGGCAGTTGCCGCTTGCCACCCCTTACCACTGACACCACCAGTGACATCAGCAGGCGGTCCCTGATCACCACTGGCTGCTGCTGACACTGCCAGTGGCATCTGCAGGTGGTCACCAACCACCAGTCAGCACTCACCACCCCTGCCCCCCACCATCAACACCACCACAGGCACCTGCAAGAGCTCCCTGATCGCTGCCACCACACCCCCACCACTACCACCGCTGCTGCCACTTATGGGCAAGTGCCATCCCCCTCCCCCCCCCCGCCCCAGCCTCCAGGGGCATACGGTATTCATGGATGGATCTGTGTCAGCCTGACAGAAGGTAGGTAGTGGGATCCCCCAGGGTTCAGTACTTCTACCAGTGTTTTTCAACATCTTCATGTTGATCTATATGTGGGGATGAAAATCACACTGGCAAAGTTCACCAATGGCACTAAACTGTGGAGAAGTGCACCCATGCCTCAGGGTAGGCTGATGATCCAGGCAGACCTAGACAGATTAGTTAGATGGGCAGACCAGAACCAGATGCTGTTCAACACTGAGAAGTGTAAAGTGCTTCATCTGGGGAGGAAAAATCCGTGACAAACTTATAGCCTCAGTGGTGCTATGCCAGCTAGCACCACATCCAAAAGGGACCTGGGGGTCATAATTGACCATAAAATGAATATGAGCTACCAGTGTGATGCTACAGTTAGCAGAACAAGCAATATGCTGGAATGCATCAACCAATGCATCTCAAGCAAAACTAAGGAAGTTATCCTTCAACTCTACTTGGCATTGGTGAGGCCACAGCTGGAGTACTGCATCCCTTTCTGGGTGCCACACTTCAAGAAGGATGTGGAGAAGCTTGAGAGAGTCCAGAAAAGAGACACTCATATGATTAAAAGCCTGAAGAGCAAGCCAGATGAGGAAAGGCTGATAGATATGGGACTTTTCAGCCTAGAAAAGAGAAGACTTTGTGGGTATTTGGTAGCAGCTTACAAATATATCAGGGGTGAGCATCAGGGGCTAGGCGAACAACTATTCACCAAGGCACCCTAGGGGAGAATGAGGAGCAATAGTCATAAGCTCCTGGAAGAAGGTTTCAGACTGGATATAAAATTTCATAGATTTCATAGACATTAGGGCTGGAAGGGACCTCGGAAGATCATCGAGTCCAGCCCCCTGCCCAATAGGGCAGGAAGTCATATGGGGTCATAGGATCCCAGCAAGATAAGCATCCAATTTTTTCTTGAAGGTGTTCAATGTAGGTGATTGAACCACCTCTGATGGCAGGCTATTCCAGACCTCGGGGGCTCGGACAGTAAAGAAATTCTTCCTCATGTCCAGCCTGAAATGGTCTTGCAGTAATTTATAACCGTTCAACCTCATCATCCCTTGGGGTGCTCTGGTGAACAAACGTTCCCTGAGATACTGATAGTCTCCCCTGATAAGCTTATAGGTGGCCATCAGATCACCCCTGAGCCTGCACTTTTCCAGGCTAAAGAGCCCCATAGCTCTCAGCCTGCTGTCTTAAGGTCTGTTTTCCTGACCTCTGATCATGCGCGTGGCTCTTCTCTGGACTCTCTCAAGCTTCTCCACATCCTTTTTGAATTGTGGGGCCCAAAACTGGACGCAGTACTCCAGCTGCAACCTCACCAAGGCTGAGTACAAGGGGAGAATGACATCCAGGGATTTGCTTGAGAAGCATCTATGGATGCAAGCCAGCATTTTGGTCGCTTTACTAGCCGCAGCATCACACTGCAGGCTCATGTTCATCTTGTGGTCAATAATGACCCCTAAGTCTCTTTCTTCCATAGTGCTAGCCAGTGTAGCACTGCCAAGCCTATAAGGATGCTGCAGGTTTTTCCTCCCAAGGTGGAGAACCTTGCATTTTTCAGTGTTAAACACCATCAGGTTCTCATCCACCCATTTGCTGAGCCTGTCCAGGTCAGCCTGGATTGCCGTCCTGTCTTCAGGTATGGATGCTTTGCCCCAGAGTTTGGTGTCATCGGTGAACTTGACCAGTCCGCTTCTGAATCGAATGTCCACATCATTAATGAAGATGTTGAACAATATGGGTCCAAGGACAGAGCCTTGGGAGACCCCACTGGTCACAGGGCACCATGATGATTGACTTCCAGAAATTATCACCCTCTGGGTCCGACCACGGAGCCAATTTCCCAGCCAGAGGATCGTGGTGGACCCAAGGCCACAATTGGCCAGTTTCGCCAAAAGGTGATCATGGCATACCAGATTGAAGGCTTTTTTGAATTCAAGATACATGACATCAATCTCTTCTCCTTTGTCAAGGTGATAGGTCACCTGGTCATAAAAGGAAATGAGATTGGTCAAGCGAGACCTGCCCGCAACAAACCCATGCTGGCTATCCCTCAGGATGTTGGTGTTGGCCAGTCCACTAAGGATGGCCTCTTTAAAAAACTTTTCTAAGACCTTCCCTAGGATAGAGGTCAGGCTGATGGGCCTGTAGTTTGCTGGATCCACTTTCCTCCCTTTCTTGAAGATAGGCACCACATTGGCCTTCTTCCAGTGTTTGGGCACTACACCAGAGTGCCAGAAGCTCTCAAAGATCCATTCCAGAGGCTGGGCTATGATGCTCACCAGTTCCTTTAGTATCCTGGGGTGTAGATTGTCAGGGCCTGCTGACTTGAAGGTATCCAGGCTCTCAAGGTGTTCCTTCATCAGGTGAGCATTGATGGAGGGCAGGGAATCTCCCTCATCCGGACCTCCCTGTCCTGGAGTGGGCATGGACATCCCATGGGACTGATGAAAAACCAATGCAAAGTACCCATTTAATAGGTTGACTTTTTCCTGGGCGTCAGTTGTCAGTTGTCCTATCTGGTTCAGCAGGGGTCCAATGTTTTCCTTGCTTTTCCTCTGGCTCCCCACATAGCTGAAAAAGGATTTTTTATTGTCCTAGATACTCAAAGCTAGTTGGAGTTCAGTTGCAGCCTTGGCTTTCCTCATTTGCTCCCTGCAGAACCGGACCAGTGCAGAATATTCCTCCATGGAGGTGAATCCCATCCTCCATCCTTTGACGGCCTTTCTTTTTAGCCTCAGGAGGTCTGCTAGATCCCTGGAGAGCCAGGGGGGCTGCTGTGCCCTCTTGCTGCCTTTCCTCCGAGATAGAATAGAATTAGCTTGTACATTGAGGATCGCTCCCTTGAGGAGCAACCACTCTTCCTGAACTCCCTTCCCCCTGAGGTCATGGTCCCTTAGGGCCTCACTGACAAGCCTCCTGAGCTTGTCAAAGTTGGCTTTCCTGAAGTCAAGGACTTCAGTGTTGCTGACTGACTTGCCAGCTTTGCAGTGGATGGTGAAGGTGATCAGCTCATGGTTACTGTCACCCAACTTCCCATCGATCACTAGGTCACTGATTAGGTCATCCCCAGTAGCCAGTACCAGGTCGAGCAGCGCTTTACCTTTCATTGGCCCATAGAGTCCTTGAGTCTCTAGAGGTAATCCACACATGATAGGAAGCTTTGCGACTGCTCGGATTTTGCTGAGTGATCCTCCCACGAGATGTCTGGGTAGTTGAAGTCACCCATGACAACCATAGTCCTGGAGCATGCAGCCTCAGCCAGTTCCCGGGAAAACTCCTGGTCAAGCTCTTGACTTTGGGTGGGAGGTCTGTAGTAGACTCCCACCATTGCGTCCCCTGTGCCATGTTCCCCACAGATTTTAACACAGAGGGTCTCCAGTCATCCACCCTAGTCACCAACATCAGTTTGCAGGGACACATAGGTTTCCTTAACATAGAGAGGTACACCCCCACCCCTTTTATCTACTCAATCTCTCCTTTATAGGGTATAGCCATCTATACCCATGGTCTAGTCATGGATGGAGTCCCACCAGGTCTCCATTATCCCTATGACATTATAATTATTTGTGTTAAGCAGGAGGATGAGTTCCTTCTGCTTATTCCCCAAGCTCCTGGCATTTGTGTATAGGCAGGCAAGTGTCCCCTTGGGGGCTCTTGCCCACAGATTGTACCAGGGATGGAGCAGGGGTGGACTCCCTTAAGTGCCTTGGCCTGCTGACTTTGCAAGGGTTGCTCAGTGGGCCAGCAGTGGAGATAGTTCCCACTTCTCCCAGTGGGTTAAGTTGAAAGCCCGATGGAGCAGGTCAGCCAGTCTGGCTGAGAAGAGCCTCCTCCCCAGTGGAGAGAGGTGGGGGCCATCCCTTCCCAGCAGCTCGCTGCCTCTCTCACTGAAGAGCAGGCTATGGAAGAAATACTTTTCATGGAAGAAAAACTTCACAGTTCATATGACCAGACTCTGGAATAGATTCCAAGTGCAGGTACCAACCCTAGAGATCTTTAAAAGGACACTGGACACACACCTTGCTGGCAGCATTTCCTCTAAGCTGTGCAGTGTGTGCAACCATGCAGGTGCACTCAGGCTGCACTGCCAGGTGTGCCTACATGGCTGTGCATGCCATGCAGCTTAGAGAGAACACTGCTTGCTGGGGTTATTTGACCTCAGCAGTCTTTCCTGCCCAGAGCAGGGGGGCTAGTCCTGACAATCTCACAAAGTACCTTCCAGCCCTAAACTTCTGTGAATCTGTGAATATGTGTGCACACCCATAGAGGAATGGCCAGAGGCCAGAGTGCTGGTCTCCTGTCCCTGGGCTTTGCCCCTAAGGCACCCCCACTCCACTGCCTCCCATCCCGGGACAGCACACAAAGGACATTGTACATAGTTTTCTTGGGGAAGAAGATGTTTTATTGTTGGTGGGTGGGGTGGATGGTGAAGGGACTCTGTTTGTTGGGGAGGGATGGGGGATGTGGGTTCTGTTTGTTGGGAAAGGGGGGGAAGGGGGCTCTTTTTGTTGGGGAGGGAGAGGGAGGGCAGCTCTGGTTGATATGAGGGGAATAAAAATTTGATATGTCTCTGCAGTGAGCATGGTGCTAGTGGTGGGCAGGGGGATGAGGGGTACATGGACAGTGATGCAGGTGAGATAGAGAGAGGAGTGCTGAGGAGGTGGTCTGGCAGCACCTCCCAAACCTAGTGCCCTTGACCCTGTTGGTGGGTGCACGGCTCTCCTGGGACCTCAGGTGGGGTGGGGTGCTGCCACTGCCACCATAGGTGGTGCTCCCACTGCCAGGTATCATCTGCCAGATATCATCTGCTGTGCCTCCTCTACTGGGCCTCATGGAAGAGCTTCCCCCAGGCCTCACAGATGTTATTCAGTATGCAGGGTGCAACAGTGACCCAGAGGAGGTTGTCCTCAGTGAACTCAAGGTGGGTGATGAGGGTGCGCCAGTGGCCCTTGAGGCAGCCAAAGGCACACTCCACCAGGGTGCAGGTCCAGTCCAGGCAGTGGTTAAAATGGGTCTGATGGGGGTCCAGGTGACCACTGTAGGGCTGCATTAGCCAGGGCAGCAGTGAGTAGGTGTAGTCTGTGATGAGGAGGAGTGGGACAGCCATGGTGCCCAGCTGCAAGTCCAGCACCCCTGGCATGAAGCACCCACTCTCCACCAGGCCCAGCAGGCCAGAGTTCCTGAAGATGTGGGCATCATAGATGCTGCCTACCTAGCCAGTACTAACATGCATGAAGAGATCTTGGTGGTTCATGATGACCTGGAGCACCATGGAGTAAAAGCCACTCTGGCTGTAATAGGGGCAGTCTCCATGGGGCAGGTAGGTGACAGGGATGTGGGTCCCGTTCAGGGTCCCAAAGCACTGGGGGAATCCTAGGGCATGGAACCCCACCACCACCACCACTAAGGGGTCATGCACACAGGGGACAGTGTCCCCTAGCATGTCGTGGAGGGTGCCACACAGCTTCAGGATGGCATCCCCAACCATGGCCTTGCCCATTCCAAACAGGGGGCTGACATACCACAGGATGGCAGGCATGGTCAGCTTCAGTGGGCAAGGGCCAGGCAAGTGTCCATGGAGAGAGGTGGTGTCCTGCTCCAGGAGATCCATAAAGGTGTCCTGGGCCATCCTGAAGGCCTCCAACCACTGCTCGGTGCCCCAGGTGTGTTGGATGACATGCCACCACCAGGCCTGGCTGGCCCTGCAGGCCCAGAGGTGACAGGTCTGGAGGCCCAGGAGAGCAACCATAGCCACAGCGGTGGCATCCTGGATCCTGTCATTGGCGTCCCTGCCAAGGTCTGGCCAGGTGGATGGGGATGAGAAGGCAGATACACCCCGGTAGCCATGGGACTGCACACAGTGGGATGGCAAGCAGTTGCTACATGTGGAGAAGTTGGGAGGGCCCAGACAGCTATGGTACAGGTGGTGGCTGGCATGGCAGGCCAGCAGGGCCAGTGCAGCAGCCAGCAGGATCATGGTCATCACTGCCAGGCACTGGTCATCACTGCCAGGGGCAGGGGCTGGAGCATCCATAACATAAGAAGGCACAGGCTGTTGCGTGCTGTTCCTGCACTGGGCACACTGCTTCTGGCCATGGAAGGGACTCACCAGAGAGTAGCGAGTGGGGTTGCCTTTTGAAGAGGGCTGCCAGCTACTGGCAGTTGCAGTCAGAACCTGGAGTTCCCCACAGGGGTGGCAGGAGCTCATGGCAGCAACCTAGGAAGTGGGAACAGATTGGCAGCAAATCTGCTCCCACTTCCCTGCACATGGAGACACTTGCCTGGCACCATTTACTCATGAGTAAATTACTCATGAGTGAGCTGGTGCTGCAACACATGCACGTGTAGATGTGCCCACTATAGATGACCTGCATTCAACAGACTTTTCCAGATACAATGACTCCTGCCCATGCTAGGCCTTAGGGACAGCTGAAGACCCCTGTAAGTGGCCCTACACTGTACCTACACAAGGGTTATTTTATCTTGCCTCTAAGATGAGTTTTGACAGCCCATGTGCATCACCAAAAGAACTGGAACAGGAACAAAGCCTGGTAGGAATATTGCTCGAACCAGTAAATAATGTCAGACTTATCTACCTTGCTTCCTTTACCTTTTCTCTTTTTTGTTTTGTTTTGATTTATTGCTTTAATTATTTTGGAGTACACAAGGCCCTGCTACTCTGTACATATGCACAAGGAGACCTCTGAACACCCCTGCACAGCACTGAGACATCTGTATCTCTCAGGTCCAGGAAGCAGTGATACTGCTCCCAATAAATGTACCTGTAATTTACTGTGCCATTCCTTGGGTGATCATATAATCTTCTCAGCACGGCTGACTGTTTTGGTGCCCTTCCAGGAGGATAGCTTGGTGTGCTATTTCTAGCTTCTGAGGGTACCACATGTTCCCACACGCTACAACTTGATGTTTCAAATTTTGTTAAGGGAGGGTGATCTCATGCCCTTCAGCTTCAGCCCTCAGCCAGACCTGGCACTGTTCCTTGGGGCTCCACCTCCCCTACACCCTGCCTATCACCAACCTGATGTTGAAGCTCCTCATTTGGTAAGTTGAGGCAAATAACCTCCTAAAAAATCTCTATCCAAAATACTCCAAAAGAACAAACACAATGTCCCAAAACAAAACTGTAAATGAACAATCTTTCCACTGCGGTCAAGCGTATACTTTTATACATGTTGTCCACCCTCTGTGGGGCAGTTAGGGGACTGAGCAGACAACTACCATGCTCAGGACTCCATTTATTCATGGTTCTGATACTCTTCTACTCTTTGTCTCTGGGCTTCTCGTCATCCTGGATCCAGCCAACCAGTCCTGACTGCCAGGCCAACACTCCTGGTAAGTTTCCTGACTCCTCCAAGCCAATGTTTCGGAGTTGCCACTGCTGACTGGGCTCCCATCAATTGCCCCTGACAGGGCACACTGTGCCTGTGCTTCCTTCCCTTCTGTACTGGAAACTAACTTCCAGTTGCCTGGTTGTCTCCTTCTAGGCCATTCTTATCTCTCAACTTGGGTTCCACCCAATCAATCAGTGTTGGCACGTGCTCATAAAGCATGTCCATGCCAGGGCCAGAGTTTCTCCCACAGAAGTTGATATTGCTGGTGCTGCCTCCAGCCACTGTGTGGACAGCTTAGTTTCGTAGTTTCATAGTTGTTAGTGTCAGAAGGGACCTGAGCAGATCATCAAGTCCAACCCCCTACCATAGGCAGGAATGAATGCTGGGATCAAATGACCCCAGCTACGTGATTATCTAGCCTCCTTTTGAAGGCCCCCAAGGTAGGAGTGAGCACCACTTCCCTTGGAAGTGCAGTGCCCAGACCCTCCAGGTCCTAGTTGCCCTGACTGTGAAGTAGTGCCTCCTGATGTCCAGCCTGAACCTACTCTCAATCAACTTGTGGCCGTTATTCCTAGTTACTCTGGGTAGTGCTCAGGGGACCAGGGTCTCTCCCATTCCCCGCTGGTCCCCCCTGGTAAGTATACAGATAGCCATGAGATCCCCTCTCAGCCTTCTCTTGTGGAGGCTGAACAGGTTCAGGTCTTGTAGCCTCTCCTTGTAGGGCCTGCCCTGCTGCTCCCTGCTCTGGACCCTCTCAATGCTGGCTACATCCCTCCTGAAGTGCAGCACCCAGAATTGGACAAAGGACTCCAACTGCAGCCTGGCCAATGTCACATAGAGGGGAAGGATCACCTCCCTGGACCTGCTCGTGATGCGTCTATGGATGCATGACAAGGTGCAGTTAGCCTTACTGACCACATCCTCACATTGGCAGCCCAAATTCATCTTGGAATCAATAATGACTCCAAGATCTCTTTCTGCCTGTATGCTGATGAGAAGGGAGTTGCCCAACCTATAGGTATGCTTCTGGTTCTTTCTCCCTAGGAGCAGTACCCTGCACTTGTCAGTATTGAATCACATGCTATTCTCATCCACCCACCTCTGTAACCTGTCCAGATCTAGTTGTAGCCTGTCCCTCCCTTCTAGTGTACCCACCTCTCCCCACATCTTAGTGTTATCAATGAATTGGAACAAGGTGCTTTTCACCCCCTCATCCAAGTCACTGATAAAGCTGTTAAACAGTATGGGCCTTAGGACTGAGTCCTGGGTGACTCCACTGCCCACATCCCTCTAGGTTGAAAATGACCCATCCACCACCACTCTCTGGGTCGCAGCCCTCTAGCCAATTTCGTACCCATCTGACTGTGTAGGCATCAATGCCACAGTCACCTAGGTTTTTTTTTTAATGAGAATGGGGTGATAGACAGTGTCAAAGGCCTTCCTAAAGTCCAGAAAGACTACGTTCACCACAACACCAGCGTCCAAGGATTTTGTGACCTGATCGTAAAAGGCAACCAGGTTGGTCTGACAGGACCTGCCTCTAATGAACCCATGTTGGTTTCCTCTGGTTGCTTGGTGTCTTCCAGCAAATACCTTCTAGTGGCAAGTGTCTTTTCCCTACCACAAGCATGTGTATCATTAGGGCATACATCACTGATTCTCAACCAGGGTGCCGCAGCACCCAGGGGAACTGTAAGATCTTTTTAAGAGTGTCAAGCAAGATGATTCACAAGATAAACCAAAAGATTTCAAATAGGATCCCATAATGTCAAAATATTCTGTTCTGTTCTGCACTTTCTGAGTTCTCTGAACGTAATTATTCTATTTTTCAGAAGTCCAAAAATAGTGAAAAACAGAGAGCTAGAGTTATCCAAGAGATGTCTTGAGTCTAGTGAGAGGTGTCTTGATCCTAAAAAGGTTGAAAACTGGTGGCATGAACCAAAGGGGTTAAGATAGCACTGGATGGACCAGGCACTTTAAGCCAGTAATAAATTACATGCACACACATAGGAATTTCATGTATTCCTCACAAAAGGAAAGAGTGTGGTTCCATCTACGTGGTTAGGTAGGAAGACTAATGGTAAATAGGTGATTCCTCAATGCTCTGAATTAGCTACTCATATAATTGAACAAAGAAAGAGATGAGGAAGCAAGTTTTTGCACAGAGAAATAGGAAATATGTTGTTACCTCAACCTCAGCTATTTAGTGCCAGCACAGCATTCCCTACTCTCCATGTTTCTGTAAAGGTCCAGCTTCTGTAGTCCTATGATTACATGATAATCTTGGCTTTTTCAAAAGGAAAGTTCTAACCCTAATTATTGCAGGGAAAAAAAATACTTTAATATGAACCCTAAACTCCAAAACACCAGAAGGAAAGTAAAAAGAGGACTCTCATATTAAATCATGCAAAATAATTATTTCTGAAACACATATGCTTTGAACACCAGTTTCATGGTAAGGGATCCAGGTTTTCCATTTCCCATGGAAAAACAGAGAAAACCACAGATTTCCCAGTGTAATTGGAGAAAATGTGGATTTTCCCTTTAAGCAGAGAAACCCGGGGATTTTTGCAATCTTTTGTAAAGAGCTCTGCATGCTGGTTGATTTCCAGCTTGCAAGAGCTGGTTGCAAAAGGGGTGGGAAAGCCCCAACCCTGCCCGCAGGGGGAGGGAGAGAGGGAAAGGTTGGGACCCAATGCTTTCACTTACCGGAGGCTGCCTTAGGATTGGTCTTCTTTATTCCTGGAAGTAAGTGAGGCTTGGGGGTTGTGGGGCAGGGCTGGGAGGGAATCTGGCTGGGGGCTGAGGGAGTGAGGATAACGTGGAGTGTCTGTTGGCTGGCAGGCACTCCCAGTGGGGCTTTCCCAAACACTTTTCCCTCCCTCAGCCCGGGCAGGTGGGTGAGCAGGCGGGGTGCGGGGGTGCAGTGGCGGTGGGGTGAGGGGTACTGCCAGTCCCCCACCTCAGCTCATTTTGTGCCCACTCCCAGCAGCAGAGATGGGGGGTGAGGGCAACAGTGCCCCTCTGTGGGCCACACATGCACCACTTGGCCAGGGAGAACAGGAAGCTCGCACACAGTAGCCACCACCACCATTGTACCCTCACTGCCAGACCTTGCGCCTCTTGCATGCAGCTGGTGCTGGAAAAGCTGTATGGGATGTGGGGCACAATGGTGTGGTGGCAGCCGCTGCATGCGAGCCCCCTCCCCACAGCTGAGCAGACATATGAGGCCCACAGAGGGGCACTGCTGCCCTCACCCCTGCTCTGGGCAAGCAGCATGGGGCATGGTGGCAGCAGTGCAGTGGTGCTGGTGACCACTGTCACATGTTAGTGGAGGTGCCGTGTGGGGGCAACTGCCGGCAGGAGTGCGGTGGCGGCCGCCAGTGGCAGCAGCAGTGTGGTGGTGATGATGACCACCGCATGCCAGCACCACTGCACCATCATTGCCGTGCTGTGCCATGCCCCACACCACTTGCCCGGAGCAAGGCCAGGCGGGTGAGGGCAGCAGTGTCCCTCTATGAACTGCACATGCCTGCCCGGCCAGAAGGAGCAGGGACTCACACGCAACAGGCACCACTGCACCACCACATCCCATGTGGCTTTCCCGCCGCCAGCTGCGGGAAAGTGGTGTGAGATGCAGTTGCAACGGTGCAGTGGTGGTGGTGGTGGTAGCTGCTGCATGCATCCTCCCCCTGGCTGGGCAGTGTGTGTGAGGCCCACAGAGGGGCTCCCTGCCCTCACCCCACCAGCCCTGCTCCTCAGAGTGGGCAGAGAGTGGGGTGAGGTGGAGGGCTGAGGGGCACTGCAGTGTGCCATGTGGGGCTGGCAGTGCCACTTGCCCTCCACTGGCATGCCCTGGGTTGTGCTCTGCCCCCCCCCCCCAGCCTGTTCACCTGCCCAGGCTGAGGGAGGGGAAGGTGTTGGGGAAAACCCCACCAGGAGTGCCCACTGGCCGGCAGGCACTCCATGTCTTCCCCCAACACATCCTCGCTCCATCAGCCCTCAGCCAGTTTCCCCCCCAAGTGGTGGTGGTGTGGTGGCAGCTGCTGCACGCAAGCTTCCCCCCTCCCCAGCTGGGTGGCACATGTGTGGCCCACAGAGGGGCACTGCTGCCCTTGCCCCCTTCCCTCCTGGGATCAGGCACAGAGATGCACTCGTCTACCCCCATTCTCAATCTGCCCCCTCAGCCCCTTCCTTTCCCCCCATCCTTCCACACACACCTACCTGCTGGGGTGTGTATGTATGTCAGTCTGTGCCTGCATGTGTGGGGCTGGGGGGCTGTTGTGGGGGGAGTAAGGTGCATGCATGAGCAGGACTGAGGAGGCTATGGGGGGCTGAGGGGCACTAGCAGGGCTGGCAGGGTAGGGGGAGGCTTTAATTTTGTTCACACATAATTTGTGCACATGCTATAGAGAGGTAAGCTTCAGTTCTGTCTATTTCTTCACTATAAAGGACAGATAAGATTTACCTGTTTACCTGCAATGATTTACCTGTTTACCCGCAATTTAATAAAGTGAAATGCTTTGAGGAGAAATCTAAGGGCAGTTACAGACATGGTCCAGGAGGTGAGGTGGGTGTGTGTGTTTGTGTGAGTGGGGGTCTTTAATTAGCACAGCACTGAGAGCTGTACTAATTAAAATGCCTGGAGCATCGCATACACCATTATCCCCATGCTGAAAAATGGTGGCAGGATGCTTTGAACTAAAGCTCAAACAAGCTTTAGTTTAAAGCTCCCCACCACCACTTTTCAGTGCAGGGGCACTGCTACACATGACTCTGGAGTCTGCTGGAACACGATAATTACCAGCACATCAGAGCAGCCTCCCTGCACGTGTATAGGAGCCCAAAGTCCTTGGTAATAGCAATAGATTTCTCCTTCTATATATCATGTTTTTTATTCCTATTAGTTTGTTTATGTGGTTGTTTTTAATTTTTTTTTTTTTTTGGCTTTTGCCCATATTTATCTAAGAATGTCACTGTCTGAAGCTAAGGTTATGGCTTCTTTCCCTTTACCAAGGCATAAAACTCAATGAAATCCAACTGCAAAAGCCCCAAAGAAAATTCTCCTGTCAGAGGGGAACTCCTTGCCAGCAAATCTGTGCTGCAGGCAGGCCTAGACAATTATAGAATAGTATGGTTGGAAGGGACCTCAGGAGGTCATGTAGCTTAAGTCCCCGCTCAAGTTGTTCTTGACTAAATCATCCCAGTCAAGTGCCTGTCTAACCTGCACTTAAAAATGTCCAAAGATGGAGATTCCACAACATCTCTAGGGGAGTGCTTAACTACTCACAGGGGGGCAAATTTCTTCCTATCATTCAGCCTAAAGTTCCCGCTCTCATTGCTCCTTGTCCTGACTCCTGCAGCCAGAGGATAGCCTAACTCAGGGGCAGGTAAAGTCCAGCCTGTGGGCCAGATCTGGCCTGCAGTGGATTTCATTTCCCAGCAGCCCCTGCCATCTTTTTCTATGGGGTCCAAAACTGGATACTGTACTCCAAATGAGGCCTCACCAGTGCCAAGAAGAGCAAAACAAATCACTGTCTTTGATCTGGAAGTGATGCTTCAAATAATATAATCCAATATGCTGTTGGTCATTTTTACAAAATGAGTACACTGTGACTCATGTTCAGCTTGCATGCAATCCATAGGTCCTTAAGTTGCAGTACTGCATCTTACCCAGTTATTTTATAGTCTATATTTGTGCATGTGATTGTTGCCTCAATTGCAGGACTTTGCACTTGTCCTTGTTGAATTTCAACTAATTGATTTGATTTTGGATCATTTCTCCAGTTAATCAAGATCAGGGGCGATGCGCAGGGGGTGCATGCAGGTGCACATGCACCCCTGAGTGTGGCGGTTCACCCCCTACAAAAAGGCACCACCAACACCTGCCGCCAACACTGTTTGTGGTATCTGCAGGTGGTCACCGACCCCTGGTCAGCGCTTGCCACCCCCCTCGTCCCCCCAACCCCAACCACCAGGTGGCGTCTCTGGGAGCTCCACTGCTTACCGCCACCATGCTCCCGCCACTGTGTTCCCGCTACTGCCGTGCCCCCCCAGCCACCAGGGGCATGTGTCACTCTTGATCAAGATTGTTTGGAATCTATCCTCAAGAGTATCTGCTAGTCCCAGCCCCCTAAGATATGTATTTTATCCACATAATATACCCAGTATATCAAGCAAACAACCTAAGGGAACATGTTTGGTAACATTTGATTATTCAGTTATATTTTCTGTAAATTGTTTATTTTTTATATATTCAGTTACCAAAAATCAAATTGCCATAATTAGCATTTTATTTGTTACTTTGGGTCCTCCCCCCTCTCCCCACCTCTCCCCAACTTCTCTTGATTAAAAAGAGACTTCTGTGACTGGTGAAGCATAGTTATTAAACCATGATGTCTTTCTTTAAAGCCAATTTAAAACTAAGGATCATGTAATGCTGCCACTTATGCAAGGTTGCTCATAATTGCTCCATGCAATGCTTTGATTAATTAAATCACACTAGAGATTGTTTCTTAGTAACACACCTGGTATGGTCTTTGTTGTTGGCATTCATTAAAACACTGTGTTTCATGCTGCTTTGCAGCAGGAAAGGATATTAATCAGCTAAATTGCCATTAAGAGTCATATCAATATTTGCTGCACACTGATTGTTTTTCTTAATCTTCAACAAAGGACATTTCATTGAAATCTCTGGTTGGTAACTAACCATATGACAGTGAAATCAAATTAAGATGTTTTATTTTCTATCTGGCTAAAAAAAAATCAAAGTGCATAAAGAAATAAAATCACTGCTGTGTTTTTCTTGTCTGCTACTTTAAGCAAAGGAGTGGAATGCTGAACAAACTAAAGTGCAGAAAATGAGAAAAAATTAGTAGATCTCATTAATGTCTCTACTGCTCCCCAAGCAGAAAAAGCTTCACTTTGTAATGCAACACTGGTAATTAGGCTGAGTATCAGAGCCTCAGCTGAAAAAATGCCCAGGGAATCAAATGTTACTTTTCATTGTTTAAGTGAATGAGAACATGTTTCTAAATATTTCCAGCTCCTAGCTACTTTCTATTTGTATATGAACACAAAAGGTGCCTTATGCATTGATAGTTTTGAAGGTGAGTAGCTAAAGGTATTTACTAAAAGGATCCCTAGTTCTGACTTTTTTCATGGCACATACCTGCTAGTTTCCTACTTCATTCATGTCCTACGTGCCAGTTAAAAGTGTATCTGTAGGGCAACACAAATGCCTCTTCTGTGCTACATATTTTTGTTCTATAGCACTATACATGCAACTAATTCCACTTAAAATCTTCAGTACACAACAATGGTAAGTTTACAGATCTAGATCACACTGTTTCTGGAGATGGCTCTTGGCAATGAGATAGGACTGTAGTAGATTTATGATTTCTACTGAACTGGCATGGACCATTGATGATCAGAAGCAAACTATGGTAACAAAAATTTGTTCCAAAGCATTTCCTCCCAGTATTGTTAAATTTAAGAAAAAGAAAATCTGTTGGTGAGCCTGTCTATTGAAGTAGATCAGTTATTCAGCAATGGCTAGCTTGTGATCCAAAGGTCTGGTCTTTACCCTGTCCAAAATCTATTAAAAACACTGCATCCCAACAATGGAGAGTTTATTGTATAAAATAGAAAGTTGTGCAAATACTCAATTGTAAATATATTTTCAGTTTCATTTATTTATTTTTGTTTATGTTTTACAGTGAATAAGTCATTAAACTTAACAATATAATTGCTGAAAAATTGCTAAGAATAATTCTTAGAAATCATGGATATACGGAAAAGTCCATTAAGAGCACCTTAGAGTTAACATTTAGTGCTTGAAATTTAAACTGCCATAGTTAATTTTGCACACGCCATATGGTCTTGTTATAATGCTTTGCATAAATCTTAGAAAAAGTTGCAAATGCCAATTTAAAAGTAAAAAAAAATTCTCATTAATGTTTTCTTCTCATTTGCTCGTATGACTTTATTTGTAAGAACTCCTGACTATATACTAGTTTTGTGATTGTAGGATGATCATTCTATTTCACTGCACCTTTTGAGGTTTCAAAATCTGAGAACATTGCAAGAAAAACAACACCATTCAGAAATGGGATTTTTTTTTATAGAAATGTTACATGGATTCTGGACTCTTCTTTTTTCTGTCAGAAGTGCAAGGTCAAGCAGATGGTCCTTCAATTTAGAGCAAGAGTTCATCTCCGATTACTATGAAACTGGTCAATCTCCCAACAACCAGGTTTTATGCTCCCATTCAGGGGGACACTGGGGAGCCAGGCAGGTTCTCATTTTCGACCTGGAGGGATGTGAGCAGTGGGGTCCCCCAGGGCTTGGTCCTTGGGCCCGCACTGTTCAACGTCTTCATCAGCGACTTGGACGAGGGGATGAAAAACACCTTGTTCAAATTCGCAGGTGACACTAAGATGTGGGGAGAAGTGGGCATGCTAGAAGGGAGAGACAGGCTGCAATTGGATCTGGACAGGTTACAAGGGTGGGCGGATGAGAATAAGATGGGATTCAATACTGACAAGTGCAGGGTACTGTACCTAGGGAGAAAGAACCAGCAGCAGACCTACAGGCTGGGGAACTGCTTTCTCATCAGCACAGAGGCAGAAAAGGATCTTGGAGTCATCATAGACTCCAAGATGAACATGGGCTGCCTATGTGGGGATGCAGTCAGGAAGGATAACTGCACCTTGTCATGCATGCATCACAAGCAGGTCCAAGGAGGTGATCCTCCCCCTCTATATGACATTGGCCAAGCCACAGTTGGAGTACTGCATCCAATTCTGTGCACTGCACTTCAGAAGGGATGTGGACAACATCAAGAGGGTCCAGAGGAGGGCCACTTGCATGATTGGGGGCAGTAGGGCAGGCCCTACAAGGAGAGGCTACAAGACCTGAACCTGTCCAGCCTCCACAAGAGAAGGCTGAGAGGGGATCTGGTGGCCATCTATAAACTGGCCAAGGGATACCAGCAGGCAATGGGAGAGTCCCTGTTCCCCCGAGCACTACTGGGAGTAACAAGGAATAATGGCCATAAGTTGACAGAGAGTAGATTCAAGCTAGATATCAGGAGGCACTACTTCACAGTCAGGGTGGCTAGGATCTGGAACCAACTTCCCAGGGAAGCGGTACTCACTTCTACCCTGGAGGTTTTTAAAAGGAGGCTAAATAGACACCTAGCCGGGGTCGTTTGCCCCCAGCATCCCTTCCTGCCCATGGCAGGGGGTTGGACTTGATGATCTGCTCAGGTCCCTTCTGACCCTACCAACTGTGAAACTATGAAACACCCTCTGCTACTGACCTCTCTGCTGCTGCCTGCTTTGGCAGACACCAATCTGATTTACTAACCCTCACAGAATTTTGCCAGGTTCATCTGTTTTCTCTCTTTCTTGAGGGTGTCAGAAAGGTCAATAATCCACCCAAGTTTAACAACCCATATGGCTAGCATGCTAACTTAAAAAAAGCATGCAAATTTTAACAACTAATTGCATATGGGCTTTACATTCAGTCCTCTTTAACTCCTTATCTCAAAAGATAAGGTAACCATTTATAGTAGGGGCAGCCTTCAGCACAATTCTAGAGTAGAACTTGAACTTATGGAGCTATATCAAGATATATTCACTGCACTGCTCTATATCCTTTTCTTAAGGGTGTGTACTGAGGGAAACAGTCTAACTGGTTAACCTAGACTATTGTTTTGCTGGGTAATTTATAGTAAGGTTATGGGCAAGTAAACAGATTCTGGAAAATGGATTCATTTTTAAGTTTTTAAAATAACTGAGCAAACTTCCCATATATCTTTTGCAATTAAAATGTACAGAAAGAAGGAGTGACAGGGGTGCCACAAGAACTTGATATGTAAACAATGTGAAAAATATGCATCTTTATAGCACTTTCTGTTGTTCTTCAACGGCACAGGTCATTTCATTCCGTTTAGTTGTTTGCATCAGGAACATAAAAACTAGATGTTGGGGCATGCTTCAATTAGAACTTGTAATTTTTCCTATTGAAAACTGTGATTGTGTCTGTGACATTTATGAATTTCAATAAGCACTGTAAATTTACCCTAAATGCAAATTTATTCTAAGGGCTTGTGGCTACTGTTCCTGGAAAACATTTCAGAATATTCACTGTTAATAGAATACCTGTATCTGTCACATATCTATTATAGCCAGGGGAAAAACACTCTTTTATAGAGATGTGTGGAAATGATTTAGTAATCATTTTTGTTCCTTGGAACATGAGGGTGCCCACTTGTAGATAAATAAGCCTATTTCTACCCAGTACCAGATTCATGTTTCAGTCATCTACTCTGATCTTAATCATTTCACAAGTACCACCAGGTATTATTTATATTTCGATTGAATCTAGCAACGAGTAAGCACCTCATGCACACCTGCTCAGCATACCCATAATAAATGTTGCAGTTCTCAAGAGTATTCTCTCTTTGGAGGCATTATTTCTGGCCATAAAGCTGAAACAAACAGTAAGGCCTCAATGAAGCAGTATCTTGAGCGATGTGGTACTTGGCTATACGTAGATACATGCCATATATTCCATGGTAGACAACATTCAGTTTTGTTGCAAGAGCATTTCTCAAGGAGACTGTCAGTGATGGCTCTGCTTGGATCTTCTTCATCAAGCCTATTATCAACACACATAGAAATGAGCCAAATAATCTGCTGCTATTGACTTCAGTGGAGGTATGCTGGGAATGATTTTGGCAAATCTACACTTAACTGAACCCATGATATAAGACCATTGGAGACTACAGATATTATAAGAGCTAACCTCTTGTTCTTCTTGTATCTAGCATGTGCTCAGATTTCAAACCACTGGCAACAGCTGTAATGCAATTCCAGGAAGTACCAACAATTACAATAAATGAAGCTTAGCCTTTAAGGATAGGTAAAAACACAGATATCTAAATGCTCAGTACTCACTGCACACAATTGCTAATGGGCAAGCCCGAGTTGGAACTAAATACCTCAAATTTCTCTGGATTCTCATATCTTAGCTTCAAACATTGGTCCCTATTTATAATAAATAAAGAGAAGAAAAGTAAAAGTAAACCATTCAGAATACATGTTGATTGTAGAAGAAATTTGCAAAAGCATCTGAGTGAGTCAGACATCCAATTCCCAGTGAAAGTTAAAGGGAGTCATGTCTTTCAAGTGCTTTTGAAAAGCTCACCTTAGATTCCTTTAATGATAGTATTCAGAGAAGCCTGCCTTTCAAAACTCCTGCATCTCATTCAACTTCTCCATTATGTATGACATACAATTGCATTTGTTACTGGTTTAACTGGTTAATATATGTCACTAATGATTTATCAGCTAAGTCTCAGGGTTTGGGAAAACCACATTTAAAAATATGAATTGAACAAAAAAGGAAAAAAAAGCTTTCAAATGCTTCAACCTTTATTTATTTATGACACTAAACTGTCCAAGGCTGCTAATCCCCATTATAAAGAACCAATGTCTTGCATTTATTGACAGAGAGATTATTGCTCCTAGTGTTTCTTATTATCCTCCATATCACAAATGAGTAAATCACACTGTCAGGCAAACCAAGGTTAAATGAAGAAGATGCATTTTAACAAGATTCTATAAAAATTAAAAAGAAAAACCCTCCATCTATGGAAAAGAGTTGTTAATTCATTGAATTTTGTGGATTCCATGAAATGATAAGCTCTGCAGCTCAGGCATCTCTGAAATTAAATTAGGTTTCAGAAATGAATATTTCATCTTTAAGATACTGTTGCTTGGAGACCTAGGAAAGGAAGGGTGATTTAACACAAAGACATGATAGTTGCAAGGGGCATTGTTTTCCACACCAAGAGGCTCTGGAACATACCACAAAATGCCCAGGACAAAACGCTGTTCTGAATGTAAAAGAACGTTCACTGTACACATTTATTCAGAATGTCTTCAATTTAACCTATTGGATTCAAGCTCAAACAACTTATTCTAAGACAAAATAAAAATATATTAAAGGAGGCAATGGATGATTAATTACAGTATTGAAGTCAAACTTCTATTACAACAACTTCTGTAACAAAATCTCTCCAGGTATAGAATATCATAACCCTTCCCATTCCTTCCATTCATTTTGCATCTGATTTGTCTGTTCTGCCTTCTTGCCAGATCTCATTTTAAAATGTTCTGACATTATAGTATGTTTAGTTTACATAGATTAACATCTTTCATTCTCCTCCCCACCCCAACCCAACCCCACTGTAATGAAAGCATTGCAGTTCAAGTTCAATATTTTAAGTATGTCCATACTAAGTTAAAATCTTTCTGTGAACAAGATAAAAATACCTAGAAGGATCAGATATTATTGGCATCATCCCATACTCTGGGAAATAAATGTGCATGGAATACCCAGGCTTTGTCGCCAGCATTAAACTTGAGTCTTCCAGCTAGTGACCCTTACAATTCAGCTGTAATTTTGTTTCTGGTTTGCAGAATACAATAGCTCATTTTATATAGAGCTAGGCACATAAGAGACAGTTACTTCCCTGTGAATAATTTGCACTCAGCGTATAATGTTGAGGGTAACCACCTTTTCAAAAAAAAATGAGAGAAAAAAAAAGAAAACCAAAAAGAATTACAGTTCTTTCCTGTACATGTGAATGTTATATGAGAGATTGATAAGCTATCTATTCGCAAAGTGAGTGCCATCTTATTGACTGGGTTTCATTATAGAATCAATCTTAGCCATCTAACTACATCATTTAAAAAAAGAAATTGAAGAAGAGGAATAGGAAAGGATAGGCAAGCACTTTTAAATGTAGAGTAGTGTGCTTCAGGAATCTTATGGAGATAGAAGTGAATGTCTGCACTAATGGAGAATACGTTGTTTCCATATTGCAAATGCAGTAAACTGATCACATAAAATAAAGCAGTTTCTGAGAATAAATTATAAATAGTCATTTTTCCTAGCAGAAGAGAATTTAATTTTTACAAAATAAGAATTCAAGCTAAAGAAAATTCAGAGCCCATTAATGATGTGTGTGTTTCCATGAACATTAGAAATCTTACCATATTTTTAAAAAATGTATTGAAGTTTTTCTGAGAATATGGTCATTTTCCCAGTCTGGTATTTTCCCCCAGATTACAGTCCAATACCTCCTCCTCTCCCCATATTATGCCTAATTGTTTCAAACTGTGTGCTGTGTTTTATTCACCCTCTGTATCTGCATCTGTTATGCTTCACACTCATTGATATTTTTATCAGAATATTTGATTTTTCCTTATGAGTACCTATCAGTTGTAACCATATTAAGAAATATATGTCTGCTTTAGACATAGGAAATATGATATATCCAAAATATTTCCTATAACTCAAAAATGCAAAGATAGAAAAAAAAAAGAGAAGAATTCATGATCTACGAAGATGTGATTTTTACGTATTGGGGACAGTACTATCCTATGGCAGAGTAACTTACTCCACTGAAATGCACGTGTAGATAGTGACAGGGGCTGTCTGGGGCACAAGGGTGTTAAAGTGTAGGACACCACCACCCAGGGCTGTTCCACTCCAGCTCAAACTGCTGTGGTCCCAGGTACACATGTAAACGCTGCACCCAGGAACAGCTGACTCCGGTGCAAACTATGCCAGAGTTTATCACATTGCCTAATGGCACATGTAGATGCACCCATTGAATATTTCCTTATTCCACAGGTTGTCCCACTGAAGCCAAGTGGACTCATGTAGTGAGATACCATTCTTTGGTATTTGCACAGGGGGTATTAAACTGGCCTTTATCCCACATGGGCATTATCCCTGAAATCCCTATATCTTTATAGACTCATAAAGAATATACCTGATGTAAAAACTTTTAGATCAAACCCCTAAAGGGCCAATTTAAAACCACAGCAGCAGCTGCCGCCACCACCTCACCACACAAATTTCCTGCTTTCTTATCCTATCCAAGTGGTATATTACCCCCCAAAAGGAGTTAAATTAGTTATTTTGTATATCTACACTCCCTGGGAGATACTTAAAACTGCTGCCACAAAATAAGTGCTACCCTCCACACCTGCTTTGAACACTCCAAACCAGAACTGAGCCAGTAGAGACACTCAGTGAATGCCCTGGCACCTGCTGTCAAGACCTCTATCTCTGGGTGCCAAGGGGCAGTACAGAGCACCTCCAAAGCATTGCCCCTCCACACCACTACTGTGTTTGGAACATGTGGAGCAAGAAAAGGTGGGCAGAGCTTGTTTTTCCCAGCATCAAGAGCAGCAAAGATCTAGTGTTGCTATGCCCCTTATTGGGTCTTGACTGTTTCAAGCAAGGTGGTGTTGGGAGTGAAAGACAGGGGAGAGGAGAAGGGGTTTGCACATGTTCTCCAACAACACATCTGAAGTTCCAGTTTTTAGTTTAGCTCACAAGCAACACTGTTGATAAGATACCATAGACTCAGTCTGTTCTAAAGTTGTAATCTTACACCATAAACTCTTGCAATATGTCAACACAAGCAACTGAGAGCTGCAACTCTAGCAGCTAAAACATAGAAACTGTATTAAAACCAGCTGTCGCATACAGCTCAGATGAGATCTGTCAGTGTTTCATTCACATTCTTCTCTTTCGCTGCAAACTGATAGTCCACCCTAGGCAAACTGACCTCACATAGTACTACCCAGCCTCCAATATGAAAAAGCTATCAAATCAAATTAAGTCACTTACACTTTCATAAACTTCAAATTTCATGACCAATTGTTAAATAAAAATGTGTGTTAGTACACAAATATATATGTATTTTTAATCCTGTGGTAATTCTTGTTAGTTCTCACTCTTTTTTTCCTCTAGATATAATATATTTCATTAATCATGATAGGATTTTAATATAAATAATAACCTAGGCAAGAAAGTCCATTATTGGGGCTCCTAATATTCATCTTTCTTTGCCATGAACCATTGAAGCCACTAAAAATTACTGTAAGTAGTCAGTATTCTGCCTTACTGCAATATCACCCTAGGGGATGTTCAGTAGCATAATGGCTTGCAACTCTTCTGTCTGATATGTCTTTATAATTGGAGATTTGACAGTGTAACTATTTCACAGCACATTTTTACTACCACACTATGCTTACTTGTAGCAGTGTGTGAATGACGTACTGTACATCTTATTATATTCAGAGTAACTTCATCTCATAGAAACAAGCTGTAACTACTGTGCTAGATGAGAAAATAATTTAGGAATTTATGCACTCATTTACACAGTCCAAGGTATTTTACTAAGAGCCAATTTGAAATGTACATTCAAGTATGCATTCAGGCTAAATCCCACTCCAAATTCAGAACCCAGCAGCATATTCTCATAGGATCTGCTCATGCTGCAATAGAAACCAATAACAAAACTCTCAATGACTTAAATGGAGCATGATCAGACTTATATAAGTTATAAGTTGGTTAAGAGTTATACAAAAGCATACACAATGGTTTGCAGTATACATGGAGTGGTTTATTTAAAAATATAGGGTCCAGTTCCACCTACATCTATGAAAAAGTTCTTGCACAGAACAAAAGGTAACATTGAACTTATCTTATCAACTCCCTGAAATGCAACAATGGACATAAGAAACATAAGAGTTACATCACAAGAATGTTGTTTTCTCATAATAAAACAATTGTTAACTGCTTTCCATTACTCCAGCTATCACTTACCATTCATAATGAAGGCAACTATAACAACAGGACCTGCTGGATCAGACCAGTGATCCTTCTAGACGAACATCCTGTCTCCAAGGGTAGCTGCAATAGGTGTTTCAGATAAAAATGAGAAGACAAGTAGTTATGGAATATCTTGCCTACAGATTAAATATATCTATATATACACACATTTGATTTTTTAAAACCTCTATACACCTGATGAAAAACTTTTGGGCAAATTTTCTGTAATCGTTGAAGACTGGCAATTTGTCCAGACAATGAATTTGCATAAACTTTAGTTTTACCAGGGTATTTTCTTGGCTCCAGGAAAAAAATTCTGGTTGGAAATAATTCCACCAGAAAACAACAAGATCTTGGTAGTACAGGCATTTACCTGAGAAAACCCAGGTTCAAGGCACTGAATAAGACCAAGTATTTCAAGCTGGGCCTACCCTATCTGAGTGCTCTAATAACCACACTACTAGTTATGCTGTGGTGGGGAACTTTGTCACCCTCTATAGTTTAGATGAGAAATTTCATACTGAACCCAAGACACTTTTACTGATGAAAGCTATGTGAAAATCTCCAGTGCAATTGTGTTCACCCAGTTCTGAGCAGAGACTTGATACATTTACAACAGTGCAGGTTAATGACAGAATCACAGGAGTAGTCTCTTTTTCTGTTTTGTTAATTATGGATATCACAGGGTACTGAAAAGATTTTGTTTTAAATACCCTGGTCTATGGGCAGTCTGCCTAGCTCTCACCCACCACATCTTGATGTAAGTTATATACAGAGTGTGGGAGGCTGCCCTGGTCTTATTATCATGATCACCCAGATTCTGGTCTTGGCCTTGTGGGTCAATTGCATGGCTCCATACCTTCCCTACACCATGCCCCATGCCTTGCTGATGACATCCTTCAGATGGTTCAACCAATTGCTGGTACAGCCCCTCACTGGGTCTTCCAACCCCTCGGTCTCTCTCAACCACACTCTGGGCCTCAGACTCCTTGGTCTCTTTGCATAGCCCCTTCCTAGGCTGCCAGACCCCTCGGTCTCCCCCACAGTCCAACTCAAGATGCCAAAGCCCTTGGTCTCTCTTCTAGCCCCTCTCAGGGCCCTCAGTCTCATACAACCAGACACTGGGCTACCAGGCCCCTCTCTGGGCTGTCAGCCCCTCTTGATCCCTGAGCTGGACCCTTTTAGTTCTCCAGGCCCCTTGTAGCAAAACCCCCAGTTTTTCTTTTTTTATTTTAAAATGCATTCCCCTCCTCTTTCCCCAACAATTTCTGACCTTTTCTCTCCCTCTTTATTCCCTATAGATAAGTATAAGTGAGCTCAGACTTAGGATAAGCTTTAAACATTTTTATTTTGGTAGCAAGTTCTTGGTTTTGGATATCCACCATTTAATATTGTATTATTATTAGGTTTGTATTGATTTTTACTGTTGTATATTGTATTATTATAATTTTCATATTGATTGTTATTGTTTCATATGGATGTTGTATGGTTTAGGCTTGTGTTCGTAAGAGAACCAAATTTGTGTCAAGTTTCCATTTTTTTATGCCTCCATCTTCTGTCATCCGCCTGGGCATCCCATGTTGCAACTGTATGAGTCACATACCCCTCCCATGTAAATTGGTTCCCAGATGAATGAGTCTGATTGGGAATGATTGAAATACAATGGTAGCAGGCCTCTACTGAATGGCCTGTAATGACTGGGCCATCACCTCGCATTGATACACCCAGGAACCACAGACCAAACCCAGGAACAGAGACAAGACCAGCATTTGAAAGACAAAGGACCCTGCAAAACCAGCAACTCTCACCTTTACAGACACCTGAAACTGCACATCCCTGAATGAAGTGAAAATGTTCAGTACACCAGGGGCTGACCCTTGCCTGGGCACGCCTCCTGTCACTAGGGTCACACAAGGTCTGCCCCTATAAAAAGGGGCAGTGAAGATGGACGCAGTGGGAACGCCATTTCCATATGGACCAGCACCATGCCACACCACCCATCCACCCAGAGGCCCTACCGGCGACCCCCTCTGGACAACACCTACTGGACAAGGATCCCTTCCAGCCTGGATAGGTAGATATTACCTGCACACCTCCTTCTACAATTTGGACTCTCTCTCTCTCTGTCTCTCTCTCTCTCTCCTCCTGGACTTCAGTGGACCTCTCTAACCCCTGCTGCCAGTGTGTGTGTGTGTGCGCGCGCGCGCATGCACACATGCACACATGCACCAGGGAACCAATTTGGCATTGTGTCACCCTCTCCCCTGTTCAATAAAACCACTGTCATTTGCAACCCCGAGTTGGGTCATGTTTTACTGAATCCCAGTCCCTTCCCTGTCTTGAATTCCAGCCTCATTCTCTTTCTGTCTCTCACTCAGCTCCAGTTCCCACCCTCTCTGCTAGTTTCCCAATCTCTTCCCATTTCCATCTCCCCTTTTCTGCCACCTCTCAGCCTCTCCTTGCTTTCCTGCTGTCCCTGCTGCCTGCTGCTTTCCTGTGAGTTTCTGCTGTCCCTCTCTCTGTTTTCAGGCTTCCCCCTCACCTTCTGTAATCCCCCCCGCCCACAGCTTCCCAGTTCCACTTAGCTGTGTTGCAGTTTGCTCCAGCAGCTGGAGCCTTGCTCCAGCTTCCAGCTCCTACTACTTCTCTAGCTGCCCCAGAGCCATCCTCTGGCTCCCCACACCCAGAGCCCCTCTTTAACACCCACACTTTCCCTTAGTCCCATTTTCCCTGTCCCCATCTACCTTTTCAGCTTCCCCATAGCTCTGGCTCCAGACCCAGCCTCTGTGCCAGCATGCTTCCCTGTTCTGCAGGCCTTGGGTGTTGTCTTTTAATCAAGTAAGATCAATTAACCTAAAGATACACCCGAGCCTCAGTTCTTCAGTCCAGGCTCCTGTAGTCTACCGGTTCTAATCCCAGTCCCACTGACTTTCATTTCCAGTAACTTTAACTCCCTACACTTCTACTTTCTTACCTTAACCTTTCCCCAGGTATCCCAAGTACACCAAGCATATACATACATACACATCACAACACCCAACTTAGGAACTCACTTGTGTGTATGTGTAGGTGAGTGGTATGTGTGAATTAGTGAATATACATATATATACATATATAGATATCATCGTGTGTGTGTGGGGGGGGGGGGGGTATATGAATTAGTAATCCATGTATGTGTATTGGATGTGCAGGTGTTGGTAACTGGTAACTGATTCTGTCTAAATGTGGTGTGTGTAGCGTGTATGGGTTTAAACTGGTGATAGGTGTGCATGAACCTAGACTGGTTATTTTGAATGTGTGTGTATCTGAGTTGCTAGTGTGAGTGTGTGCATGTATGTATGTGTGTATATATATATATATATATATATATATATATCATTGTGTGCATGATATACGAATTAGTGATCTGTGTCTAACTTTTGGGGTGTATAATGTATGTGCTTGAATTGGTGATAAGTATGCATGTGCCTAGGCTGGTTTGGATGTGTATGTGCCTAAGCTGATAGTGTTGGTGTGTGTATGCACCTAATTGTTTTGTGTGTGTTTTGTATATGTGCAATTGTGTCACACCCTCCTTTCTAACAGCGCAATATTGAGATCCTGAGAGTTGGCCTGACCCCCCAGGGCAACACCCTTGCTGGGCCTCACTAACCCAGGCCATCAGACCCATCTGATCCTGCACTCTATTCTCTGGCCCCTCACTGGGCTGCTGGACCCATGTGGTCCTGGTCTGCCCTGGCCCCTCGCTGGGCCACAGAACCCATGTGGTCTTCTTTGCCAAGTGCTTTTCTGTTGGTGAGTGCTTCTCTTGCTTTAACCCTCCACCAGGTAATCCACAATGTAGTGGAAGATGAGGCTTTTCAGTGCCCCATTCTCACCTTTCCCTGGAGTGGCCCATTCATGGCATTTCATGGAGGCTGCCCCACCACACTAACCAGCCCCAGTAGGGTGAAGTTTTAGGTCTTACCCAGGACAAGTCCTCAGGCCTACCTGATCTTACTTGTACCTCTGAGGGCTCCCCCTTAGATGTCCAACACTCTTCCTGGGCTGCTAACAACCAAGCCCCCCTGGCCCTGACTCTATCTCCCACCTGATTCCTCCATCACTGGCTCCCAGCTCACTTTTGGACCACTTTCCTAGATCCCTCCTCATCAGAAGGCCTAGCAGCAGCCATAGTCATGCCAGGCCACACAAGCACCTTTTGCTTCTCCTAAGCTCTGGCCCCACCTCAGGCCAGTGAAGAAATCCAGGGTCTCCCAGCTCTGGCAGTTTCTGATGTGGTCTCTTTCACCCGTCGGCCTCTCCTAGACCCTGGACCCACAAAGGCCAGTTGACAGTCTCATAGTCAGTCCTCTGTCTGTCAGCCCCCTTGCTTCCATGGGTCTGTCCTCTCAGGCCCCTCCATAGATCACTCACTCTGGTATCACCTGGAGCCCTCCCTAGGTCTTCTCTAATGCAGCCCCTTCCTTCTCTGGACCCCTCAATAGGCCCCTGTGGTCTGCCCCACTCACTGGGTTCACCCAGACCAGCCCTGCTCTTAGGGTCTGGGCTTATACCTAGTTTAAGCCTATCCTTCCTCCAATCAGGTGACTTCCTTGATCACGCTCACCCTCACCTGCCAGCCCCCTGGGTCTGTTGAGCTGTCGGTGGCTCAGCAGGCTGCCTGACCGCTCAAAGTGGCAGGCACATCAAATGCTCTGCCACAGTGGGGATTTTTTAATGAAAACCTTCAAAACATCTTGACTTCATTTTGTGTTGAAGAGGAACCAAATGAAATTTTACAAAGAACAAAATTCATATTTTTCAAAAAGCCACAAATATAACTATGCATGTGCTCAGATACATATTAGGAAGGGAGGAAATGAGGAAATTCCATAAGAATGTTTGAAATTTCAAAAGAAAAATAGGAACTGGAAATATTGCTCATTGTTAATAACCTGCCAGAATAAATCCAATTTAAAAATGCATATTAACACTTGAGTTCTCTCAGTGGGAACAAATATCCATCACAAACAATTTAGCTTCAGTATTAAAATGTAAAGCATTATAAAGCAGCTAATTAGTAGCTAAATAGAGTTCATCTACTTTGGATCATAGGGATTATAGCTTTACAGTGTCTGGAAAGTCCTCTTTCTAAGGGATGTGAAGGGTCTTTGTTGCTGAGAAGTAGCCTCATTTTGGGAAAAGAATAGATTTAATTTTGGGGTTTTTTTTAAAGTAACTGAATTGACAAAAGTCTTTATGGGTTTTTCATATAGGAATTGTAAGTTCTGCTCAGTAGTTTATTATGCTGCTATATACAATAATATAATTATGTAGAATTACCATGTATGCCCACTCAGGAACTCCAGTAAAGCAGGAAAATAGATTCACTCTTTATTTTTATTATTTCCTGTTCATGTTATTCTTCAACATACCTTTACAATATGACCTCCCACCACACTTTGCACTGATCCAAATAGTCACTAAAAACAAAAAAGAATCTCACTTTCTTTTCCTTCAAAACACCCAGAAAAGTTTCTCTTATCTTTACTGCTGCTTTAAATTATATAAAATGCTTTGTTTTGTTTTTATTGACCAATTTTCATGCCTGTGACATTTATCCTACAGCAAGCCTTCATATTTGTGAAATATAACTAAGATGTATGGACAAAAAAAATTAAGCATCAGATCAAGATTGAACATTTGTGTTAATCATAGAATCATAGAAATTAAGGGCTGCAAGGGATCTCAAAAGATCATTGAGTCCACTCCCACTGTTCTAGGCAGGAATACTGCTGAGATCAAATCTCTACCCTGCCCCCCTCCGCGGGCAAGGTGCCTGTCCAGTCTCCTCTTGACGACTTCCAAGGTCAGGGACTGCACCCCCTCCTTGGGAAGTCTATTTCAGAGTCTGGTCACCCTTACCATAAAGAAGTTCTTCTTTACATACAACTTGAAACCACCCTCTAATAGTTTATGGCCATTGCTCCTTGCCCTCCCCTGGGATGCCCTAGTGAAGTTTTTCTTCCAGTCCCTGATATTCACTTACATATTTATAGGCAGCCAAGTCCACCCTCAGTCTTCTATTCCCAAGATTCCTTAGTCTTTCCTCACAAGGTTTGTCCTCCAGGTTTTTAATCATTCTTGTGGCCCTTCTTTGGGCTCTTTCAAGATTCCCCACATCTTTTTTGAAGCACAGCATCCAGAACTGGAGACAGTACTCCAGCTGGGGTCTCACCAGCACTGAGTAGAGAGGAAGAATCACTTCCTTATCCCTGCTCATGACACATCGGCTAATGCATCCCAGTATGCGACTAGCTCTGTTGAATATAGCATCACACTGGTAGATCATGTTCATCCTGTTGATCAACCATAAGCAGCACTCTATCAGGCCAAACTATATTTTAAGCATTTTCCTATCTTGATGCATCCTATATTTAAGCATTTTCACCTGAGGTTATGGGGCCAACTCTTTGCTGCTTTTTACATGCAGAAGAGCAAACAGATTAAAGTAGAATTTAAACTGTGCATTAGTAGGGACTGCTTTGGTCTAACCTTGACTCTACAGAACATAGTTAGAGAACCAGCTAAAAACTGGCTTTTTGGAATATGCAGTCTTTGCTGTAGTGAAACAGTTGGCAAGATGAAAAACCTGTGTAATGTGAATGTACTGTAATGTGTGTAACAGCAGGAGGAACCCAGGGGCAGTCTGCAGAGCTGTTCTTACTGGGCACATCTACACATGCTCCCAACTGTACAGTTGTTAATACACAGTCATTTAATACTTGCTTTAACAAGTATTAAATAACTGCACAGTAACTGCTGTTACTGCACAGTCCCCTACACAGTAACTGCTGTTATGCGCAGTCCCAGTGGCACATGGGTCATTTCTGATCCTACCGCGCATTAGCGTTGGCATCACAGTTCATGCCTGCTGACACTATATTGCCGTAACTCATTGCTACAGTGAAGTAGAGTCTTGTATAGACACACCACTGTTAATTTGGACTACAACTCCCAGAAACCCACAGGGGCTGGGGGGCAAAGGGAAAAGGGAGAGGAAGCTTGAGGCTGGAGTAAGGAGAAGAGAGAGCAGCCTGCACATGGAACCTTGTCAGCCCTACACAGACGAGTGTACAGTGGAGCCAGAGATCTCACTGGCTTAGACTGCCAGGACCATGAACTGAAGGAGCTGGACTCAGACTTGGAGGCAGCTGCAGGCTGCTGTTTGATTCCTCTAGGGACTAACAGCTGATTTGGGAACACCTCTGAAGGTGTAAAGGCTAGGGTGGAAATTAAAGTGCTGAGTATATGTTACCATAGTGTTGATATCTTGTTACCTTTTACCTTTTCCCTCCCTTTGGCCCATTGGCTTGTGACTCCAACCCCTACAATTTTCTATATAAACATGGGTATGCCCCTTTGATTCTTGTGCCAGTTTCTGGGGCTGCAAGTTTGGCACACCTGTTATGTACTTCCAATATGGCAGGGTCAGGGTCATGTACCACATTTTCTGAAAAAAGCTTCAAAGGTATATACACCTCTAAAGATAATCATATTCAAATTAAATTGACTATTTTCAGTCATTACTTCCCCTCGCATCCTCTCTATCTCCAAAAAAAGGATACTCTAAGTTTGGTGATAAGGGACACTCTTTAACTGCCTCTTCTTGTATGTTCAAGAAATGTTTTTCAGACTCATATTTCAGTAAATCCTTAGAGACCAGTGAATTCATAGGAATACCTAATGTAACATAATGCAGCATGACTGATGAAACATGGCATGCTGCAATACAACCCACTATCTAGCTTTCTAAAAACTGCTCTAAAATGAATCACTTTGTTCAGAAAGTTAAAGCAACAAACACACTTAATGAAAACAAAACTTGGTTGTACTTATCTAATTTTCTCAACTACTTCAGGTTTGCATACACTAGGAATGCCAAATGCATGGTCCACACAGCCATGTAATCTGGCCTGAAAATTTGAGGGGTATGTTGGGGGGTGTGACATGCCACCAAAAAACAGCATACAGAGCACCATTGGGAACATATGTTGATGAAGGAGGTAAGTGACAGCTGCACTAACCCCTGCAGCTAGGCCCCGCTACTGAAAGTGGGTCTAGATGCAGCCCATTGGGATCTTCACTGTCCTAATCCAACCTAGTGGTTCAAACCAGTTTGATTCCCCTGGTCTATACTATATAAACACTGCTACTGTAGATATGCCAGAAATCCCATGTAGTGGTGATGTAGCATATGCTAACACAGGGACTTTTCCCATCATTGCCACACCACATCCCAGAAATACATAAATTAAAGCCAATAAAGGAGTGCTGTTGTCACTATAGCTGTGCCAGCACCCAAGGTTTCGCTCACATGCAGCTGGGAAGTACTATTTCTTCAAATTCCTAGCTAACATAATTTGGCTAGCAAAATGATAGTGTAAAGTAGGATCTAGCAAATTAGATTAACAGGTACCAGTATCTGGTAATGGTGGATTCACAGAACTCTACATTTAGGACTCAAAATTAATTTTCCATGTGGTACAAAATGCCCTGTTAATATAGATGACAGCTTCCTATGCAGCATTTCTTAGCACTCTATGATGTGCACTTTAAGGTGCATAAGAATGACAGAAGCCCAGTTTTCAATATTTGGACTGAGATTATTCCAAACATCCTTACATTTGGGGAGCATTTGGGTTGTGAGTTCATTCTAAAAGGGAGGAAAGATGCAACGAAAAAAAAATAACATAGTTTGCTTATTATCTTAACGCCAATACCCACTTAGAATATTAAAAACTGAACACGTGAAAAAACATCCTTTTCAGATTCTATGCCCTTTGTGTATTCATTCATATCCCACACTTTGGAAGACGACAATCAATTAAATTATTTTTCCCTTATATGTAGCCAGTTGTACCTTCAGATTCATGGTTATAAAACATGTGGGTTGTAAACTACATAGAAACGTTTCTATGGGTGCGTCAAGCTGCTGTAGTTACAGCACATCAGAGCAGATTCGATTGAGTCTGCTGGAGCGTGGTAATTACCGCGCTTCAGCAGCCTCCTGCATCTCGTGTATCAGAGTCCCTGTGCTTCGAAATGGCAGCAGGGGCACTTGAACTGAAGCTCACATTTTGAAGTGCAGGGATGCTGATACATGAGATGCTGCAGCACTTTAATTAGAGCAGCTATCTCCTCCACCCTCCCCCACCCCCAGAACACATGTAACAGTGCCCTATATTCCTATGCAGATGTTTAATGAGAGTATGTTTTTTTTTTTTAATATCATAGAAATATTCTATTGATTTTATGGCTTTGTAAAAAACTTTTTAAAATTCTAAATTAGTGGATAAATTCAATGTGACAGAGTCCCTTCAAAGACAGAATAGTATTTTTCACAGTTGCAATACAGAATAATCCATGTTTAAATCTTACTCTTTACCCTTTAAAGGCTATGTTTTCTATATATGGGTATGTTATGAGTTTAGTCCAACTCCCACTGAAGTCAGTATAGGCTTGGTCTAGTTCCCAGGGAAGGCAATGGAAGGCCTTATTTAGGGGTAGCATCATTTGTATACCAATAACTAGGAAATGTATGCCTCAATGAACCTGCTCCTGCATTTAAAGCAGGAACAGATTTTCACAGGTAATTTTGCTTATCAGAAAAGGGGGATGGAAACTAGGGCTAACTACATTTGGGATCTTAGTGAATGAGAAAACATGCAGACAATTACAAATCTACATGCATAATTCTAGACATATTAAACACATGACTATGCAGTTATTAAGGCTGATTTATGATGCTTAATTTGGAGTTTAAAAAGCAGAGGACATCTTGTGACACTAGGAAAAAAAATTGCTATGCAACTGAAGAGGAGAAGATTTAAAGGGATTTAACCATCTAACAGGATTTGCCTTAGATCCAACAGAGGAATGGGTTTTTCATAGTTACTGAGTTGACAAACAAACTTTATTTAATCTCTTTGAGAAACATATATGGGACTGAAGCAGTGATGGCTGAAGCCTATTCCTGAACCATCCAAGATATTTTGTAATACAAATCTGACTGGTCTACATGCACTAAGTCCTTCATCTGTTTCTGCCTATTTTTTCTCCTCACAGTCCTATCCAGAGTGTGCAGAGCCCATCGGTATCCTGGTGTTACTACACTGCACCTAGACTGGTTTTTATGTTCAAGCTTTGCATTTCTTTCAATTGACTTCAGTGATCTTTGGATCAGGCTCCAAGTATAAATCCTGAAAAAATATAAAGCTCCAACTCAGCTTGGTATCTAGGCACATTTTTTAAGTGTACATATACTCCAAATGAATAGAATGGGAACACGTACTTTCAGCACTTTGCATGTGTTTAAACTTACGTACATTATACCTTGCTGAATCAGGAATAAAAATTGGCATCCGTTTCTTCTGGCACTATTCAACTGCCAGATAGGATATTCATTTTGCTGCCAATCACAATGGGGGCAGGAGCCAGGAAAGGGTGGGTGGGTGGGTTGGGGGTATATTTTCAATGTTTCCAGCCTTCAAGATAAACCTCTCGACTTTGCTTTGACATTAATTTGTGATAAATGCCTCAGGTTTACCTTGGCATTTAACAAAGCAGCAGGAGACCATTATCCTGTGACAACATTCTATTCCACTGATACTATCTCTTAATTGGAGAAAATTTCTCTTCATCTGAAAATGTTTGGCAAGGTTCCCCATAAAAACTATGGTGTATCTAAGTTGTAAGCTTTAATAAGATAGGGAATAAAATACCCAGAGCAGATGTAAATCAAATCTTTTCCATCAAGTTGCAGAAAACAAGCCCATTGTTGCAGACATCACTGTGTGAACCCCAGCTTTTAATTACTTATACAAACCACTTACATTATAGGATACTCAGAAGGATGGTGAGTGGTATACATAATATGAAACAAAAACAAATAGAAAAACCAAGCAAATGAAAGATAAAGTAGTTATAGACAGAAAGGTAAAAAAAAAAAAAAAAGGAATAAAACTTGTAACAATAAGAATAGAAGATAGGTTTGGATCACAAGAGATTTGTACTCTGGGTCCCAGTCTCAATCTATCTAGTCCCCAACCTGCTAAGAATTTAAGCATGCACTTAACTTTAAAATTCTTGAACAGCCCCAGATGGTCTTTCCTCATATGCTTAAGAGATTTGCTGGACCCAGGACTTTGCTGATGTCTGAACTTCTGAACTTCCAAAACTCTAGAGATTATCAGGCTTGACTGAAGTTTACCCAAATAATCTAGGTTTCTTTTGGCTTGGAAATCAGACCATAAATCTCTAAAGTTAGACTTCCTCATGAGTAAGCGGTCTACTTAAATCACAGGGGTACTTACTGTGGTGGGCCAGTAGGGGGCACTCTTGTGCTGAGCCACCCACCTCACTGTGCCCAGCCAAAAACCAAGCTTTGAGTGCCTCCCCTGGGGTGCCTACATCTGGCCAACCATCTTCCTAGAGCACACCCACCAGCCTGGGGTAACCGCTGCCACCACCCAGGGTCTGGTCTTTGTCTGGGTTCTGTGTCCTCTGGGGTACACAAGCCTTGTAGACCTTCTTAACCCACCATGAGATCTTGGGGTGCTTCTGAAGCACACAAAGTAGCCTCCCTTAGCCAGCCAAGCAAAAGGAGCAAAAAGGCTTGCCCAATCCCTCTTTACTGCAAGGCTTGCTATGATGGATAGATTTATTGAGTGGGGAGAAAGGGCATAGGGAAGGAATAGAAGCCAAAAGGAACCTTGAAGGGAAACAGCCTTGAGCAAAACAGAATAAGAGGCTCATTGGCCTTTTCAGCACGCATCTAGAACACTTAGGTCTAAATTACTGAGTACAATTCAGATACTTTACTCACAACAACATCCAGAGGATTCTGAAGTTACACAGCTTCAGCCTGATTCAGTGACCAAAAGATGCCTCTCTCCAACCCTCTCCCAAGATGGAGTGACACTATTTATAACCTTTCTGACCTCACTACCTGGACTCAACCAAAATCAGGTATTTTCTCAGCATTACTGATGCTGACCAGTGGGTTTGAGTAACATCAGCTTTCACCTTAGGACCGCCCTCCCAAGCCAAAGGCGGGAAGTTTAACAATAGACCTGGCCACAGGGAGAAGGAAATCTCCCCTCCCTAGGGAATCTCCTAGGCAACCAGGTGGTTGCCTAGCAACCAGCTGATAGACACAGGGGCAGAGAGAGAGAGAGAAGGGGAAATCAGACAACCCAAAAAGAGAGGGGGCTGAGATGGAGTTATTACACACTTACCAATTTTCACAAGTTGATAACATTCAAATTCTGCTGACATTTTACAGTGGCTCCATGCTCGGTGCCGATTGATGGAGAGGTCTACCGGTCGGGCGGGGGGGGGGCAAAGGGGGCAGGTACCATCTTAGAATCATATAAAATTATGGTTGGAAAGGAGCTTAGGAGGTCATCTAGTCCAACCCCCTGCTCAAAGCAGGACCAGTCCCAACTACATCATCCTAGCCAAGGCTTTCTCTAGCCAGGTCTTAAAACCTTCCAAGAACAGAGAATCTACAACATCTCTGGGTTTCTGAAATCTTGATGGCTGGCTGCCCTTCATGCGGCCCTATCCCTCAGCGCTGATTGGTAGAGAGGCCTGGCAGGGAGTAGGCATGAGGGAGCAGCTACTATCGTGATTGCTGGCTGCTCTGTGTGGCCCCACCCCCCAACACTGCTTGGCAGAGAAGCCCTAAGATGGGAGGAGGGACAAAGGAGTAGTGGCCATCTGTTCTGCTGCCCATTGTGCTGCTCTGCCAGCTAGCACCTTCCAGTCCCAGCAGTGAGGACCACTGGCTCCCACTAGAGAGCAAGCTTTTTTTTTGTTAATTTCACGGATTTTACAGACAATCCTGGATTTTGCATTTTCTGCAAGAGCCATGAAACCACAAATTAAGTACGTCTCTACTCACGAGACTTACAATACACACTTCCAGCTACTCTTTTATTACTTCATAAGAACATAAAACCATAAGGACACCATGAGTCATCAGGTCCTTTTTGCTGTACTATCATAGACAACATCATCTAATCACTTTTACAAAATTATCTAGGTTTATCTTAAAACCCATTGAGTTTTTTGCCCCCCGTCATTGCTACTTGGAAGCTATTCTAGGATCTCACTCATTCAATGGTTAGAAATCTTCTCTTTTCCACTCTACATTTTATTCATGGCTAGTTTAAACTCATTTGTTCTTGTGCCAGCATTGTCTTTTAGCTTCAAAAGCTCTCTTTTCTCCCTTACAGCATATTTATCAAGGCCTTCATATCCTCTCTGGGCGTGTCCTGACAAGTGCACATATGTAGGGGTGCATATTTCCCACAGCACAAATAGCAGCGGCACAAATATGTGCCACTGCTATTTGTCCCCAGGCACAGCCCTGCATGTGTGCTCCAGCACATAGCAACATAACCAAGGTGGGATAGGGAAGGCTGAG
This sequence comes from Alligator mississippiensis, assembly GCF_030867095.1. Taxonomy (NCBI): domain Eukaryota; kingdom Metazoa; phylum Chordata; order Crocodylia; family Alligatoridae; genus Alligator; species Alligator mississippiensis. The sequence goes on along the minus strand of NC_081833.1, from coordinate 49,886,565 downwards.
GCCAGGACCTGTGCTGGCCCCAGCAGTCTTACTTGGGGTCCTGTGTGCAGCAGTGATGCTGAACAGGCCACTTGGAGTCTGTCCAGAAGCCAGAGCATGGTTCTGGCCAGCCAGGCTCTGGTTTCTGGCAGCACACACTGCTGCCATATGTGCTGCACCACTTTTTTTAGCAATTTTTTTTTGACACCAGGATCTCCTCATGTCAAAAAACCCACCAACCCACAAATTAGCAGTGCAGCAAATGGGTGCACATACACTGCAAGTGGTTTGTGGCACCTTAAATGGGTTTGAGGCACTGCAGACTTCACATGCATACTCATCAGGATGTGCCTTCTCAGGCTTTCCTTTGCTAAGCTAAACATGAAAAGCTTTTTAGTATCTACTTGTTCTCCAGTCCCTAATAGCCCTCTGTACACCTATTCCAGTATGAAGTAATCTTTCTTGAACATGAGTCCAAAGCTACATACACTATTCCAGTTGAGATCTCACCATCCATTTACACAGTGGCATTAATACTTCCATATCTCAACTAAGAAATATTTCACCTGATACACCTTACAATCCCACTGGCCTTTTTCTTTAACCTGTGCCCCACCTCACTGAATCATTGTCAACCTGTGATTGACTGAAAATCACAGGTCTTTCTCCTTTTTGTCATTTCTAGTTTAACAGAAACTCTCATTAGCTCCTTAGTGTTTGCCCTTACACTATGTACTATCAAATTTCATCCTATTTCAATTCCTTTATTCCTGAAAATGATTCAGTTTTTCCTGTACAATCTTTTCTGTGTTTATAATGCCTCCCAAATGTGTGCCATCAAACTTCATTAACAGTCCAAAGACCGTATTGGAAATACTGTGCCAAAGTCTGTATTGGAAATATTAAGTATAATTGGTCCAAAGTCTTCTCTTTGTGGAAGTCCACTAGTAACTAGGTCTTTGCAAATAGGAAAGGTTTTGATTCAGATTTGGAATTGGCTGATTCAGAGGACAGTGATTTTATTAGGAGATATGGATCACTCTACCAAGTCAATTCAGCTGAATCAGCTTTGGAAGATTCGGCACTTATTCCAAGAGATTCGGTGATTCAGCCATAGACTATAGTGGGGAATCACTGAAATATCAATAACTTTGTCATTTTTTGGCAGATTTGGATGAAAATAGCAGGGATGGTAGCCCTTTCTGGGAGCACGAAACCTGATAAGTTTCAAGGAGCTAGATACAGGGGTTTCTGGGAAACTGTGCCTCAAACTGCTAAAAGCAAAACTTGTGTCACATGCGTGTGTTAATGAAAATAGCAGGGATGGTAGCCTGGAACAGGGGCCTTCCTGGTGTCAGTTAGATCTCCACCGACCCACCTCTTTCTGGGCTAGCTGCCTGCCCCTTCTCAGGCAGAAACAGCTCACAAAAGGGAGAGAAAGGCTGCAGACAGTGTCTTATATGTTTCCACATCCCTCCTCCAGAGCACTGTGATTGGAAGTGGATTCAGGGAAAGATCACAGTCACTGGCCAGCTACAGATGTCAGTCTTTCCCCCTGCTCCCCCTCCCTCTTCTCAGTTTCTGTTCCTCTGAAAGACTGCCTTCCAAATCTTTTTCTGAATTGATTCAGAGGGGGTTTTGTGGTCTCCTGATTCGGTGATTCTACCTCTGAATTGGGCTGAAACTTCTCCAAATTGAATCGGTGACTGAAGCTTCATACATCTCTACTAGTAACTCTCTCCAGCACCCTAGTACCCTTTATAATACAACCTATTAACACAATAGAACCTAAAGTTGTTTCTACTTTAGCTACTTCCTTATTCATCTTATAGTTCTTGTACTAATCCCAATTTTCTCCTGTTTAATTAATAATTTTTCATGTGATGTCTTATCAAGAGGGATCCTGTTTTTCTCCAATTTAAAACAACAAAAACAATTTTTGGGTTTAAAAAAGTAACCCCAGATCCACATTTTTCTGTGATTGAAATGAAACACCACTAGATATAGATCTATTAATGGTGCCATTTTAATTACAGAAAAATGTGGATCTGGGGTTATTTTTTTTAACCAAAAGTTGGGTTTGTTTAAATCAGAGAAAACCAGGATCCCTGCTTTTCAAATATTTTACTGAAGTCTAGATAAATTAGATCTACCATTTTCCCTTTGTCTAGATAATCAATTATATTCAAGAATAGTTTGTCTTGCATTACATTTAGGGAGTACAATTTCATCAGAACTCAGAAGTTACTTGGGACATACTTCTATGAAATCTCCCTCAAACAAGGAAAATTAAGGAACTTCAAGTTAGAAAATTGGGGATTATTAAGTGCCACTACTCCCTCTGAATCTGTGTTGGATCAGTTCCTCAGTACTGGACTGAGAGCATCTCTTAGTTTTTGAAAATTCAGCTTTTTTTTTTCACCAGGACTTTGGGCCAAATTTCATTTTTCTCAAATCAAATAATTTGGTTAGCTATATTGCTTTCCTGTCACAAACACTTCTACTGTAGTCCTGCTGTTCCCTGCTGATGAGGTGTTGAATATCACTCAAATGTGGCTACTTTGCAGCAGCAAATTAAGATGAAGAATATGTTCCCAAAACATTCTCCCAGGAAATAAAAAAGAATATGGTGTCACATTCCTCCTATGGAACAATATTTTGCTATAACTTTTAAAGCCTTTTAAAGTTATTTCTACTACATCTACACACTGCTTATTTTTCTGTTTCCCAAGCCTTGACTCCATTTATATACAGAGAGGTTGAGAAAAATGGGGAAAATGTCCATTTTGGGGGGATTCTCTGCCATTTACAAAAGCAAGCCTCCTGCCAACTACTCCCAACTGTCAACCAGCACTTTCCAGAGAGAATAATAGGATAGAAGGGGAGGAGTTCAACGACAGCTATACAACAACATGTGTTGCAGCTCCCCTGCCATTTCACATGTGAAAGCAGTTACATGTTTGGCCCTATGCGCAAAATTAAGTGGATGGGGTAATAGGCTTCTGCCACCCCAACTCATGAGGTACAGCTATAGGGAGGAGGTTAAAAGTGAAAAAGAATATCTCTGTGGCTATGGTACAATGGTGCATGGCACTATACAGGGGAGTCCAGCACTACAGTACAAGGGCTTTGACTGGGGTATTTTTATACAATGTAGCTTCATGTTCTTTGCTTCATTTGAATATGACATTGAATCTACAACACTGATCATTGTAACTGTCTCTCTATAGTAGTTCTGACTCAGTGGTTTTACTCCAAGAGAAGACAAATAATGACAGGGGTGGATCCAGTGGAGCATGTGGTAGCACAGACATACCCCCCGCCCCCCTTTGAACCAATCTGGGAACAGTAGCAGGGATTGTTTTTTAATTCCCCAAATCAGGTAACAATCCTGTCCCTCATTCACTCATGCTCAGCACCCCTTCTCTTGCCCTCAGTCCTCAGCAGCACAAGCACCCCACCACTTTTGCTGTCCCCACTGATCCCACTGTCCCCTGACAGCTTAACCTGCTGAGTGCAGCAGTTCTAAAGCCCCTCTTCACTGTAAAATGAATTGGCAGAGTTGTGGTTTGAGAGGTCTGTGTGGGGAGGGAGCCACCCCTACACCCTGCTTCACAAAATCCTGGATCTCCCCATGGATAATGATCACCTAACTTTAGAGTTGGTCAGCTCCCTCCCTCCTCCATCCCATCCCTGCTGAATGGTGATCCTGCTTACAAACAAGTTCATTAAAAAAGCTTACTATAAGTCACTAAAGCTTATCAGAAGGAATTAGACTGAAAAATAGGAAAGTGAGGAGGAATATCATGTTTCCATTTACTCCTAAATTCAGCTCACACTTCTTCCTCTAGATTGACTATATTTTAGACTATAACATTTAGCAATATCTATGCTACCTTAAAATGTACAATAATGTTACACTTTGAGTGCCATGGCCACAGTGATTTATAATGAATGGATTGTATTCGTAGGCTAGAGTCTGATCACATTTTTCTATTTCAGTTACATTTAACAATCTGGTTTTGTTAATGCTCATATTTCAGCAATGCTGAAAATGAAAAACACACTCCATTTTACAGAATTGCCAAGAATTTATTTTTTTTAATAGCTTGTCTTTAAAATCTCAGGGGGGGGAAATTAAAAATCCATCTATCCACCAACTTAAAACAACCCTAAACTTGTGACATTACTGATGTTGTAGATTTATACAATCTAAATGTAAACATAATAAATCCATGTAGCTTCTGTAGGTATATGCAGCAAACATCTTATCTAGACCAAAGTTTGTCGACTGAATCAGTTCCTTAGCACATTGTACTTGATGCTGTGTGTCACCTGTCTCTTGTTTGTCTATAGATTAGCACAAAAATGTCATTGCAAACTAAGTGAATAGGGCACAGACTAAGCACCTGCCACTTTTAAAACTCTTTAAAAGACTCTCTTGTTTATTTTGTAAGCACCCAGGGGTGCAGTTAAATAACTGTATTGAGACAGACAATACTGGTGATGATTAAGGAGGCTTTTCACATGAAAATTCACTTCAGAAAAAATGTTTTGCAGATGTACTGAAGAAAACTGTATCACCAAGAGCCACTCAAAATACTTTGGTGGACCAAAACACCTTTATTTTTCTCTTGGCAATCTGCCAAGTTCACTGTCGGCTTGAAAGGAATTCTATAGCTGGAGGCTAAAGCAGAAACTGCAATGATTTAAAAGAGAATTGGCTACAGTAAGAATGATAATGCACCATATCGTTAAAATGCAACTGGCATCTTAGGCTCCCTACAGCTCTTGAAAATGTGCTTACTCTTCAACTATTTACCAAGAAAAAAACAGAAACAATTGAAATCACACAATATAAAAAAAAATTGTTTAAAGAACTTAGAAAAGAAGTACACACAGAATAATTTGCTAGTAGCGCTGTCAAAATAACGATACATTATACATGGCTAGATTACAAAGAAATGCACATGGAAATACACAACTACATAGCACACATTCCTTTATCTCAATTAAACATATACCAAATGAATTAATAATGAAGGCCTGCTTACTTTAAAGACTTATTTGAGGTTCACAGATTAAACACACATCTAAATGTTGTAGGCCTGATAATGGTCACATTTTAACACTTGCAGTGTCATTAACTATTTTCTAAATTGCACAGGAAATTGGACTTAAAAAAATCTTTGTATCAAAGCCTTGCACAGTGGTCTCCCTGGAAGGCTGTTCTACAAGAGTATTGCAGAATGTAACTGTGATTTTGTAATGAAGAGTTTATAATGACCTTCAGTGATTAAAGAGTTTATCATTCAGATGTAGCCTTCTCTAAATAGATAGTAAAATGGTGCTTCACTCAGAATACGGTATAATTGTGCTTTATAGGTTTACAATTTAAAAAACAATCATCCAAAAACTGGATGCCTAAATTGCATGCTCTGTAACTAAGACTGCACATACAAATACTCGTCTAATAAATTTAGACAAGTAGCTATGACTGTTGTTTCAAGTTTTAAAACTAAATGTCCTGACAATATTTTTTCACATACTTAGAACTGATATCAGGTGCCCCAGCAACATACTTTTAAGTTTTCATCAATTTGTAGAACTGCGTATATAATGGCTAGTGAAAAATTCACAAGACAAAATTAGTCTCTTCTTCTGCTTATAGCCTGTCTACGAGCAGAATAATTTTTCCTTAAATGTATCCATTATTTGAATTGGGTGGAGACCACTGACATGTCCCACAATGAAATCTTTCATGAATTACAACTTCACATGCAGACACATGGAAATTATGGAATAATCTCTTTTAAATGCTTCAAAATTATATATGCTCCTGATCAGAAAACCCCACCGCTCAAGGGGTTTCTGGCCCTTGTTACTAAAATTACTGAGTGATAGTGAAAACTGGTTAAATGTCACAAGACTAGGATTTTCAGAGAAAGGTAACTCAAGCAAGTGCTCAGCTCCAGCTGAATTTTAATAACACTTGATGCCTAACTGTCTTAAAAATCCCAGCTGCAAACTAGAAAATACAGCACCTCTCACTGCTTTTGCTGGGAAAATGCCTTTCCCCCCATCCTCAACAGCACAAATCACATGATCAGACACACCATATTTCTAATATTCCAGTCTCATGGAACTAACATTTTCTTTGGCCTAAGAAGACTATTGAAAGAGCAAGGATGGTATTAAAATAATAATCACAGTGCATGAGAACAGAACAACATTAAAAACTTTTAGTGACAATTACAAGTCTGAAGCCCTCAAATTTTACCTTTTTTGCAGGTAGTCAAGTGTCCTTTAAACAGAAGCTCAGTGTTATTCAATGGGATCTGTCTTGCAGGACTGGAGGAACCAGAATACTTCAGGCCTGAAAGTTCTGAGGGCAAGTTCCAGTTTCATAAGCACTAGAAAGAGGTGAGACAATATAAAAATTGTGATTAGAACTAGAACCTCTACAGGCAATTCTGTTAACCACAAAACAAGAGGGAGAAAAATCAATAAGATTTCTCCTTTTCTATCCTTAGCCTTAAAAAATTATCTGGATAATTCTAAAAAAAAATAAGAATTTTTGTCAACAAGCTAAATCAACCTGCAGAGCTACAAACTGAAAAGTTTATACATTCTAAAATCTATGTTAAATAAAGAGCATCTACGTGTCCAGTATTCCATGCAATCATAAGCATGCTTTAGTGTAAGTGAAAAATACTGCAATATGAAAGAATTGCAGTGTTAAACTTGGCAGACCTAAAAACAGATCCAGTATCTTTATTTTGTTTGACGGGCATGTTTGTGTGTGTTACACAGTAATCGTTTCATCCTCCAATAGACAGAAACCAAGAGCCTTTTATTACTGGCTGTTGATGGAGATTCTTCAGCTCAAGCATTAAAGCTACTCATTGGCATTCAAGAGTCATAACTCAAGACCCAGCTGGCAAATACTCCTCACAACATGGGCATAGTTTTTACAAAATAGGTATACATTTGATGCCTCCCCTCATTCTACTCGTCTATTCTGGTCTGGTTAGTAGGCAGAAAATTGACTGTCTCCCAAGCTGTTTGGTGTTGTGATTTGCCTAGTGAAATAATCGGCACTGCTTGCAGCCATTCCTTTGAAATGCCACCTTTTCTCCAATAGGAGCACTGCCCATACATCAGTAATAGCACAACATAGAAAAGTTATGGCAGGCTTGTTAAAACCACTAGGACCATTATTGAAAAGGTTCAATCCAAGGCTAAGCTGCCAACCCCAGCTAAGTATGCAGTTGTTAATTACATACTCACCTTGAAACCTTCAACCCCTTGCTAACATTTATCATTGGGTCTGTCCGTCTGTGGGACTTCTTTGGCCTCCATCCCTACAGCAGCCGAGCATCTCATGTTCTGTAATGAATTTGTCTGCATGTCAACACTGTAATGCAGGGAAGTGCTGTTCTCCCTATTCTGTAGCTGCTAAATGAGGCAGAGAGACTAAATGATTTGCCCAAGTTTGTGGCAGAGCGGAATATTGAACACCATTAAGATGGAGCCAAGCTTAAGACACATAGGGCACATCTACATTTGCCATTATGGCAGCGTGCTATTGTGCCATGATTTAGTACTTCCTTTGCAAGTATTAAATCACAGTGCAGTAACAGCCTGTACCGCGCCATGTGCATTGTGCACAATTATTTTTAGCAGCTACTTTGCTGTAGTGATGTACTATAACAGGGGAGTGCATCACAATGGCGAAATAGCTGCTGATCATATGTAGACTCCCACAGACACAATGTCACTGTAATACATTGCTACGGCAACGTAGCATCATGTGCAGATGTGCCAATAGGAAGGTAAATAGAAAAAAAAACCTGTTGGCCAACTGCAGGTATACTTGGATTCCAAAGATGTCTTTGATTTCTATACATCTGGGACCTGACAAAGGCACTGAATGAATCTGCGCTGATAGATACCAAAGGTTTAAAGTTGACTCTGATAAAATTTCCACACTGATTTTTAAAGTTTTCTGCAGCTTTCGATTCCAATGATCAGTTAAGTCAACTATTGATGTCACTGATATCATAAACCTTTGGACAGCACTAGTCATGCCATTAACTCTCACCAGTGACTACAAGTCTTTGAAACTTTTATCATCCTGCTTTTGAGATCTACCAGGAGTTCTGCAAGTGATGTCTTTCTCTCACTAATAACCCAAAGGGTAGTTCCAGACTTACTATTCCTCCCTGTGGGCCTTGGACACATGGCCACAGAGGGCTCCATCTTATCACTCCAGCTCAGTGTGTATTAGCTACTAAGAGAGATTGCCAGACATTTCACTGATGATACTCACTTCTATATCTTCTTTATATTAAACCTGGATTCTATCATCTGATTGCTTTGCCATTGTCTGACAGAGATAGGAATCTGGATGAAAATGAACTGTCTCTGACTCAGCCTGGATAAAACAAAAGTAAGTTGCCAGGAGGAAGCATTTAAAGGGAGAGCTGCAGTTTACCAGTCTTATATGTTCTGCTGCTACTTCTGGACTCTCAGGAATGAGAATGAAAACAAAAATGAGCTGTGCCCCACCATGGTCTTTATCATCCGCAGTTAGATCAGAGATTTTAGCCATGTTTTCCTAACCAGCCTTCACAATGGTCATCTGCTCTTGCATCACGTGTGAGCTTTCCCATTAAGCCTGCCACTTAGAACTACCCATATATTTTACCCAGGAGCTGAAGCTGTTGCCGAATATAGCTAAGCACTTACTTCAACAGTGCAAGCCAAAATGAACACAACATACCTGTGTACCAGAGTGTTCACTGGCTTTCTACTTGCTTTCAGTTGGGAAAAATGAAAGCATTGATGGATGCCTGAATGGTCTGCAAAAAGACTCTCAAACCATGATAACAGTTGTGATCTACTGGGAAACTCTTTGTTGAACACTGCTTCTACAGTACAAGGCTGGCACTGGTGAACCCAGGTAATTTGCTCCTGCTGGCAGCCCATCAGAATCCCAAATCCTAAAAGCTCCAGGAAACAATGCATGTAGCCTTTTTAGTGGTGGATTAATTGTATTTGTTTTTGTTCTCCGTGTTTGTTTTTACAAGTAGCAAATGTAATTTCTGTTCCAGACTTTGGAATTTTAGTGCTTTGTTACCACAGCAATTAGATATTAGAGAGCTGAAATTAGCAAATAGACAAATGTAAGTTACAAAATGTTAAAATGACTTGCATCTTAAAACTGAACTGAGTTCTTTGCCTCAGTGTTCCTAAGCAAGAGGCATGACAAGTCTCTCACTGGGGTTGTAGAGAGGCAGCAGCAAGGCACCAGACTTCCATGCGTAGACCCTGAGATGGTGCAGAGTCACTTGGAAGAACTGGATGCCTTTAAGTCAGCAGGCCCGGATGAGCTCCATCCGAGGGTGCTGAAGGCACTGGCCAACATCATTGCAGAGACACTGGCAGGAATATTTGAAAGCTCATGGCGCACGGGCCAAGTCCCGGAGGACTGGAAAAGGGCCAACGTGGTCCCCATTTTCAAAAAGAGGAGGAAGGAGGACCCGGGCAACTATAGGCCAGTCAGTCTCACCTCCATCCTTGGCAAAGTCTTTGAAAAAATTATCAAGGCTCACATTTGTGAGAGCCCAGCAGGACAAATTATGCTGAGGGGAAACCAGCACGGGTTCGTGGCAGGCAGATCGTGCCTGACCAATCTAGTCTCTTTTTATGACCAGGTTATGAAACGCCTGGACACAGGAGAAGGGGTGGATGTCGTATACTTAGACTTCAGGAAGGACTTCGATACAGTATCCCACCCCATACTGGTGAACAAGTTAAGAGGCTGTGACTTGGATGACTACACAGTCCGGTGGGTGGCAAATTGGCTGGAGGGTCGCACCCAGAGAGTCGTGGTAGATGGGTCGGTTTCGACCTGGAAGGGTGTGGGCAGTGGGGTCCCGCAGGGCTCGGTCCTTGGACCGATACTCTTTAATGTCTTCATCAGTGACTTGGACGAGGGAGTGAAATGTACTCTGTCCAAGTTTGCAGATGACACAAAGCTATGGGGAGAAGTGGATATGCCGGAGGGCAGGGAACAGCTGCAAGCAGACCTGGACAGGTTGGACAAGTGGGCAGAAAACAACAGAATGCAGTTCAACAAGGAGAAATGCAAAGTGCTGCACCTAGGGAGGAAAAATGTCCAGCACACCTACAGCCTAGGGAATGACCTGCTGGGTGGCACGGAAGTGGAAAGGGATCTTGGAGTCCTAGTGGACTCCAAGATGAACATGAGTCGGCAGTGTGACGAAGCCATCAAAAAAGCCAATGGCACTTTATCGTGCATCAGCAGATGCATGACGAATAGGTCCAAGGAGGTGATACTTCCCCTCTATCGGGCGCTGGTCAGACCGCAGTTGGAGTACTGCGTGCAATTCTGGGCGCCACACTTCAAGAAGGATGCGGATAACCTGGAGAGGGTCCAGAGAAGGGCCACTCGTATGGTCAAGGGCCTGCAGACCAAGCCCTACAAGGAGAGACTAGAGAAACTGGACCTTTTCAGCCTCCGCAAGAGAAGGTTGAGAGGCAACCTTGTGGCTGCCTATAAGTTCATCACGGGGGCACAGAAGGGAATAGGTGAGTATTTATTCACCAAGGTGCCCCCGGGGGTTACAAGAAACAATGGCCACAAGCTAGCAGAGAGTAGATTTAGATTGGACATTAGGAAGAACTTCTTCACAGTTCGAGTGGCCAAGGTCTGGAACGGGCTCCCAAGGGAGGTGGTGCTCTCCCCTACCCTGGGGGTCTTCAAGAGGAGGTTAGATGAGCATCTAGCTGGGGTCATCTAGACCCAGCACTCTTTCCTGCTTATGCAGGGGGTCGGACTCGATGATCTATTGAGGTCCCTTCCGATCCTAACATCTATGAATCTATGAACACAAAGGGTGTGTCTCAATTTCTGATAGACAGACTTACCCCAAAATAAATTTGGGCTTCTGCAAAAAACATAGCCACATTAGATTTCTTAAATACAATCTCATCTCTCATTATTGTTATTGGCAATCCCTTAATTCAGGGATGATCTCCATCATGATTCATTGATGGATTTTTTCCAATCCTTGAGGCACAGACCCTGTTGGCACTGGGTTTACAAACCAATCCTAATACCTTGTTCTGGGTGGGCCCAATCTTTCTAAATTTGATGGACCATAACAGCTATGCTTGATAAAAGGAAAATTTTATTGATACACAGTAATAGCAAATACAATTAATGCAAGTAAAGCAAGCAAAATGACTACATAGTCTTACTCATTTACCAGTCCTAGGGTTTCACAAGAAGATGGTACATCTAGCAGGTACAGGAACACCACCTTGTGGTTTGTGCTTGAATCAGGATGTCAGCAACCTTGGAGGTTGGGGGTCATGCCCAATTGCTGCCCTGAAGATCCCTTCTTTTGTATTCTTTTTCTCCTGATGAATCTTCATTTTCAGATACCATTGATTGGTTTTCCTGTGGTCGCCATTCTGTCTACATTCTGCCCTATCAGCCTAATCCCTGGTCTCTTTAAACATATCACATGCACACATCTTAACTTGGTCATTCCTGGTCTCCTATTTTGGTCATTCCACCAAAGCTGGAGATTTCTTGCCAAGTTACAGCTGGTCGTTGTGACTTGATGTTAATTCTGCATGTTCCTATCTTGTTATGGGTTCTAAGGGATCAAAGTTCTTGTTTTGTTGCTTCATGTTTTCAATTTCCCAGGATTTTTGTGCCCATCTGTCTGCTAGCTTTGGTGCCTTGGATGTTAAAACGCTGAGAACATGACTCTTCACCACAAACAGACTTGAGAAACCAATTAAGCCTTGCCATTCCCCTGGACCATTGTTCTAATGCAATCCAATTTCTAAAAGCAAATTTCTAAATATCATTCTCTAGTCATCAGACCCATCCACAGAAGTTGCCGGCTTTTCCACAGGGGAGAGTAGACCATAGGACAGCATTATTCTCCTTTTTCTTCCTTCACTCTCTCTTCTCTGCTTCACTGTAATTACTACTCTCCAGCAGACTCACTTAATCGAGCCTGCTCTGATGCACTGTAATTACAGCATCTTGGAGCAGCTTTGTTGCTCATGTATAGGTGCCCACATTGGACAACCCCCCAAAACCTCCTGGTGCATCACGTCTAGTCCCAAGGACTTGGATATGTCTAGCTTTTCTAAATAGTTCCTAACCTGTTTTTTCACCACTGTAGACTGCTTACCTCCTTCCCAAACTGTACTGCCAGAGGCAGTAGTCCGGAAGATGACTGTCTTGGAATGAACTGCTGGGTTCAGAAGATTCCCCGCACTTAAACAGAGGATGTACTTACAGTCGTTCTCACTCTTGCAAAGCTTTAAGGATACTCACAGAGGCAGCCAATAGGACAAAGCAGAGAGGATGATCACTTCACATCACTCTAAGCAGCAGCCACCACCCCGCATAGTTCCCCTGGCCCCGGAGTGTCCCGATCCCGAAGATGCGATAGCCTGCGCCGGGCTCTGCACAAGTCAGGATTCTTGCCAGAGTTTGAAGAAGTACCCGTAACTTAAGAATGTACAGTTTATATAGTCTGAAGTAAATAATGTTATCTCAAACTAGGGATTTGGTTATTTCAAGCTAAGAATTTGGGGATGAGTTGTGAACCAACACACCTGGTGTTTATCCCATTCCACTGTATTACAACATTCTACTATCTAGGTTCATGGTTTGGTCACTCTCACAGAGCAAAAAGCTACATGCTATAATATCGGCCTACTGTGGAGTCAGCATACAAAACTCTTGCTATGAGCATTAAGCAAAGCCTAAGGGCTTATTACAGTCCACCCCTCAATTGCGAGACAGACCACCAAAAATGTTGAGGTCTAACTCGCAATCGTCCTAAGCAGTTCGCATATGCTGAATGTTATACAGATGGGCGAGGGAGCGAATGCACAGATACAAAAAGCACATCCATAATAACAAGCATACAGCTACAATACAAATAACAATAGGATGCAATAGAAGATTCAATACAACATTTGCTTTAGGGGACCACCCTTTAAAAATGTCCCATCAATGATGCCCCGTAGGGTCATGCCACCCACCCGTCGGCTCATGCCCGCCCGCCCACCCGTCGGAGCACATGCTACCTCCAGTCACCACGCTGAGTCAGGACTCCGGTTCAGGCAATGGTGGTAGCTAGCTTCTGGAGCTGGCGAGTGATTTCTTCATGCTGGTCAAGTAGCTGCTGAAGCTGTGTAAAAGAAATCTTAACAGGTATCACACACAGAGGAATGGGGAGGGTAGAGTGCATGGCTTCATAAGAGACATTAAGGAAGGGGAAGCTCTCCTTGGTACATAGGTTGGCAATAATCTTCACCTGATGGCGGCACTCACACACAGGAGGTGAGGACACCTTGTCCCCATTCCACTGAATTGGGTTAGGAGAAAATACACAAGCTGCCCATTCCTTAAGTCATATGTGAGGGTCTCTTGTAAACACCAGCGTTCCCACCTACAATGACTTGGGTCACGACTGTAGGTACATGGCTCATACAAATGGTTACAAGCCGGGCACACCCATCCCTCCGGCCAATTCTCACAATCATCTATGCGATGAGTCCTATTCATTAAATCAATGTAGGAACCCTCAAATGTGGGGACCCACCATTGATCTCCACACAACTGGGGGGATATCTGCATTTCACACCACATGGCCAGGTCTGATTGATGGCTAGTTTAAACTCCACGGTGCAAGCTGAGGTATTACATTGGGTGTACTGAGGAAGGGGTTGCAGCCACCCCTCAAACTGTATCCCCAGGGCCTTTCGGCATTCTGACCCTGTGGATCCTCGTATGACAGCTCTTAAATTATGATATTGCTGATATGCTTGCAATTGCCAAGCATACACAAGGTCGCATTCTGAAAGGTGGATTGCTTCTTCAAGATGCCAGTTATTTCAAGAGCAGTCTGGTTAACCCATCGCCAAAGATGATAAGTACCAACTAAATGAGTCCTGGTCAACCAAGGCAATAAGGGTCCCCAGGAGCCTATTAATTTTAGGGCCTGTCCATCAAGTGAGCCCAGTTTACTCAATTTATTCACTAGGGTTTCAATGTCAAAGCTACTGACCACCCCTGTGCCTGCTCCAATTCCCCCTCGGATAGTATCACTTATGTCTCTCTTAACTCACAATGTATGTTCCAACCAGGGAGCACATTCCTTTTTTGATTTTCGAAGATCTACCCTGGTTATATTGATGGTATACTGAACATGATGGATGCGAGGTCCTTGCCACACGGTGTGACAGGTTGACCTAACCCTAGCTATGTGGGGTTTCCAGGTGGGCACACTAGGCTGGTGCCTAACGTCAAGCAGTTGAACCCACCATCCCCTCCCTGTTATGATGCTTGTATTATAACAAATCAGGGTGGAGTTTGAAGAAACTTGGGTCATCGGGACTTTACCCCCGGATCCACTATCCCAACTTCCAGTTAAGTTTTTCAGCCTCTGCTGAACCTTTCTCTTTGTCAGCTATAGTTGCTTGATTGTGGTACATTTAATGGGAGGGCCTCCAACAGCAAAGGAAAAGTTTACTGTAACTGTCTCATTACAATACAAAGTCCCCCACCCTTTCCCAAGTGATGGTCCTATCTTACATGAGGTGCTATCAACACTTAAATTTAAAAAGAGACAGGAGCGCAAATCAGGGGGGCATGTATAATTGCTGGAAATACAATTTCGAGTTGCACCTACCCATCCCCCGTGGTATTGGTAGGTAGCTGCAAAGACTGCGTCTCTGCAGAGATACAAGCAAGACAAACACACAAAACAGTACATGACAATGTTAAAGTGATGCATAGCAAAAACAGGTTTCTTCCAAACAGGCTCTGTCGTATAGCGTGTACCAGTCCGATTAATGTTGTCAGTCTGGAGAAGGTGGCCACTAGCCAAGCAGTCCACCCAACAGCTTCTCCAATGTCCCACTGGGCCGTGATCTGGATTGAGTGCTAAGGGTTATAATCCCCTTGCTTTCAATTGGTCCCTAGGTCTCAAATGGTATCGATTCCCACCCCTAGGTGCTACCCAATAAGTATTAACTTCTCCTTTGGCTATGAGTTCAGCAGGTATAGGGTCCTTCCCAGGTTGGGTTACCCACACCCGTTGTCCTGTAGACTCAGAGCTATCCTGATGCTGCACCTTTGAAGAACTTGATATCTGACCATTAACAGACACAAGGGGAGCAGGTAGATAGCAATAGTTGAGCTATTTGATCCCCTTTTTCCCAGGTAAAAGGGGTTTCCCCCTGATTGTACAGTATGACCTTCACTTCCCCTGGTAGTCTGGGTCAATCACACCTCCCTCGGTCATCACCCCTCGAGCCGCAAGCCCCAACTAAGATTGTATTTGCTCAAACCAGCCAGGAGGTAAATCCACAGACCAATTCAAAGGTACTACTGCCGTCTGTCCCACATCCAATGTACCTGCTTCAGGTGCTGCAAAATCCATACCCACTGAGCCAACAGTCATGGGGGCAGGAAGAAAAAAAGGTTTTTGGCTCGGTCACTGTCACAGAGCAAAAAGCTACATGCTATAATACCAGCCTACTATGGAGTCAGCATACAAAACTCTTGCTACAAGCATTAAGCAAAGCCCTTACTGTTACAATGACCTTGCCTGTGAAGACTAAAGGAAAAAAGGCATTGAGTACTTCAGCCTTTCTACATCATCTGTCACTAGGTTGCCTCCCCCATTCAGTTAGGAACCTACACTTTCCATGATCTTCCTCTTGCTGCTGACCTATCTGTAGAAACCCTTCTTGTTATCTGTCATGTCCTCTGCTAGCTTCAACTCTAATTGTGCTTTGGCATTCCTGATTTTATCCCTGCATGCCTGAGCAGCTTTCTTATACTCCTCCCTAGTTGTTAGTCTAAGTTTCCACTTCTAGTAAGCTTCCTTTTTGTGTTTTAGCTTACTGAAGAATCATAGAATCATATAAAATTAGGGTTGGAAGGGACCTCAGGAGATCATCTAGCCCAAATTCCTGCTCAAAGCAGGACCATCCCCAGCTATATCATCCCAGCCAAGGCTTGATCTAGCTAGGCCTTTAAAACCTCCAAAGATGGAGATTCCACAACCTCTCTAGGTAACATGTTCCAGTGTTTTACTTCCATCCTAGTGAGAAAGTTTTTCCTACTGTCTAACCTAAACTTCGCTTGGTGCAACTTAAAACCATTGCTCCTTTTTCTGTCATCTGCCATCACTGAAAAGAGCTCCCTGCTAAACCAAGTTGGTATTTTGCCATACTTGTAAGTTTTCCTGTGCACTGGGATGATTAACTCCTGAGCCCGCAGTAAGGTTTCTTTAGAATATAGCCAGCTGTCCTGGACTCCTTTCCCCCTCCAACTGGCCTCCCAGGGGTTCCTGCTCATCAGTTCCCTGAGTGAGTCGAAGTCTGCTTTTCTGAAATCCAAAGTCCTTAATTCTGCTTCTCACCTTCCTTCCCTTTCTCAGGATCCTGAACTTAGTCATCTCATTGTTGCTGCTGCCTTAATTGCCATGCATTTTTACATTCCTCACCAACATCAATTCTTCCCTCTTTATAAGCAGCCAGTCAAGAAGAGCACAGCCCCTACTTGGTTTCTCCAACATTTACACCAGGTTTCCCCCAACACTTTCCCAAAACTTTCTGGATTGCCCATGCACTGCTGTTTTCAATGTTTCCTTTAAGCTGTGTGGCATGTGCGGCCACATAGGCACGCTCATGCTGTGCTGCCAGGCATGCCTGTGTGGCCATGCACAACACACAGCTTAGAGGGAACACTGGCTGTATTGTCCTCCCACCATGTCAGGGTGGATGAAATCCCCCACAAGAGCTAGGGACAGTGATCAGGAAACTTCCATTAGCCATTTGAAGAAAGCTTCATCTACCTCATCCTCATGGTCTGGTGGTCTATAACACACACCCACCACAATACCACCCTTGTTGCTCTCCCCTCTGACCCTACCCCAGAGACTTTTGAGAGCCCTATCCCTAGTTTCATATTGAAGATCTGAGCAATCATACAGCTCTTGTACATACAGTGCAACTCCTCCTCCTCCTCTTCTCCCCTGCTGGAACAGTTTGTACCCATCCATGACAGTGCTCCAGTCCTGCAAGGTATCCCACAAAGTCTTTGTTATTCCAATCATGTCATAGTTCCATGATTGTGCAAGGACTTCCAGTTCTTCCTGCTTGTTTCCCAGGCTCTGTGCATTCATGTACAGACACCTGAGGTAACTAGCTGATTGACTTACTTTCTCAGAAAGAATGAGAAGGTCTGCCCTGCTGCCCCCTCCTGTTTGTTCTTCCTCCAGGTCATCCACTTCCCCACTTACCTCAGGGCTTTGGTCTCCATCCCCCAGCAAATCTAATTTAAAGCCCTCCTCACTAGGTTAGTGAGACTGTCTGTGAAGATGCTCTTCCCTCTCTTTGTCAGGTGGATCACATCTCTTCCAAGCAATCCTTCTTGGACCAACATCCTATGGTCAAAGAACCCAAATCCCTGCTGGCAACACCATCTGCACAGCCAAGCGTTGATCTGCAGAATGTATTCACTCCAGCCCAGGCCCTTCCCCTTGACTGGAAGGACCAAGAAGAACACCACTAGACCCCCTGTCCCCTTCCCCCTTGCACCCAGAACCCTGTAGTCACTTTTGATCTGCTCAGAGTCACTCCTGCAAGTGTCATGGATACCCCACATCCATGAACATCATGGGGTAGTAGTCAGAACTGGATAAGTCTCAGTAATCCTTCCATGACATCTTGGATCCAGGCTCTGGGCAAGCAGACTGCCCAAGACAACAGGTCACGCTGGCAGATGGATGCTTCTGTCCCCTGCAGAAGGGAGTCTGCAACCCCCACCGCCTATTGTTTCTTCTTGGCAGCAGTGGTCTGTGCGGGCCGGGGGCGAGCCGGGCCTGTCTTTGTGCACGCGGACTGAGGCCAGCAGCCCAGGCACGCGGGGCCGGAGAAAACCGTGTGGCGGCAAGGCACGTGTGGGCTAGAATTAGTCACAGAGGCGTAGTGGTTGATTGAAAAGATTATTTACTTACACCCAAGATGGTTGCGGTGTAGGCTGGACAGTTTTCCAGGTGCAGCTCCGCTTAAATCCTCATTGGAGGACTCTGACAAATTTGGTTCTTTGGCCCCGGAGTTGTTTAGGCTCCGCGGGTTCGGCAATTCTTTCCTCACGGAGTTGTCGAAGCTCCGTGGGTTCTGTTCGGTTCCCAGGCCCCCGAAGCTGTAAAGACTCCGTGGGTTTGAAAATTGGGTATATAGGATAGGGATACGTCTAGGATTGTGCTCGGCGACGGGGAGAGGCCAAAGGCTGTTCAGACCTCTGTTGCCTGCTTAAGAGAGGCGCGTTGGGTCTGCAAGGGTCCACATCGCTTAGAGATCTTCACACAGCGCGAAGTCTCCTCCTCCTGGCGAGTTCTGTCTCTCTCCAGTTTTCCTCTCTCTCCGACTTGGGCGGAAACTACCCAAGCCTTTTGTACGGCTAGCAAGCCAATAGCTAGCCGCCACATATACCTTTATTCAGAACCGGCCAATAATGTGGCGCGAATCTAAATACAAATGGCTGGAACTCCTTTGCACCGTGCATCTCTGAGATGCAAAAGAAATGCACCATGCAAAGAAGCTGCAAATTGGCAGGAAATTCCCCATTGCACCGAGTTCTCTCCTGTGGCAGAGAACTCGATTGTGTAAGGAAGCTGTAATTTTAGCGGGAACATAATTTAGCGTTGCCGAAGCACACACAAACAACAAATCACAACTTTGGGTTGTGACATGGTCTTGATCCTCCAAGCCTTGAAGATGCCCGTCTTGTCCTTCTCCACCAATGGAACGTGCTCCTACTCCTCTGTTGCTAGGGCTACATATCTCTTCTCCAGGCAAACCAGTTCAGGTGGAGATGAAGACTTCAGCCTGATGCAAGGCCACCAACTTAAAACTTTCACCTTCCTGGGAGTCTATGACCTCTTCCTTTTCTAGTGCTGCCTCTGGTTGTCCTTCCTCCACAATCCTAGAGTCCTCCTCCAGCAATGAATCAATGAAGTCCTCATAGCCAAGCATTGCTACCTCTTTCTATAACTATCTTCCCGCATTCTCCCAGAAATCATCACTAACATCACAGGTACTCGCCCACCTGGCTGTCACTGCAATTAACCTGCAAGATGCAACCTTCACAACACCAAACTAGAACCTGGATTAAAGCCTCAATGGTGAGTAGTCCTGCCTGGACAGACATCTCACAGGTGAAAGCAGAGGAAAAGCTGGCAGTGACAGAGGCTCTGGCATTGCAATGTCCTCCAACCATTTCTCTGGATCTCTTAATTGGTCACCTCTCTCTTCCTGCCCTTCTTTGCAAGCAGAATTTCCCTAGCAAACTACCTTGTAAACTAGCCTGTTCACTGCTCCTTAGTCACTTTTCCATGGTAACCTGTTTCCTCCCACCAAGCTTATAGTGAAGAAAGGTGAGAGAATGTTTCCAGGCAAACTCCCTAACAAGCTCCCTGTTGCTCTGAAATCTAGTTAAACAAGGGGCTTAAGAATTTGTCTAATTCCTGAATTTTAGCTACTTATATTAAATATATGTAAGTTACTAATTCTTAATAAAGAAAGAACGTACCTTAAAGGCTCCCCCTTTCAAAGAAAAGGGTGGGAAACTAACCTGTAAACTGCTTGCAAACTGACCTGTTTGCTCATTCCCTGGTCACTCAGAGTTTCTTTCCATACCTTCCTGGGCCTGGACTGGCTCTGTCCCCTTGTTAAGGCTTATGCTAGACACAGGCAGTGATCACTCAGCAGTCACCCAGCAAGCAGCACTCCCAGCTGCTCAAAGCATTGACCTAAACACACAGCCCACCAAACAATTTCTCAGCAAGCCAAACATATAGGCAGCCCTGGTTCACTTACGTTCCTGAAACAGGATCTGGTGCCTGGCTTCTCTTCCTCTTCCCCTTCCTTCTCTTCCTCCCAGTGAACTGCTTGCAAACTGTGCTGTTTTCTGCCTATTTGATCACATGGTAATTTGGGGAGGGAGGTCACATTCATGGCCTGGAACAGGCCTGTCTAGCACTTCAGTCTTCTCAATCTTGAAAGCGGGGCCCAAAGTTTGGTAGGCTTCTCCAAAAATATCTAGTGCATTCTGGAGGTTTTCTTCAGTGTGTGCAAGGATGGCACAGTCATCAGGATATTGAAGGTCAAGGATGGTTGTTTTGAAAACTGAAAGTGCCTAATATCAAAGAGTCCTCCATCCATTTGGTATTCTATGTCAATTCCAGAAGGAAGGTGGTCCTTATTTGAACCAAGATGACAGTCAAAAAAATTGATTTTCTATACTGTGGAAAGGAGGGCAATACCTTGATAGTTCCCACAGAGAGACTTACCTCATTTCTTAAACATAGTCACAAAGTTGGCATTCATCAGTTCCCCAGGGATTTCTTCATTGTTCCAAATATGTAGAATAAATTTGTGGCGTCTCAGTACCAGTTACTCACTACCAGCATTGTAGATTACAGCAGGTATGCCATCCAATCCAGTAGCCTTGTTGTTCTTGGTTTCCTTGATGGCTTGCCGGACTTTTTCTAGAATAGGAGGGTTGGTGAGGGATCCCTTTTCAGAGTGTTGGGGAATGGATTTGATGATAGCATCTGCCACAGTTCAGAAGTGACTTAAAATGCTTTTTCTACCTAGCTTGGAAAGATCCATTGTCTTTGAGGACCACTGAGCTATTCTGCAGTCACAGAAAAGCAAGACAACGTGAAGCTGGGTTATAGAAAATCTTTTTTGCACCCCCCCCCCCAAAAAAAAGCTATGTATGTCATGTTTGTCAGCATAGACTAGGATCTCTTTGGCTTTATCATGCAACCACTGCTTTTTGATTTTCCAGATCCTCCTTTGAGCTTCAGCTTTGAGAAGCTGATACATCAACTACTTCTGGTCAGATGCAGTGTCTTGCCAAAAAGTATGAGCCCTTCTTTTATGCTTCAGGAGAGCTTGGATCTCAAAATTTCTGTTATTTAACCAGTCTTGGTATTGACATGTGGTATAGCCAATGGATTCAGCACAGGCCATAAGATTGGTGACTTTAAAACTCTTCCATAATTCCTCAATGTTGCCTTCATTTGTGGACAAGACAGAGAACTTTCCATGGAGATGCTGTTGGGGGATCCTTACAGAACTTCAGGTCTTGAAGAGGTTTGGTATTGAAAGTCTTTCACATTGCTTTTGCCTGTTTTTGGTGCTTCAGAGCAAGCTGGATGTTCATAATGGATCTGACAAAACAGTGATCTGTCCAGCAGTTATAAGCTCCTTGCATGACTCACGTGATATGGCCATCCATTTGATCGCAGGTTCTAACAATAACATAGTTGAGAAGGTGCCAGTGTTTACAGCAAGGGTGTCTCCAGGTGGTCTTGTATTTTTCACTCTGTCTGAAAATACTGTTCATGATGACAGGACTCTCCTCCATGCATTTTCTCAGAAGAAGGGTGCCATTGGAGTTGTCTTTCCTTAATCTTCCCTTCCCAATGGTGCCACTCTAGTGTTCCAGGGCACATCTAAATCTGGTGTTAAAGTCACCAAGAAGAATAATCTTGTCCTTTTTGCAAGTATTAGTCACTACACAAGCAAGGTTGGAGAGAACTGTTCTTTGACATCAGCATCAGCCTCAAGCTTTAGAGTGTATCACTGATGGCAGTGGTATACTAGTCATTTCTGAGCTTAAGATGGAGGGTCATAAGATGTTTGTTAATGCCCACAGGGAGCACTATAAATTGACTGACAAGCTGATTCTTGATGGAGAAGCCATGCCATGAATGTGTCTATACTAGACTGGTTTCCCCTTTCAGAAGGTGTAGCCTCTACCCTCTTGCCTCTGCTGACCCTCATCTGGTCATCTCATTTCACACAGAGCTGCAATGGCAATGTATCTCACTAGTTCCCTGTAGAGAGTGGCAGTTCTTCCTTCTGGTCATTCATTGTCTTGGTTATCCATCAAGATGCAAAAGTTCCATGTTGCAAAAATCATAGTCATCTTATGCTGTTTTTGACCACTGAGAGAGTGATCCTACTGGATGTGTTTATCCATCCAGAAGCAGATAAGATAGCCTAGGCTTAGATTTTCTATCCCTTTCCCCATGTGGGGTGAGAAGAGGTGATCATGATAGCTGCTGCTGAATTGCACCATTGTCTCTAACCCAGGTGCAAGATAACCATCGGGCTCCCACCTGCAAGCAGATTTGTGGCTGGAGACTGCTAGAACCACTAGCCCTGTCTCCATCACCACTTGTTAATCACTGCAGGGCTTTTGGAGGATGGTACAAGAAAGCGTGCTGTTTCCTGTACTGGAAGCCTGCATGTAACTTGGTTTAACATGAAGAAGCTGGTCTGTGGAAGCAGCAGCCACAAAATCTTCACAAGGTGGCAAGGGAGAACCCTAGATGACAGGAGACCTCCATCTTCCTGACATCTTGGACTGTGATCTTGTACTGGTGGAGAGGTTTGTGTCCCAATGATTCTTAGAATTATGTCATCCAGTTTCACACTCCTGGCAGGGTCACCCATGGCAAACAGTGGTATGGGAAAGTTCCAAACAAACCAAGGTCCAAACTCCAGCTCCACAACAGTGGATCAGGTGGAATCCCCTCTATAATGAATCTGACTAAAATATAGGAATGTAATTCAGCAAGTCTGAGTTCCATTCCCAACATTGACACAAATTTTTATCTCTATGGCTGCATCCAGATGAGCAGGGGCATGCACTTGCAGCAGCACAACTAGGATAAGCACAAATTTGTGCCTCTACTTTGTGCCACAGCGCATGCCTCTGCATGTTCCCTTTGTTGTGGGCCATGTCCAGTTCTTCCTGGCTGGGCTCCATGGTCTGACTAGAGCGCAGGGTGGACACAAAGAGGTTTGTGGCACCACAAACTGCATGTGCCTGCACATCTGGACACATCCTATGAGTCAAGGCACCTAAGTTGGGTGTCTTGAATAAAGACATATTCATTCAAGTCCCAGAGAATAATTACTTTGAGGTCACTGACAGGATTCTCTTGGACCTGAATGAACATGAATGGGATAATCTAGAGTTCTGCTTTGTACAATATGGAAAACAATGCTTCTGCTCTGCCAGGGGTGTCAGAGGATAAGGTTTGTGACATGTAAGTATATTACCTAGATAAAAAGATCATTAGTATTAATTCATCTATTACATTAAAATGGATGCCTCAACTGAGATCAGGATGCTATTGTGTCTTGTTACACAATAATTTTGGGTGTCTCCTGGAGCTCTTAACACCTGGACTGCCTGCATACCACCACATAAAACTGCTTTTAAGCACTCCTAATGTTACACCACTCCAGGTCAGGAATACTCTGATCCATGCTACCTAGCTCATGTTGCACTAAGATGTAGCCACTCTAGGCTACACCTTAGTGTAAAACCCCACCCACCCATCCTCCTCTGATGGCCTGGATAAGAGCCACTGCCCCTCCTGCCCAGCTCAGCACTCCAGATCCCTGCTCATTACCCCCTTCCCTCACCCCCCATGGCTTCCTTGTGGCTGCCCATGCTGTATGTCCCAGGGAAGCAGGCATGGAAGGGTTAACCTGTCTGTCCAGCCACCACCGCTGCTGCTCTGTGGGCAGGCTCAGCCCCAAGAAGAGCAGCAGCCAGCAGCTGCAGCAGCTGGGCAGGCACATTAATCCTTCCTTGCTTGCTCCCCTGGGACAGACAGACAGGCAACTATAAGTAGGCAAGGGTGAGGAGACCAGGGGAACCTTGAGGGGCATGGGAAAGGGCAGCCAGCCAGAATGGGAGTAGGGAATTCTTACCTTTTGATCCTCTAGGCCCCTTCTGGCCCAAAGTGCTACTGCTCTAAAACTTGAGCTAGCACTGATACCAACCAACATTTGAGACTCACAGCATAAAATGTAACAAGGCCCTTAGATTGCCATACAATAACCAGAAATACACAGCACCTGTTCCAAAGAACTTACCATCTACAAAGAAGTCGAAGTTTTACTGTCCCCCATTTTACAGATGGGGAACTAAAGCCCAAAGAGCTTTTGTCCGCAGATACAGAGAAACTCTCTATAAAAAAAAGCCATGATGTTCTGGATCTCACTCTAGTACCTTACTCACTAGTCTGTGCTCCTCAGTAATCTATGCCCTATTTGCATAGAAAATGTATCACACTTAGGTATCTGTATGGTACCTGGTAACAAACTGATTCAATGAATCAAAAATCAGCTTGCTTTATTATGACTGTGATAACACAGGTCATTTGGTATCTCTGGCCACCTACACACGTGCCCAACATCTGTAATATGTTCTAATTAGAACTTATCAGAGTGACTCAATTAATCTGTCCCAAGGGAACAGGCATGGAAGGGTTAACCTGCCTGCCCAGCCAACACCACTGCTGCAGTCAGATTAATCGAGTCTGCTGGTGCGTGATAATTAGCATGCTCCGGCAGCCTCAACATTGCATATATTCAGTGCCCCCACGCTTCAAAATGCGTTTTATGTACTTATTGGTTTATGCACATATGTTCTTTCTCCACACAAAGAAATATATTTATAAAAAAGAAAAACTATTTCTGATGATTTTTAATATATGTATATAGTTTTTAATAGATGTATTTGTGATGGTGATTTTGATAAGCAAAACAAATTACTATTAGTGACAAACTTCCCACAGTTAGACCACATGAAGCAACCAGTGTGGTCTATTTGTATATTGCTCCAACAGAGATTATTTGGAAAATTTCCCCCAAAAATGAAGCTAAGTATTTTCTTGTAAAGTGATATCCACAATGACACAAAATTAGAGATATAATAAACTAAGCTGTTATCTTTTAGCCCTGTTTGTTATACAACAAATACAAAGAATACTTTAAAAATAGAAAATAAGTTCTGGGATATTGTGTCTTTTTAGATGTCCATGGGGAATATGCCTCTGATAAATCTAACTGGATTTTACCACAGCTCCTCATAATATGCCTGAAACCACTTTCACCAGTAATAAAAAAATGTACACTTTACAAAGACAGCTTAACTATGAACATATTGGCTAGTATAACATCTCAAATCTAAATGTGTCATTGTAGATTGAGTCATTTTATATCTCCACTTAGGTGTTAAAAAAAGACACACCAGAAATTGTAGGAACTGAATAGAAAAAAAGAAGCAATATGCTTAGGATAAGATGTAATCATTCAGAAATTGGACCTGACCTCTATATCCACCTTTCCTTGGCATGAAAAAATAGGTAGATTTGGACAAGTGAAAAAAAATACAAGTTTTTTTCTTCTGAGACAACTGCAGAAATGTGTGAAAATATCTTCTGTCATTTAGAAGCCCTATGAAAACATACTTAAAAAAATAAACCATTTCTCTACATGGTAATTGCTTTACACAGAACAAAGACTAACATATTTTTATTACAGTTTTTTAATTTAACATCATAACAAAATGAAATACTCTGCCAGCTGTCACATGGAATGAGGAATGAGTTCATCTGAGCTTTGGAAACAACTTGTTGAATGACCTTTGCAAGTAACTTAACCTTTCTTTACCTCAGTTTCCACATTTTAAAAATGGAAAAAACCATAATAACATAGAAGGTGAAATTCTTAATTAATAAATTTAAAGTGTTTTGAGCTCCTTAAATGATGAATGCTAAAGTGCGACTTTGAACTGTAATCTTCTTATTCCCTCTTCATCCTCCTGCTGTAAAATGGCACAATAAAACAAATGTTTACTACTCTTTAAATCTTTGGTTAAAAGTAGTAGATTTTTCCTAATCAGCTGTATCTACAAAGATACTGAGGAACCCTTATTTTTCCTGGGCATGTTAAATTTTATCAAGATAATCCCACAAGGCACTCTCCTTATTCAGTAGACAAACATGGTTCAATAAACATATTTATTCTGTCATCTCTATGTCCTTCAGAAATGCCATTTAGTCAGCTTTGGCATGCGTTCTTTTTTGTTTTCCTTATGTTTATTATGTCCCAGGCTGCAAAATGAACTACTGAACATCTCTGACAAAAGCATACATTCACATTGACTGGATTAAGGCCATATTGACTCTTTGGAGACTCTTTGGGCACCAGGGTATGCATATACCATTGCAAGAACAGAACCTAAATTATTATGAAGTAATGTCAACTACTACGTGGACAGCAGCAGTTTTATACATTCAATGATGATTTAGTATATGATATATCGACTCCAAGTTGGTTCTTTTGTCCCATAGTCAATGTATGTGCCACCATTATGTTCTAAAAGTAGAACTTTCCAATTCACCTATTTCCAGGTGCCCTGCCCTTGAGGTCAAAATGATAAAAAGTGGTTACAATACAGAAATAAGAACCAAGCTCAGATTTTCTAAAATGGTTTATCTGTAAGACAGAGCCCCAATCACACTGAAGTCCTCACCTACAAGAGCACCTCTTACTTCTGTTTATTTACCACACTTTCATGGTTTCCAATGCATTCTTTCCTTCTTTTGATGCAACTTGCCTCTGTGAGACCATTATCTCCTGATGAGTCTATTTTGCATGTATTGAGATTTGTAGTGGGAGTGGAACTTCTCCACCACATAATATCCTAGTGCCATGGAATGGATTCATATGTAGGGAAAGTTGGTGTTACTGCCTGAATCTCCCCATTCAAAGTTCCAGTTGAGGCTTCCTTTTGTTTTCCCAATTCACTTCTCAAGACATCTGAAGCCAGACCCTATATTTAAAAAATATTAATTGTGATCCTAAATTGATCACAATGACCCTTTTCCAAAATTTCTGCTGCCTTTCTTTTAAAAACGTCTAAGTGAAGATATATGAAATGCTTTAATTATTATGTCTAGGCTATAGGGCTCTCACTGCTGGAAGCTAATAAGAGAATATTTTGAATTAGTAAATTCCCTGGTCACCGCTCCTCACAACCACTCTTTTTTACTATTTTTCACCCTTTTAAGCAGGTTTTAACACTGCTAAAACACTAGGGTCCCATGGAACATTTGCCACAATGTCTGAGAATAACTGGGAAACCACTACCAAATTCAAGGCCTAATTCACTTCTTATTTACTATGAGATAAATCAAACAGTAACTGCATTTAAGTCCTCTAGGGAAAATGAGGTGCTAGCATTTACTGTGAGCTGAAGACCGACTCTTACCTAATTGTTTTTCATGAAACGATAAACCAAGCTAAAGATATTATTTACAAGACATATGGACAGAAACACCATGAAACTGGTCAGCAGAGAAAAAAAAAACAATACCTTATACTGCTGAACATACAGGAGAAGATCAGAATGTCACACAGCCATGTGGATTTTAACTAAAATATTATAGCAAAATACATTGAATTTGTACTATAGAAAAAGGTCACTACCTCAGTTGTATGACTAAACAGAAGTTAGCTCATCATTAAATTCATAGAGTCAACTTGGAATCAATATATTATGTACTAAAACATCATTGCATCTTTTATAAAACTGCTGCTGTCCATGTACATAAGTGTTGATATACATTTTTCATGCCAAACAGTAATGCACACCTCAGCAAAGGAGATCAGAATGCAGCCCAAACTGTTAAAAAGAATCAAGGGAGCATCACTCCAGCAGATGAAGATGCATTCCAATTTTTCTTTCTCTCTTTCAACCTTCCTTACCCTAAGACGAGTATTTCAGATATATATGTAATGCAGAGTAGTTAATACAGGCTTAGAAAGATTGACACGGCACTTATCTAAATGGATACTGAGATTCCTGGATACCAATTGCACTCCAGATGATAGGAACTTCAGAAGCTCAGAGTCAAAACTGACTTCACAAAACCACAACAGTACATCTCACCTTTGCCAATAGATATTCTGTAAGGTAGTTTATAGTACTATTCCAAGGGCATATCATCCAGACTTTTCTATTTCAGCTGGAAGAAAAAAACCCATCTGATAAGCTAACATGATGAATGTTCCAGGGACTGCACAAATAAGTAGAAAACCCTAGAGTTTTTTAACAAAACTTTCCTTACTTCAATGAAACCTCTTACATGCCTATATATTAGCTGTTCATTTTACCAATGTTATTAAAGTTTAACAGGCACACACACATACACACACATGCACTACTTTGCCTATTGCAGATACCCTCACCATTATGAACAAAACAATCACTGGCCAGAAAATATTGCCTTATTTTGGACTGATGGCATCAAGGGAAAAGCAAAAACAAATGGTTCAAGCTGATCTTGATAACTGGATATGATAAAAAGAAAGATGGAAAGCTTTCCATACCTGTCCATAAAACTTGGATAAGA
Source organism: Alligator mississippiensis (assembly GCF_030867095.1). Classification (NCBI taxonomy): domain Eukaryota; kingdom Metazoa; phylum Chordata; order Crocodylia; family Alligatoridae; genus Alligator; species Alligator mississippiensis. The sequence continues at coordinate 49,858,210 of NC_081833.1, read as the reverse complement.
ATAAACCTTCTATAAAACCTAATTATGAATAAAATGGGAAACAAGTGCTATAACCAGGAAGACAAAAAGAAATTAGGTGGCTTTAAAGAACATGTTTTATACAATCTCTGAATTTCTTCATTTGTAAAACTAGCTCCAAGATTACTCGAAATCATGAAAAACAACACTTGGAAATCAGTAGATAATTTCATAAGAGCATACATGTTATGCTAGAATCATCAACTCCTTATTCACTGGTCGTCATTTTCCCTACAATAGAGGGAATAAAAACAAAGGGATCTACTGTCATAAATAAGAAATAAGTATGGATCTACTGACATTTCCAAGAATGCAAACAACTCAGTTCTGTGTGCACATGGACAGGGGAAAAAATACCCAGTATAAATGATTGGAGGAAAAATAAAGGGTACAGAATGATCTGATTTTTTTTAATTCAAAGTTTTGTAACAGTAATATTTGAAAAATCTCCTGAGCCTTTTTTATTCCTGCTCTCCCCACAACCCCAAGAACTGTGAAGCATATACATCATTCCAAGCATCATTATTTTCACAGTCATATTCTGACAAAGAAAAATTCTCAGTGACAAAATAGACAAGTAGTTGGACAGATGAAATATGAGTGATATGTTAAGCAGATCTGAGTAAAGTACTGAGTAGAATTGCAATCTGCCTTTCATGCATTGTAGACTGTATTTTAAAATTAAGTTCAGGTTCTTTCCATTTCAGTCTTCTTGAACCTCAGCAATTACTGTACTTCCAAAAGCAGTGATGGGTGAACCACAAAAGATCTGTAACTATGGTTCTGTTCAAATAAACATTAAAAATCTGCCATTTCTAGGCAGCAATTCTTGATTTCAGCTTGGCTAGAAATACTATGATACATTGCTTTTCTTTCAGCATTTAAGCACTTTGTACTTTCAATCTAAGTTGAGAGTTGGCCGATTTTTTTTTCTTTCCCTAAATCAAAACAAAAATGCTACTAAGTTTTTTTTTTTTTTTCTAATTATAAAAATGCATTTAGTTGAGTCTGATCTAATACCCATTGGAAAGACTCCCATTACATTCAATGAATATTTTATTTGACACCAAAAGAATGTTCCAGCTAGGTAGGTTGCTGGTTTATCCAACCCTAGCCTAAAGCTTTATAATTCACTAGCAAAACAACTTTTTCCCATCTTTCATAGACTTTTATGACAATGAGAACTAAACACAGACCCTTCAAATTAATGTCTTCCTTAAGCCTTTTATTCAAAAAGCTGGCATGAGTTGAACCATAGCTGCAGTTTGGCTAATAAGAACAAAGACTAGGACAAATATTCAGAACAACTGGAAAGAAATCTATACACTCCAACAGTAACTGGGAAAAATGGATAATGATAACCATTCTATATGTAGTTTTACAGGCTATATAATGCAGTTCTCAAAATGCAAGCAATGATTCATATTGTACTGGAAATCATTATGCTTAAATCTTATGATGAGGGTCAGGTTTGTAAATTGCTGGAAACAAACTATACTCTAAAGAAAAAAAATGACTTGAACAAGGAAACTAGCATTTAGATGAAGTACTGTGTATAGAAAGGTCTCTAAAATCAGGTACAAAATTTAATTTTTTTTTCTCTGTGCTCACTGCATTCAAAATAATCCAGCATAGAAAGGTATTTTAAATACTAATGTAACTCTATCATAAATGCAGCACTCTTTCACTAGAATAAGTGATATTTTTAGAAGTATGATTAAATGTCACCTTTCCAAAAATATATTTAATGCTCACACTCCACCCACCCCTATGGGAAAGAATATCCATACTCCTCTAAATGTTTTAGTTTCCCTCTTCTTCTATATTATGTTAGAAAGCAAAGGGCAATCACTGCACATGTAGTTAAAGGGCAATGTAGTGGTCAGCATGTAGTTAAGGGGCAATTTAACTTCTCTGTATATCATTTCTACTAACACTCATATATGACCAACTAGCTCATATCTAAACTGGCAGAGATGAACTCACTCTATTCAGAATAGTGTTATTTGAATTAGAATCAAAAGTACTTCTGAACCTCAAGGCATTTGATGAGTGACCAGCTGCAAACAATTCTGCCATCAGGACAGATAAACTACAACAAACACAACAAAACACTTTAAAAACATTTAAAGAATCTTGTAATAGACTGAAATGGCAAGCTGGTTACTTCCCAAGCATTCAAAGGGCCTTTGCAATACAGAAATAAAGGCCTCTAATGTGGTATCAGTTCAAACCTTTTCCATATTTGCAAAAAAAGAATAGAAAGAAGGTTTTGTTGCTAAGAATTTGACCCTACAGTACTTCTCCCCAGGCATGGGCCAGGCATACTTGTTCCCAAGAGCTTCTCCCTTTCACCTTTTTTTCCTCTCAGCTGCCTGTTAGTGCCTCACCCACCACACCTTGATGGTGTACACTGATATGAGCTCAGCCTCCTAGGGCACCAGGGTCTTTGAATACCAGGTTCACGTCTGGTCAAGGTAGGGTTACCATATATCCAGGTTTTCCCAGACATGTCCTCTTTTTAGATCCTCCAATCTCGGTCTGGGCATTTTTTAAAAATATGATCAAATGTCCAAGATTTTGGTTAGCTCAGATTCAAAGTTTTTCCCAGAACTTCCTGGCTTGCCTTAGCAAAGAGCTGCTTGGGGCTGGAGGCAGGGTGATTGGAGGCAGGACCCACACGCACGGTCGGCATATAATCAGGCAGGGGGTGGGAATGTTGTCCTGTGGGGTCAGGCCAACTCTCAGTATCTCAATATTGCACTGTTAGACCGGAGGGTGTGACACAATTGCACATATACAAACACACAAATCAATTAGGTGTATACACACACACTACCAACTCAGGCACATACACATCCAGACCAGCCTAGGCACATGCATACCTATCACCAATTAAAGCACATACACATCAAAAATTAGACAACAATCAGTTATCAATACCCACACACTCCGTACACATACATGGATCACTAATTTGTATATCACACACATGATGACATATATGTGTGTGTGTGTGATATTCACCAGTTCATACACATACCACCCACCTAAACATACACACAGGTGAGTTTCTAACTTGGATGGTATGGTATGTATGCATGTGTTTGGGATACTTGGGATACCCGAGGGAAGGTTAAGGTGAGAGAGGAAATGTAAGGAGTGAAAGTTGCTGGAACTGGGATTAGAACCAGTAGACTAGAGAGAAACTAGGCTGAGGAACTGAGGCTTGGGGTTACTTAAGGTCAAGTGGTCCCAGGGTTACTTGAGGTCACTGGTGCAAGGGAAAAAGCCCGGTGGCAAGGAAAAGACAGACAGGAAAGAAACTGAGGCAAAAACATAGGAGCTTGGGGCTGGAAGCTGAAGCCGAAAGCTGAGAGTTTGCAGGGCAAATAAGTGGTGGCAAGGAGAAACAGTCAGAAAGCAGACAAAAACCCAACTCAGGGTTTCAAAATAACAGGTTTATTAAACAGTCAACACACTACACAGACCCATGAAGTTATTGGTTCCCACACACACACACGCACTCACAATGGCAGCAGGAGAAAGAGACTCAGTGGAAGGGTAGGAGTCCAGGTAGGGAAGAGAAACAGAGTCCAAGTCCTTGGTTGAAGAGGGGGTGGGGGGTGATAGCTACCTATCCAGGCTGGAAAGGGGTCTTTGTCCTATAGATGCTGTCCAGAGGGGAGTCATCAGCAGAGCCTCTGGGTGGATAGGTGGTGTGGAATGGTGCTGGTCCAGATGGAGAGGGCATCCCAAGGAGTCAGTTCTTACTGAGCATGTGCAGGTTTGGCACAATGGCGGGTTGCCTCATCTTTTGTTTCTTGAATGCTGAGGGTGGTTCCAAAGGCTGGGTCCTTGGTCCAGGTATTGGTGTTGATGGTTCGGTCATTCAGAGGGAGCTATTTTTAGACCTACTGCTATTGTCTCTCAAGCACCCTCATTCATCCCCATTCATTCAGGAACCAAGTAGGAGGGATAGGTATGAGTCATGGGTTACACAACCGGGCCTGGGGAGAGGATAGAGACTTGACAAACAAAATGGAAACTTGACATGACTTATGATAACTTACATATGTAGGCCTAAATCATACAGTATCAGTAAAACAGTAATATAGAACAGTAAAAATCAATATCATCAATCCATGGGGCAGCCAGCAGTACAGCACAGGTAAGCAATAAGCAGGCAAGCAATAAAGGGCCCTTTAGGCATCAGAGCCGGGGGGCAACAAAGGCGCCAGTCACAGGGCTCAAGTGCCTATACACTAACATTAGGAGCATGGGGAGCAAGCTGGATGAACTAGCGCTCCTGCTTGCAGAAAACACCTACTACTTAGTAATGCTAACAGAAACCTGGTGGGATTCTTCCCACGACTGGGCGGTACACATTGAGGGTTATAAGCTGTACAGAAAGGATAGAGTGGGGAAAAAGGGGGGAGGGGTTGCGCTCTGTGTCAATGAGCGATATACATTGACCCTTATCAAAATGGAATCAGAGGAGGAGAAAGTAGAAGGATTGTGGGTTAGGTTACATGGAGGTCAAGGAGAAAGGGATTTGGTGGTAGGGGTCTGCTACAGACCCGCACACCAAGGGGAAGAACTAGATTTGGGGCACCTGAGGCAGCTCTCAGAGACCATAAAAACTAGTGAGGCGGTAGTCATGGGGGACCTAAACTACCCAGACATCTGCTGGGAGATGCAGACAGCAAAGTCCCACCATTCACGCAGGTTCCTATCCTGTGTACAGGACCTCCATCTGATGCAGGAGGTACATGGTCCCACTAGGGGGAATGCCTTGCTGGACCTGGTATTGGCAACGGGGGATGACATGGTAGGAGACCTACAGATTGGTGGTCACCTGGGGGACAGTGATCACCAAATAATAGAATTAATCATAAGACGTGGAGTGGGTAAGGTAACTAGTAGGGTGAAAGTGCTAGACTTTAGGAAAGCTGATCTCAATGAACTCAGGCGTTTAGTCAAGGACGCACTGCAGAGTAAGAGTTTTGAAGAGATGGGAGCCCAGGAAGAGTGGCTGTGCCTTACGGAAATAATCCTTCAGGCACAGAGGGAGACAATCCTGATGCGGGGGGAAAGGGGCCAAGAGGCTTCTTTGGCTGACCAGAGAAACCCAGAGCAAAAAGGGGGGCATATAAAAAGTGGAAACGGGGAGAGACTACTAAAGAGGAGTATACCTCCTCTGCTCACACTTGTAGGGAGGCAGTTAGACAGGCCAAAGCTACCATGGAGCTGAGGAAGGCATCCCAAGTTAAGGATAACAAAAAATTGTTTTTTAGATAACAGGGAGTAAAAGGAAGGCCCTTCCTTTTAGGGAGTAAGGTGGAATAGGACCCCTACTAGATGGGCATAAGCAATTGGTGACGGACAGGGGGGACAAGGCTGAACTCCTCAATGAGTTCTTTGCCTCTGTGTTCCTAAATGAGGGGCAAGACAAGTCTCTCACTGGGATTGTAGAGAGGCAGCAGCAGGGTGCCAGACTACCAAGCGGAGATTGTGCAGAGGCACTTGGAGGAACTGGATGCGTTTAAGTCCGGATGAGCTCCATCCGAGGCTACTGAAGGCACTGGCTGACGTCATTGCACAGCCACTGGCGGGAATATTTGAACACTCGTGGCGCACGGGTCAGGTCCCAGAGGACTGGAAAAGGGCCAATGTGGTCCCCATTTTCAAGAAGGGGAGGAAGGAGGATCCAGGCAACTATAGGCCAGTCAGTCTCGCCTCCATCCTTGGCAAAGTCTTTGAAAAAATTATCAAGGCTCACATTTGCGAGAGCCCGGCAGGAAAAATTATGCTGAGGGGAAACGAGCATGGGTTCGTAGCAGGTTGATCATGCCTGACTAATCTAGTCTCTTTTTATGATCAGGTTACAAAACACCTGGATGCAGGAGTAGGAGTAGACTTCATTTACTTAGACTTCAGGAAGGCCTTTGATATGGTATCCCACACCATACTGGTGAACAAGTTAAGAGGCTGTGACTTGGATGACTGCACGGTCCGGTGGGTGGCGAATTGGCTAGAGGGTCATACCCAGAGAGTCATAGTGGATGGGTCGGTATCGACCTGGAAGGGTGTGGGCAGGGCTCGGTCCTTGGACTGATATTCTTCAATGTCATTATCAGCGACTTGGACAAGGGAGTGAAGTGTACTCTGTCCAAGTTTGCAGATGACACAAAACTGTGGGGAGAAGCGGACACACCGAAGGGCAGGGAACTACAAGCAGACCTGGACAGGTTGGACATATGGGAGGAAAACAACAGAATGCAATTCAACAAGGAGAAATGCAAAGTGCTGCACCTAGGGAGGAAAGATGTCCAGCATACCTACAGCCTAGGAAATGACCTGCTGGGTGGCATGGAAGCAGAAAGGAATCTTGGAGTCCTAGTGGACTCCAAGATGAACATGAGTCGTCAGTGTGACGAAGTCATCAGGAAAGCTAATGGCACTTTATCGTACATCAGCAGATGTATGATGAACAGATCCAAGGAGGTGATACTTCCCCTCTATCGAGCGCTGGTCAGACCGCAGTTGGAGTACTGCGTGCAATTTTGGGCGCCGCACTTCAAGAGGGATGTGGATAACCTGGAGAGGGTCCAAAGAAGGGCCACGCATATAATTAAGGGTTTGCAGGCCAAGCCCTATAAGGAGAGACTGGGGCACCTGGACCTCTTCAGCCTCCGCAAGAGAAAGTTGAGAGGTGACCTTGTGGCTGCCTATAAGTTCATCACAGGGGCACAGAAGGGAATTGGTGAGGCTTTACTCACCAAGGTGCCCCTGGGGATTATAAGAAATAATGGCCATAAGCTAGCAGAGAGCAGATTTAGACTAGACATTAGGAAGAACTTCTTCACAGTTAGAGTGGCCAGGGTCTGGAACGGGCTCCCAAGGGAGGTGGTGCTCTCCCCTACCCTGGGGGTCTTCAAGAGGAGGTTAGATAGGCATCTAGCTGGAGTTATCTAAACCCAGCACTCTGTCCTGCCTATGCAGGGGGTCGGACTCGATGATCTATTGATGTCCCTTCCGACCCTAACATCTATGAATCTATGAATATATACATAATAATTATACAATATAAAGGAGGGGAAAAAAACCCAAAACAAACACAACTTGCTACCAAAATAAAATGCTGAAGCTTATCCTATGTCTTAGCTCACTTTTACTTATCTATATGGAATAGAGAGGGAGAGACAAAGTCAGAAATGGTTGGGGAAGGGGAGGGAATGCATTTAAAAAGAAAAAGAAAAAAGAAAAAGAAAAACTGGGGGGTTTGCTACAGGAACAGCCCAGTAGCTGGATACAGGTAAGTATGTGGGGGGCAGTCTGAAATGTGTGTGTGTATGACTATGTATGTGTGGTGGCAGGGATGGGTCCAGGGCTGCAGGAGGGCAGGGGGGCACCTCCCCCCAATGCAGGTAGAGGGAGGGAGAAGGGGGCAGGAGGGCCCTTCAGGGCCATCAGGGAGCTGTGTGGCTTGTCCGGCTGCGCTGGGGCCAATGCCTGTGCCCACAGGCGCAGGGCTGGGGGGAGCAGGGGGCTCAGAGTCAGGAGTGAGGGGCAGCAGCAGGGCTGTGGAGGGGGCTGTGGCTTGGGAGTAAGGAGCACCAGGGGGGCAGGGGACCATGAGTCAGGGGCACAGGGTACTGGCAGTGCCAGAGGGTTGCAGGTTGGGAGTGAGGGACACCAGCAGGGACAGGGGGGACAGGGGCTGAAGATTGGGAGTGAGGGGTATCAGCATGGCCTGGGGGGCAGGGTACTGTTGTTTGGGAGTGAGGGACACAGGCTAGGCCAGTGGTCTGTGGTTCAGGAGTGAGGAACAGCAGCAGGGCTGTGGGGGCTGTGGCTTGGAAGTGAGGGGCAATAGAATGGGCACGGGAAGGGCACCACCATATTATTGTCCCCCACAGTAATATACCTCCTGCTCCCCTGCCCCTTTCCCTCCCCTGCATGGCAGGTGTCCTCTTTTTGGGGACTGGAAGTGTGGTAGCCCTAGGTCAAGGGCACCTTAAACCCTGCTCACATTTGCTTTAGCTACATGGTTAGCTCTGAGCACACTGTTCAGGGCCACAGGCTTTCATTGCAGCAGAACATGATCTTGATGCAGGACTGGTGACCCTGAGTTGGGCCATCCTGTTTACTACTTCTGGCAGCCCTTCCTTGCCAGGCCTTCTGGCAGTCTTTCATTATACCCATTCCCATTCTGTCACAGTGGTCTCTCATCCACCATGCCAAACTTATCTCTCAGTCTCTATATACCAATCCTCACTAGCACTGGGGGGTTTGAGGTACTGCTCTTGCCCCCTTTCCATGATCTCCTCTTCTTCTTCCACTATCCAGTCCGCTGGGTCAAAGATCCCCTCCTGGGCATCAACTTGACCTCTAGCACAAGAATCTCCCTATTGCAGGTCAGCCACATCCTGGACCATTCTTCTTCCAGTCCAAACACAAACACAGAAAACCAAATAAAGTTTAAAATGTATCTGTTTTGCTGTGGTACCGCTGCCAGTCCTCCTCGTCTGGTCAGCATCCAAGCCTGCTCACTGCAGTTCCACTCCTCTCCCTCTCTCCCTCACTGCCAGAAACCTTCCTTCTTTCAGGACACCTGCAGCCTCCGTGCCCCTAGCTTGGGCCTGGGCTCACATATAGCGAGTGCAGGTGACCTGATCCTTGTACTTCTGTCCTGAGTCCTCCAGAGCTTTCCACCTCTGTGCTTAGCATCCTTTTCATTCCTGACCTCTCCACTCGCTGACATGTTGTGATAATGCCTTTGTCAGATAAGAACGGGTGCACATGTGGTGGGGAAAAGGGAAGGCAAAAATGAAGGGAGAGAGCTAGTGAAGCACCGAATGGGGTGGGGAAGGGGCAGGACAGAAAAGCTCACCAGGCCCCGGGAGATATGCACCGCAGTTTATTGCGTTGCACTAATATGCACATATAGATGTGCCCAGGTACCATGTGTTGTGAGGAGTTGTTTTCACTAGTGCAAATGAAGTCTAAAATGTGCCCATTCTAATTTGGTAATAAGTGATTGCTTTGCAGTGGGATAAGAAAATACCTTTCAGGACAGCAGGCTCATAGTTTTCTAGCAGGCACTTTCTTAAAGCAAACATGAAACTAGTGCCTCCAAATGTAAGAATTCTCTTGTCTCTAGAACTCTCTCAGGTGGACCAAATGCTTGCTTTCTTTCTAGATTTTCCTCTAAGACAATGGACCACTCCTAGATTGAAGATTATTCATACCTACCCTGCATAAAAAAGGCAATCACATCCTAAGCCTTTTAACCAAAATAAAGAAGAAACCACTTTAATTCCACTGGTATGTTTTGTTTCTTCCTTCTTTCTTGAAAACAGGAAATGAATCTCTACCAGTTTAAAGATGAATTCCTTTCCCTTTCACTCCTTACTGTGTGCTTTTTTTATAGGCAGAGCAGGTAAGATTACACAAGAGAAAATTCAGTTCTTTTTAGGTGATTTTCTAAACAGGGGTATAAACAAGAATAAAAATAAGATGGGAAAAATTGTATATGATTTTAGACTGACATGATTGGTTTTATAATCTGTGACTTCTGGGCTTGGGTGAATTTCTAACCAATGTGAGTTGAATAAATTGCATGAGAAAGCAGGGATTTAATAAAATTGTTAATATTGCACCATTAAGAGAGTATTTTCCATTAATCAGAACTTGCTGCAGTAATTCAGATTTACTACAATTAAAATGAAGTGAGAATAAGTATTAAAAGAAAGTAGTTGCTATAAGTGCAAATTCAACCTGATTACCAGACCAAGATCTGAAACAAAATCAAATTAATCTAATCGTCTTTGTCTTAATGCCAAGAAAAAAAAAATAGTTTGAAAGACAGGCTCATCCACTACTACATCACTAATTTGTCACAGGTTACATTCCTACATATATACCTCACAAATTAAAGAAGAGATTTACACCTTTAAAGTAGGTGCTTATCAAGAATTTGGACATATGTAAAGCACTTCTGATTTGTATTGATACTTGCTTCGGAGCAGAGCATGCTTAACACTGTAAACCAAGGGAAAGTTCCCCAGATTATCAAAATATATTCGACATAGCAGGTAAAACTTTTGCTCTCGGATAACTTGCAGATTTTCATTCTATATACTAGCCCCCAGTGTTTGTCAGACACATTTATTTCAGGCCTGATCTAAGACTCATTGAAAGCAATAGAAAGGCTGTCAAATTCAGTTGACATTGGGCCAGAATCTAATACACATTTTATCAATTGACCAGATGAACTATTTTCTTGAGACTTTACCAAAGAATTTAACTTCTAGACAGAGAGCAGGTGTGAGAAATTTTAATCTACAAAGTTATGTAGGAAATATAAAGCATTGAAAACATAGAAAGAAAGGGCCTTCTTAACTACAAATAAGGCTAGGGACAGACATTCAAAAAGTCTGAGCTTCAATTGATTCAATCTTTGCAGGTTAGTCTAACCTGGATGGGTTGAACTGGTTTGTAACCATATAGACATCCTCTCTGGACTGAAGAGATGCAGGGACATGCCTGCAATGGATCAGGCTAGAAGACGGGGGACACTAGAGCAGCCCTCTCTTCCCCTCCATAGTGCTGAGCTGAGGGGGGGTGGGGCATGGCTAGGCCCTGGCAGGATGCTCTGATTCGGTAGGATTTCCCACCCCACCCCTTCACTGGTCCTGACCAGCAGGGAGTTACACAGCATTTACTTACACAGCATGGAGTTACATAGCGAATAACACTGTGTTTATCACCCATCAAGAAAACAAAAGTTTTTCTCATTAGTTCAAGCTCTTCTTTTAGCTCCAAAAAGCCCTAAGCAGACGTTGCCCTGTGTGCCTTTGCCCTGTGTGCCTTTCACAGACAACTCTCAGCATTAGCTAGCATCCTACATCCTGGATACCATCCATGTTGTAGGAGAGGGGAGTGAGGAATCCCTGATTGAGCAGGAAGTGGGAGTGGGGGAGGAGAGGAAGGAGGAAGCCAGGCAGATGCTGCTGTGCCTTCCATCTCTGCTGGACCTCCAGCTAGGGAGAAGCAGGGAGGGGCCAGCTCTGCTGTGGAGCAGAGAGCCCTGTCCAGGGCTGCAAAGCATCTGGGATGCTGGGGGACTCTGTTTTAAGTTAAACCAGAAAGGGGTCTGGAACAGACATTGCATAAACCAGTTTGACCCAAATCAGTTAAGTCTGACACTACATTCAACCAGGTTTTTTTCAAACCAGTTTCAGCCATTTTCAAACTAGTTTATGTGCACTGAACGTCTGTTCTGTTACAGGTTTAAACCAGTTTCTGATCACTTAAGCTGGTTTATCTGTAATGTCTGTCCCTAGCCTAAATGTTAACTTTCTAGAGAAATAAAAGAGAAAAAGTTGCTAACGTTCCAGTTTTGTGCCTGCTTCCTAAACCCCTCCATGTTTTTATAATGGCATCAGAACTAAATTTAACAAATAGTTTCTATTGATCTCTATCATGTCTTTGAGATACCATATACTCAAAGAAAATCATCTGAAGAATTAAGTGACGGTTCTGAAGAGTAACATCAGAAAACCAATTTTACTAAGAAACAGTATCAACAACCTCAACTACACTACTTAAAAAAGTAAACATTCTGCACTGTTTTCATAACAAGAAATGAAGGAACTGTTACATGTAGGAAACTGTGTGATATAATACAGGAGCCTGAAATCCTAGCCCTTCTTATCTCTTACTTGATTACAGGTATATTTAAAGAACGAAATAACATTTCAGAGGCAATTTTTAAGTGGAAGAAAATATTAAGTGAATACATGTAACTACTCAGTTGTTCAGCAGATGCACATACATCAACCAGTATCCTCTACTACATGAAATCAGAATTGTTCAAGCTGGGTCTCATCAGCTGGGGACAGACATCCAAAAAGCCCAAGCCTGAATTGATTCAATCTTTGCAGATTAATTTAAATTGCAGAAATTGGACCAATTTGTAAGTAGATAGACATTCTATTTTGACTCAGGAAATACAGGCATATGCCTGGAGGGGCTCAGGCTAGAAGCCAGGGGGTGCTTGAGTGAGCCCTCCCTTCCCTTCCACACTGCTGAGCTGAGGGGGGGGTGGTGTGGTGAGGCCCCGGCAGGATGCCATGATTAGGGAGGATTTAAACCCCCATCCTGGCCTGCACAGTCCCCAGCTGGCATGTGCCCGGAGTGGGAGGGGGAAGTGGCTCTCGCCGGGCTCCCCCACCTCACCCCCTGCACTCACTGTTCAAGGGGCAGGAATGTTGCTAGGCCCCAGCCCCAGCCAGCCCTCTGAGACAAACGGCTAGGGGGAGGAAGGGGAGTAGGGACTGCTTGTGTAGACTCAATATATTTGTTGATGATACTGAGCTTTTCAATCTCCCTGCTTCTTCATACTGTCTGCAGCAAACTGATAGGCACTGCATTAACTGCAAACCAGGACATTTCTCACACCTCTCAGCAAGCATCAACTAGCAGGGAGTTTATCAGAACACAAAGCTTATCAGCCCATCAAGAAACCAAAGATCCTCCCATTAGTTCAAGCTCTTCTTCAAACAGCTTTTTGCAAAGCAGTTGACCTGTTGATTAGTAAGGCTGTGCGAAGCTTCAAGTGCTGATTCGATTTGGAGGAGATTCGGCCCGATTCAGTGGCCAACTCTCTGAATCCAAGTCAAATCAGGGGACCAATTCAAAGCTCTCCAAATCAATTCAGAAAAGATTCAGAGAACTTCAGTGATTCGGGCAGTCCCCACCCACTGCAGCAGGGAGCTGGACCCACACTACATGCTGGTAAGTAGGGGGCAGGGGATAGGGAAGGGGACCATGGGGGGACCCCTGCCAGGCCCCATCCACTGCCTGATCCCCCAGCCCCCTTGTGTGCCCCCACTCCCCGCCCACTTTCCCAGCCCCCTCCCACCATGGCTGCCCCACCTGGCCCCAACTCCCAGTTGTTTTACAAAAAAAACCCACCTCACTGAGTGCTGCCAGGTGGGGGGGGTGATCCCTGTTGCAGCCATGGGGGGGTGCTGGGAGAGCGGGCAAGGATTGAGGGGCTTGTGGCAGAGCCCCCCACGAGGCATGGGGCAGTGAGAGGCAGTGGGGATGCCCCCCCTGTCAGGCAGGTGCCAGTGAGTGGGGGCTTTTTTTTCAAACAGCTGGGAGCTAGAGACTGGCAGGGCTGGGAGAGTGGGTGGGGGATAGGGCCTGTGAGATTCAGAGATTTGTCTGATTCAGCAGCAGCTGAACCTCCAAATCAGATTCAGCTGAATCAATTCAGGACAGTGATTCAAATCACCGATTCAAATCACTGTTCCTGAATCAGATGAATCGGATGAATCAAATGAAAGCGAATACTAGCCACTTCACACAGACCTATTGATTAGCTCCAAAAAGCCCTAAACTGTTCTGTCTGCCTTTGTTCTAGTGAAATTGGAGACACACACAAACCTCTTAGCATTAGCTAGCATAGGGGTGGCATGACCATGACCAGATGACAGCTGGGGTCTGTGCTGCTTCAGTTTGTGTTGTGGGGGGGGGGGGGGGGAGGGGACCCCTGCTTGAGCAGCTAGCAGATGCTGCAGTGCCTGCAGTCTCCACCTCCTTGTCAGCCAGCTGGTGCTTGGGTTAGGAAGAAGAGGGGTGGGGCCAGCCCTATTCTCTAGTGCAGACAGCCCAGACCAGACAAGACCAGGGCTGAAAAGCATTCTGGGATGCTAAGGGGCTCTGATTTAACTTAAACCAGGAAGGGGTCTGGGACAGAAGTTCCATAAACCGGTTTGACCCAAGTCAGTTAAGTCTGATACTACATTCAACCAAGTTTATCTTAAACCAGTTTGGGCCATTTTGAAACTGGTTTGTGTGCACTGAGCTTCTGTTCTGTTACAGGTGTAAACCAGTTTATGTGTAACTTCTGTCCCTAGCCCTAGTCTCCGTACTCCTGACGTTTCATGGATATTACGTTTAAAAACCTAAGACTTTTGGTCCAGGAGATCCGCTTTGTTCCCAACATTGCCATGAAGTTCCCAGTGGTCTTAGTTAAGTATAGATTCTCTGTACAGATGATAAAAACAAACAAAAAAACAAAAAGTTGTTGTCACTGAAAAACTGACCTGGGAAAGCACCACTGCTAAAGGAAAGTCTCTGTTAAGAAGCCAAGAAGCAAAACAAACTAAAAATGACAAAGCAATACTTGAAAGATATCTATGGACATACTGCCAAATCTCTTTGTGATTTTTTACATGGCATAATATCCTCCTGAGCAGGTAGTAATGCCAGAAGATAAACACTACATTTACCAAAATATAAAAGGGGGAGGGGGGGTTGCAGCTGGCTGGGAGCAGAGTGGGGCTTGCAGCAGCCAGGACTGGGAGGGCAGGGTGGGGTTTCAGCCAGCCAAGAGTGGTGAAGTGGGGAGTTTGCAGCTGGCCAAGCACTCCAGCTGGTAGCAGGGAGGCTTCACCCCCTCACCCCTGCTCCCATGTGATGCATCACCTCCCCACCAGTCTGAGTTCACCAGCCACACCGGGGGGAGGGGAGGGAGTTAAAAAGGATAAATTGTTAAGGGACAGAAGAACTGAGACGATGAATGTGTAAGTGTAAATTTGTCACAAACTAAAAAACCAAAAAGATATTTAACTTCTGAATTGAGTTTAGTATATTTGATAATTTTGCTGAATGGTTATTTAGCACACAACATGGACATGGCACTAAGAGTTTCAGAAAGCAAATTTAGCTATTATCCTCACCTTAATTCTGACTCTATTTGAACTAACCACATCATCCATTCCATATATCTGCACCTCTGTCTGGAATGAAAATGAAAAGTGAACTTGAAACCAAAGGTGATATTAGAATCATGCTGCTAGCAAAGCTGCTTTTCAAGCTGATTTTAATGCTTCTCAGATCCCAAGATTCAACAGCATAATTTCAAAAGGAAGAATATTATCACAGAATTGCTTGATGCATATTTGAGATGTATATGCAGATTCTGTGAGACTGCTGCACACTGTCTTAGCAAGTTTTCAGAAAATCTTCTAGTAATATTTTTTGTTTTAAAATATTTTTTCTTTTATTCATTCTTGGCAGCTTACAGTATATTTGCTGGGCTCTGACAGAACTATTCCTGGATACCTGATAAGCTAACATGATGAATGTTCTGAATTCTCTAAGTAAGTTCTAAAAAGCCCTGGAGTTCTCCTATAAAACTTTTCTGCCTGCAGTCAAACCTTTCAGATTTCTATTAAGTTTATTGTTTGCTTAGCAATCATTAAATTATTTATAGTACTTTTATTTTATAGTTTCATGGGCTATTGTAAAAATTGACAATAAAGAGGGGTATTTCTCAGGCATAATGTGCAACAGATCTGCAGACTCTACTGCAAATAGGAAGCCATATTATTCTAGATGAAATACTGTATAATGCCTATAGCACAAAATCCATTGTACATAATTACATAGAGAAAAACTAGTTCCTATATATTTAAAGGCAAACTGCAATGGAATAAAAAGTACTTTTCAATCAATCAATGTAAAATATGACTAAACTAACAACTATTTCTCGTAGCTAATAGTACCTACTAATGGTTATTTGGATATGGCCATACAATATGGAGAAGCACAAAAGTGACTTAAAGACACCCTTGGTTTTAAGCCACTATTCCATTCATGCACTGTGTGTGGTTAGAAATATCACAGAATACATTTATTAATGTTTAAAATACTTGCATACTATGGCAATTTGTTAGGCCAGATACAAATCTACTGATACAAATGCTGATACAAATCTACTGGAACCTCCACCAATGATGATATGCCCTGAGGTGTATATCAGAAAAAATCTACAGGAAACTTCAGCACATTAGAAAGTGACTGAGAAATTAAAAACTGTCCTTGGTCAGCTCTGGAAAAAAATGTTTTTCTTCCATCATATTTCCCATCACCGAGCAAACAATGACAATCACCATGAGCAGCATGACAAGTGCTAGAGACTTAACTATGGACTCTGCTCCTGTCACTGCTTCCAAAAACAAGGAAGGTATAAAAACAACAGTGCCGTATGACAGTTGTGGGCTACTTGGTCCCATCTGAAGAGCAGGCCACCTTCCAGTCTCATGTCTTAAGTCAAATTTGAAGCAGTCCATTAGATGTAAACACGCCCAGGGCACAATTAAAAAGCTTTTTAAACCACTTGTTGCATGTTTGTATGTACTCAGCCTTCCCAGTTTAGTAGTCATATTGATAGCTGAAGAAAGAGATGATGAAACCTCAAGATTTTTTAAAAATGTATTCAATATATAACACATAGACAATTATGAAAATTAACCTATCCCCCTACAATCAAATTTCAGGTTAAATTGACAGTGACTTTTTTCCTTCTCAGAGGGTAATCAGTATTCAACATTCTCTACTCTGGTTTTGCAACTACTGCCAAAAATCCACCTTACGTAAGATTTAAGAATAGAAATCAACATCTACTTGGAAATCTGCATCTCATGCTAAGACATATGCAACTAGGTATTCAACTACTGTAATTCCTGCTTATACGCTAGCTTAACTGAACACCTGATTTTGGGGGACACAGTCAAGAGAGGCATTTTGGCATGGAGTGCATGCGGTTTCAGCTTTACTCAGGAGTGTCACGGCGTGGGGTCCCCAGGGATGGCCATAATGACCCTAGGGCTCTGTGACAGTACCTACTCCACCCAGTGGGCACCTTTAATCTTGCCTGCCACATCTTGTTGGTTGAAATATTATGTTGGGAGGCTGCCCATGAGTTTGTGTAGTCACGATCCTGTTGAACGCACTAGATCCTGCTGATCTTGGATCCCTTGCTGGGTCTTACTCAAATTCAGTGTCTCCTTGGACACACTAAGCATTATGGGCTAGATACGTGGCTCCAAAACCACTCCTTTACCATGTCCCATGACTCGCAGGTGGTATTCAAACTTTGTACCTCTGAGGCCTTGATCTAGCTCAGCCTCCTGTCACCACTGGGCCCTTGGCCCTTCTGCATGCCCTCACCGGTGCTGGGCTCTCTGCTGACCTGTCTGCATGCCCTCACTGCATGCCCTCTTCCAGCCCTGTCTACATGCCTTCTTTCAGTTTCTCCCTTAGTCAGTCCATTTTCTTCATATGCTGGCTTAGCAGGTGGCCCCATTTCTGATCCAGACATCCCACAATCGCTGTCCAGATCTCTTCTCAAATGGGTGTGGGATCTATACCTGAGGACCCATGTGTCAAGGTGTCCTTTTCCTGCTGCACTGGTCCCATCTCATCTCTTGGACTCTCTAGACTCTGGTATCTGGGTAGCTCCGTGTGTTCCTGGGGTCTCATGACCCCTAGCCATATGGCCTCTAGCTGTTTCTCAGTCTTCATTAAGGCTTCTTTCAAACCCTCAAGTTCTTGAAAGTGGTCTTGGCCTTTGGCTTTAGACACACCTATGTGTTCTGCCAATTGTGCCCCCAGTGCAACCAGCCGCTCTTGCAACATGTTCATAGCCTGTAGTATCTGTGGCTTCCCTCTGTTTCAATGGGTGTTGCACAGCATACAGGGTCTAGCATCTATGACTGTAATTGATCTCCCTTGTCAAACAGGGCCACTTCTCTGGCCATGCTTGCTTCTAGCTGGGCCTTCAGGGACCACACCTCTGCCTCAAATTGACCCTTTGCTTCCCCCTGACTTTTGTGGAAGAAACAGGCTTCACTCTGTTGTTTGGTTTTGAAGTTGTCAGAGACTTTTATTATACAAGCAGCTGCAGGGGAGGACACCAAACAGACGGAGCTTCCTCTTATCAGTTCCGCATGCCCCCCCGCCCTCCCAACAGACAATTGAAGCAAGCTTTTTATATGTTTCAATTCAGGTCACATGACGCAAGATATAACAAGTCAAAGAAAAACTGGTTTGAACCAGAAAGCTGCAAGAGGGCATAGACTGTGGTTTGACCTATTGACCTCATAGGCCTACTCAGCTCAACAAGGGAAAAGGGCGGTAGAAAAAGTAGATTGCAAAATAGGTGGGGAAAAAGCAATCATGCACTAGCTGAAAGAAGTCAGCAGGAATTAAGTCCTGGGGTTTTCTTCTTCCACATTCCCCCCTTTTGTACTTATAGTACAACCAATGAGATTTTGTAACCATGTGTTCGGCAACAGACTGGAAGTGAGCTAATGGGAGAACAGTCTGACTTATGCATCCTTCGAGGCACAATGAAACTTATTCTTAGGTAGAGTATCTTCCAGTGCTCCCTTAGGAACAACTGTGAGACTAATCTCAATTGACGCAGCATCACATTAGACATATCTGTTGCATTTTTTGCAGGATGCACTAAGGTTACAATTGTGTAGCAACAAAAGGAGTACTTGTAGAAAGAGAATAAACCCGAGAACCATGATTGTGATATAAAATAATTTGGCCCCAAGTCTGCCAAACTAGTTCCACAGACTCCATTGATCAGTCTGGTGTAGTTTAGCAGCTTCTTTTTCAATAATTTCAGCCTAGTTCTCAATAACACTAGAAGCATCTGGTATATAAACGCAGCATTCTGATTTTATTAAAGCACACACACCTCCTTTGCTAGCTAATATATAATCTAACTCAAGGTGAGTCTGTTTTGTAGAGTCATTTGTCTCTTTTTCATTTCTTTACTTATTTTATGAAAACCAATGGCAGTAACATTAGCTATTTTCTCTAGGGATGCTGCAACTTTCTTTATTTCGGCCATAGCCTGCACCATAGTTGGGGAACATTAATGGGGGAAAACCTTTGATTTTCTGTGATTTCGCGAACATTGCAAATTCTTCCTTTAGGTAAGTGAGATCTAATAGTAAAGACAGGATATGCTGCAGAGACATAGCATATTCCTCCCCAAATGGAAGGAAGATTTTCATAGGCTTTATTTCTACATACAAAATAGTGACCAGCTAGTGAGGTAACCGAAACGTTACAAACTGGTTTTAACATCTATACTGAATAATAACTTAAATATTCAGCTGAAATGAGAGAATAACCGGGTATTCAGGAACTGTTAGAGAGCCAAGCAACATTTACCTTAAATTCTACTTCACACTTGCTGACTCCTACTGCAACACGAGATCCATTACAGATCTAACAAAACTTTTCAGGGGTGATATACACTAGTTGTACATAGGCAGCTCGGTTACAATTTATATCTTGTCAAGTTTCATTTCCATGAAAGGGTGAATAATAAGGAGCTGACATTTGGGTCGCATTCAAGAGTACTGGTATCATGGGTATTTCTCCAGTAGAATGGATAGGGACATGACTACATATCTAACAATGAGAGACATTTAAGTCTATCCTAATTTGGTTAATTAAATACAAAAACACATTCCCATAGGCCTTGTTTAAAAGTCTAATGCAAATAGTTAATAGGAGGGACTCCATGTTTGGTTATTAATGGGCTCTTTTCTTGGAGTCTTAATCTTTGATCCTTGGTTTCATCAGGAAGAACAGTTTTTTGTAGTGCAATGCGTGGATCCAAGTAGATAGTCCTCGACACTTTACTGCAGTGTTAGTGGTGAGAAGAACTTGGAATGGACCTTTCCAGCGAGGTTCTAAAGTTGATTTTCTTTGGTGGATTTTTACATGAACCCAATTTCCTGCCTGTAAGGAATGGCAGGCTTCTTCAGGCTCTCTGGGTAAAGCTTCTTGGACCTGTGAACGAAAGGCCTTAACACATTTCATTAATGCTTGACAATATTGTAATACAAGATCATCAGCTAAATGGATGTTAATCTGAGAAGGTGGTAAGGGTGGGGAGGATGGAAGTCGCATAGGTCTCCCCATCAGGACTTCATGTGGGCTGAGTCCAGTCTTCCGATTAGGGGGGGATCTCATGCTCATTAATGCTAATGGTAGAGTGTCTGGCCATTTTAAACCAGTCTCAGCACAGATTTTTGCTAGTTTATTTTTCAGTATCCTGTTTTGTCTTTCTACAGCACCTGCTGACTGTGGGTGATAAGGGTAGTGAAAGTTCTGTTGAATCTGCAGGGTTTTGCATATTTCTTGCATAATTTGCCCAGTAAAGTGAGATCCCCTGTCACTATTGATGGTAAGTGGGATTTCAAATCGTGGGATAAGGTCCTTTAAAAGGATTTTAGTGACAGCTTTAGTATTGGCTCTTGCCACAGGATAGGTTTCAATCCAACTTGAAAACATACAAACTATAACAAGTACATATTGATATTTACAACATTTTGGCATTTGTATAAAGTAAATCTGAATATTCACAAATGGTCCCCAAGGTGGGGGATGTGTGGCTTTCTTAGTTTTAACAGGTTTGCCTACATTATGGGCTTGACACACAGGACAAGCCTGGAAGTAGTGTTGAGCTATGGAAGGAAAATTTGGAGCATACCAATCAGGTTGAATAGCTGTGATCATCCCCCTCTTTGTTTATGTGGGCCACTCTGTGGTACACGCAAGCAAGGTAGGGAAGTAAGACTTTGGGTGCAACTAGGCGGTCATCCGGGGAGTGCTAAAGGTGATCAGGGTGTAATATGCACTCATGCAGTTTCTAGGTGTCTTTTTTAGAATCTGCGGCCTGATCTTGGAGAAGTGCAACATCATGAAGAGTTGCAATAAGAGACTGCTCATAGGTATGGGAAATGAACAATTGCTCAGCTTGAGGGGGTGAAAGGGCTGCAGCTCTGGCTACAGAGTCAGCCACAGTATTTTCATGCGTAACTTTATGCTGGGAAGATTGGTGAGCAGCACATTTAATAATAGCAACAGCAACAGGTAATTGAAGGGCATCTAGTAAGGCAGCTACATAAGAACCATTATGAATGGGTGTGTCATTTGAGGTAAGACACCCACGTTGTTTTTATAATTGTCTGTAATCATGGACAACACTAAAGGCATAATGTGAATCTGTATATGTATTAACAGTTTTACCTTTAGCAACGGTACAGGCATGAGCAAAGGTAACAAGTTTAGCAATTTGGGCAGAATAGACAGAAGGTAAAAAATTACTTTTGAGTACCTCATGCTGGGAACATACAGCGTAACCTGCAACAACAAAGCCTTTGGAATTTCTTAGGCAGGACTCATTAACATACAAGACTAGGTTGGCATTTGGAATGGGAATGTCCTTAAGATCAACCTGAGGTAAAGTTAAATGAGCGGTAACAGCGAGGCAATCATGAGGTTCGCCATCAGAAGATGTAGGTAACAAGAAAGTAGGATTAAGTACAGGGCACTGAACTAAAGTAATGTGGGCTGGAGAAAGTAGCAGAATTTCATATTTAGTTAAACGAACATTTGAAATGTGTTGGGTTTTGGTTTTTAAAAGAAGTGCGGCCACTGAGCGGGGTACAGCAACAGTGAAGGGCGAGGCTAGAACAATATTTGCAGATGATTCTACAAGAATGGCAGCAGCAGCAACTGCTCAAAGGCATGGTGGAAACCCGGTTGTTACAAGATCTAAGGCTGTACTATAGTAAGCGATAGGATGATGTTTATCTCCATGAGATTAAGTAAGTACCCCCAGGGCAAAGCCATTTTTTTCATGACAAAAGAGTGTAAAAGGCTTTGAATAATCAGGAAGTCCCAGTGTGGGTGCTTGTGAAAGAGCAGCTTTAATGGCAGAAAAGGCGTTTTTGGCTTCTGGAGACTACTGCAAGGGTTCAGGGGTGTCTTTTAAGGTAAGATTTTGCAAGGGTTTTACAATTGAGGCATAGCTCAAAATCTGTTGGTGGTAATATCTAGTTGTACCTAAGAAGGTGCGCATTTGAGAGACAGTTGTGGGCCGAGGGATTTTGAGAACTGTTTCAACTCAAGCAGTTGAAAGGTGACGTTCTCTGGCAGAAATATCATGGCCTAAATAATGAACTTTTGGTAAGCAGAGCTGAAGTTTTTCTTTAGAAACTTTATGGCCTTTTAGAGCAAGCCAGGTTAAAAGGTGCAGAGAATTAATTTTATGGGCTTTAAAGGAAGGTGAGGTAAGCAAAAAGATCATTGACATACTGGATAAGGACAGAACAGTTTTTGAACTGAATGTCATCTAAATTTTTCTTTAAAATTTGTGAAAAGATAGAAGGGGACTCTGTATACCCTTGTGGGAGTCTAGTCTAAGTATATTGTAAGCTTTTATATGTAAATGCAAAAAAACCCCTGACTATCTGGATGAATAGGAATTAAAAAAAAGCAGAGCACAAATTTACAACAGTAAAGAAACAAGCTTCTGGTGGGATGCAAGAAAGAATGGTAGCTGGGTTAGGTACTACAGGAAAAATAGGTAAAACAACAGAATTAACAGCTCGCAGGTCTTGCACAAAGCAATAAGTAGTTTTGCTTGGTTTCTTAACTGGCAGAATTGGATATTACAAGGACTAGAAGTGGGGATCAAGATACCTTGTTGAAGGAGGGAAGAAATGACTGGCACGATTACCTTGTTCAGCCTCCTTGCTGAGAGGATACTGGGAAATGCACGGGAGCTGCTTTCAGGGATCAAGACAAATTTTAACAGGTTCAGCGGTGTGTATCTGTCCAACTTCATTAGCATGCTGTGACCATAGGGCAGGGGATACCTGTTTAAGGATTTCATCCTTGAAATCAGGGTTTGTTGTAGAAATAGGTGGGGTTGCTGGTTTAATCATAGCAGCAAGAACTGCGCATTTGTTTTCTGCTGGTACTTGAAGGAAAATTCCATCCACTGTACAATAAATAGTACAACCAAGTTTACAAAGTAGATCGCCACCTAAAAGATTAACAGGGGTAAAAGGGCTTAAAAGGAAGGCATGGTGGTCAGAGATAGGACCAAGAGTAACGGACAAGGGATGAGAAATTACTTTATTAGAAATGCCGACAGCATTAACAACAGCATCGGAAAGAGGTGGATCGGGAAGATTAAAAAGACCCAAGGTGGAATGGCTTGCCCCCGTGTCAACAAGGCAAGTTACCCTTTTCCCTGCTATGGTACATTCTACAAAGGGTCCAGACTGATCAATGGGTAAGAGTGATGAAAGGATGAAGTTACTATCCCTCAGGTGGTCCTAATATTGAGATAAAGAATTTTGGGGAAGAGGCAGGGAGAATTGCTGATGTTGTTGATCTGCACAGTTTCCTGTTGAAGGGGTAGAAGTAGGCAGTCTGTTGGGACATTCCCCTTTCCAATGACCGGTTTGACTGCAGTAAAAACAGAAAGAATGGTCAATGGAGGAAGCATTCGTCTGCCAGCACCCGCGTCCCCTTCCTCGGCCTAGTGAATTCCCTTTTCCGCGTCCTCGTCCTCTGAGGTGATAAGTTTGAAGTTGCAAAGCCATTAACTGGACTTCATTATTTTCTTTCTTTCTTTCTTTCCTGACACGCTAAACAATGGTTGGTAACTGTAACTAGTTCGTTTAATGGTGTTTTTTTGTCAGCCCACACAGATGTTATGCAATTGGTCTCCTTATTTAGGCTGTAGGCCTTGGACAAATGCAGCTTCAATTGCTTCCCAAGCGTTTTGGGTAGCTTCATCTATTCCTGAGTGTCTTTCAAAGACTTCTTTGGTCTAAATAGTCTGCTGGAGACTCTCCTTTATTATGTTTAGAATTATTAATTTTAGCCCAGTCAGTTTTCTTAGGACATACGACAGATATGGTTTCTAGTAAACGGCGTCGAGTGGTTGTGAGATTTGTCTCGTGACCAGGGTCTCGCTGTGGCCAGTCTGCCTCATGTGTCAGGTGTTGTCATAATTCAGAAGGAAGTACTGCACGCAAAAGTTGGTTCATATCAGACCATGTAGGGTTGTAACACTTAATAACCATTTGGAGCTCATCTTTAAACTTCTGGGGCTTTTCTCTTATGTTCGGAAATTCTTTAACTAGATTTCGTAAATCTCTAGGTGTCCAAGGGGCATGTACCATTACCAAGCCTTGTGCACCTGGTAATTGGCGCAATGGTACTTAAATAATAGGGCCCTTTTTAGGGCAACTGTTGTTTAAACCCACAGGGGAATATGAGCCTGCAGAAGCACCTCCGGACTACAAGGTGGAGTTTCCAATTCAGCTGGAAGGTGTTCAGGGTGAGGTGGTGGTTGGGCCAAAGAAGAAGTACTTTCTAGAATATCTTCCACAGACTTGTTCTTGGTCTCGGTCTCATGAGTTAGTTGGGGATATAAATGGGTAGGAGGTGCTGAGGGATGATTAGCCTGGCCGGGGTTGTATCCATTTTTCAATTGCTTAATTTCTGCTTTTAGTTTTTCTTGGGAGTCCTTAAGACTCCTTACCCGGGATTCTTGTTGCCTCTTACTACTTTCTTCATACCAGTCAAAATAGACATACCATTGAGTTTGAGGGGTCTTACTACCTTGGGACTCTAGAACTTTTCGGAGGTGGATCAGTTTATCAAGATCAAAAGTTCCCTCTGAAGGAAATTGTTTTGGAGGGTTATCCCTGGTATACCAATTCCATTCATCTAAAAACTTACATGACTTTTGATCATAATGCTCATACATATAACCTGCTGGGGTTCCTTTTGGTGGGGTTGGAACATCTTTTGACCCAGAGCCCCCCATCCCTCAATTCACACAGGGCACTCACACAGGGAAGAGGGTAAGGGACTTGATGTGCCAATTTTGAACCGAGGGCAGCGCACGAAGTGGCGTCCTAACAGTTATTTGGTCACATCAACCACCAGTTACCCGGACAGTTTCCATGGATGGGGAAAGGATAAACCTGTCCGCTGGGTCACGAGGTTCCAGCTGGGCCCCTTTGCATTCAAGTCTGCCTTTCTAGACAGCTTTGGGGCAGCTAGACCCAACCTTAGTTTTCAGAGCTGGTCAGCAGCTTATATTCTTTTCTTTCACACAAGGGAACTTCTGCGCTGGGGCACAGGGTTCAGGAATATTTTTTTAATTCCAGCCTTGGTCAGCAACACCATGGAAAACACTCATATTATTCCCCAGGTTTTTATATTTCTTAGTCTAGACTTTTCCTTTTACTGTTTTAATTTTAAACAGGTTTTATACAAACTCTTTAGGGTGTCTGACAAGTTCGTATTTCAAAAGTTCAGATGGTGTAAGCTCGAACTGGTTTCTCTGACCCGCACGGGCAGTTCTCTACCGATAACCCCTCACAAAAGGTCTCTTACCTTGATTTGGCACCTGGGGTTTTGGAGGGGAACGGTCTGCAAGCCCGTCGGTACTCTCAGCCGGCTGTTGCCATCCAAGTCACGGCACC
Source organism: Alligator mississippiensis (assembly GCF_030867095.1). NCBI lineage: Eukaryota > Metazoa > Chordata > Crocodylia > Alligatoridae > Alligator > Alligator mississippiensis. Next base: position 49,832,999 of record NC_081833.1, on the reverse strand, counting down.
AAGAATTGTGGAAGAAACAGGCTTCACTCTGTTTGGTTTTGAAGTTGTCAGAGATTTTTATTATACAAGCAGCTGCAGGGGAGGACACCAAACAGACAGAGCTTCCTCTTATCAGTTCCACATGCCCCCCAACAAACAATTGAAGCAAGCTTTTTATGTTTCAATTCAGATCACATGACGCAAGAAATAACAAGTCAAAGAAAAACTGATTTGAACCAGAAAGCTGCAAGAGGGCATAGACTGTGGTTTGACCTATTGACCTCATAGGCCTACTCAGCTCAACAAGGGAAAAGGGCGGGAGAAAGAGCAGATTGCAAAATAGGTGGGGAAAAAGCAATCATGCACTAGCTGAAAGAAGTCAGCAGAAATTAAGGCCTAGGGTTTTCTTCTTCCACACTTTGCAGCTGAGTTCATAAGGCACCACACTCTTTCATTCTAGCTTTTACCTCTGCTTCAAGGGATGGCATTCAGTCGTACAACATTTTGTAATTTCCCCATGCATCCCCTCACTTTCTCCATTTCTTTTGATATAGCCTTCCCCATGTCCTCTGACAGGATACAGTTTTCAATTAATTCTTCCCGCAGCTTTTGCACAAGGAGTTCTGCTTGGATGCATTGTTGTTGCCAACTCTCCAGCTCCTCATGCAACTCATCTATCTGGTCCTCTTGGCTCTGTCATTCTTTTTGTAGGGCCCCTATAAGGCCTTTTGACACTTCCAGCTGTTGTACAACATGTGCCTGTTCATCCATCTGGCCTACGCAGGCTTCAGAAGACCTTGTCACCCATGCCTTCATGTCCTTCTGCAGCTTCTCCTCCCATTTTTTAGTTTCCTCAGCCTCATTCGCAATGAGATGCTCCAGAGCCTGAGTCTTTTCAGCCTCCACAGCAATCAGATGTTTGATTTCTTTGGACCCTCCTTTCTTGTCAGATTGCACCCACAGCTCTTAAGTGGCCACTTTTGCCTCAGCTTGCTCATTTTTTGATTTCATGACTACCAACTTCCATTCTAACTGAGCGGCTCTTTCCTCCATCTCATCTACTCGTAACTGCCATGTGAAGGCCTTTTGCTTCAGACCTTCCACGGTCTCTGTCTCAGCCATAGTCCTCCCCTGGCTTTACTTCTTTCTTGGCCTGGACCTCAAGTCTTCCCTCTTTGAGTCTCTAGCAGTGGTCCTTTCCACCCTTAGCTCTTCCTCCTGAGCCTTGGTGCCACTGCCTTACAATAAACCTCTCCTGGCTTCTATTCTGGCCCAAAGGTTCAATTCCTTTCTCAGGAACATGGGTTTCTTCCCTATGCACAGCTGAGTTCCTGGCCAATGCACCACTTTGTCATGGTGTGGGGTCCCCAGGCATGGGAGGGATGAGCCTGGGACTCTGTGACAGTGCCTGCTCCGCCCTGCAGGCACCTTCTAATCTCACCTGCCACATCTTGTTGGTTAAAGCAATAAGTTGAGAGGCTGCCATGAGTTTGTGTGGTCACGATCCTGCTGAACCCCACTAGATCCTGCTGATCTTGGATCCCTTGCTGGGTCTCACTCAAAGTCAATGTCTCTTCAGACACACTAAGCCTTATGGGCTAGATGCGTGGCTCCAAAACCACTCCTTTAGCATGCCCCATGACTTGCAGGTGATATTCAAACATTGTACCTCTGAGGCCTTGATCTAACTCAGCCTCCTGTCATCAGTGGGCCCTTGGCCCCTGTCTGCATGCCCTCACTGGCACTGGGCTCTCCACCACCCCATCTACACGCCCTCACTGGTGCTGGGCTCTCCACCACCCCATCTCCGTGCCCTCACTGGTGCTGGGCTCTCCACCACCCCATCTGTGCACTCTCTAGCGCTGGGCTCTCTGCTGCCCCATCTGTGCACTCTCTAGCGCTGGGCTCTCCGCTGCCCCATCTGTGCACTCTCTAGCGCTGGGCTCTCCGCTGCCCCCATAGTTGCACCCTCTGGCACTGGGCCCTCCACACTATAGTGTGTCCCCCAATGAGGCCTCCTCCTCCCCAGCAGCCTCAGCCCAGTCCACTGGATTCAAATAACAACATAACAACAACAACAACATTGGAGGTCACACACTGCCCTTTAAGGAGGCAAGCTTCTCCCTCAACAGTGTGTGCCTCCTAGCTCCAGATACTTTCAGAGTTCCTACAGCCCTTCAGTCTTACCAGCAGCAGAAGAGGCAACCAAGCATCTCTGAGTAGCATTTCTGCAAGAGCTCCTTCCCCTTGGCTGCTGACAGAGAACTAACCTCCTGCCAGGCCCCAGCCCTGGGGCTTATATATGCCTAAGGTCCTGTTTCCTTCCAGTTAGCTGACTGGGTGCAGGTGACAGCTAATACCCTGATTAGCTTACTGCCAAGGCAACCTGCAGCTCTGGAGCACTGCCTAGCTCTCAGGGCTCCCTAGCTAACCTGGCTCTACTCTTGAAGGAGCAGGGACACCTTAGTGCCCTGCAACAAGGAGTACTAAGTGGAGACCATCTACCCTGAAGGTAAGGAATGGAAGTGTAGGTTACTAATGAGACTTTCCAATATTATCTTATGCTCCATGTTTATTGCTGTATACTTTTCAGGAGTTCAAGCCAAAAAGGCAAAAGTAAACAGTGAAAATAATATGACAAATTCCAACTCCGTGACTTCCCCTTCTATGTTCTGCATAACCATTTCACACAAATACAGAACGCATGAAAAAGAAGAAGTTACTGGTTGTGAACTATGGTTGAATGAAGGCTTTATGGCTGGTGTGTTTGTGTTTTTTTGGCCCATTAGTCTTAGGTTCTAAACTCCTCAAAGAAAAAAAGGAGGACATAGAGGAAAAGTTGTTCTCCTCCCTTGACCATTCACATTCCCTCATTTTAGTCAGCTCATATATACCGGCCCCTCTTTGTCAAATTCTTCATGTTGTGCAAAGACTAGCTGAAATCGACATGATGCTGGTATAACCAGACAAACCTGTTTTTCTCTCCTCTGTTGAAGCAATTCCCTCATGGCTGAGCCTGTTAACATTAAAGGGGAAATGTATTTATTGGACTTTGAGTGCTCTTTAGACTGAAACTTCATGGATTATAAAAATAAAGGTAAGGCTGAAAAGGAAACAAATGTCCAAAACAGCATTTTTCCATGCCGGTAGCTTGTTAAACTTTTATACTCAGGTCATTTGTGCTGAGATAGGATAAAAAGGAAAGTATATAAGCATCCATGATCCTGTATTTGTCCCATGGTCAATATTCATTCATTGAGAATAGAATACTGCTTAATACTCACATGGCAGAACTAGATAAAGGCAGTGAAAATGATGATACCAGGGAAGATCCTCAGCGGGTGCAAATGAATGTAGCTCCATTGAATAAAACCGAACTACACAGATTTACATCCTCTAAGCACCTGACCCACCTAGCTTAGTATAGGACAATAAAAGATAATTGAAAGCTTAGTTCCCCAGCCTAGCTATGTAAAATGACTTAATTTTCATAGCATGGCACACTCAAGGCAATATACTTACAATGGGGCCTCAGCTTGGTAAACTGGATAATATTAGTCTATTGTGGTCGCCCTCTGGATTCATCTTTTAGTCAGGCTTTGCAGGGTTCTCAGCATGCTGAAGTTTATCAAGTTAGCTACTATAGCTGGACACTTTCCATTCTGTCCATTAGGGTCATTTACATTAGAGTACATTGACATATTTCCAGGCATGCTGAGCAGATGTGTACAGTTCTTTATTGATTTCCATCCAATTGTTTTATATGGCTTGACTCCAAATCTCAGCTGAAAAAAAACCTGTTTGTTTTTATTAAAATTCATGTGCATCTCAATGGAAATAGCTGTACTTGCAGTACAGCTTTAAGTATCTGCATTCCCCACTGCAGTGTAGTATAGAGATAGCCCAGCAGCACTGAACAGGAAGCAGGGTAAATGATCTTGTGCATGTTCTTGTAGTAAGAGTTTTTACAGTACCTGAGCTGGTTCTTTTTCAGAAGGTTTGGGTAGTTCTATTGTGGTATATTAGCAATACTTTTTTTTAAGGTCATTTTAAATAATTGTTACTTCTCTTTTTCAGAATCTAGGTTCTCTCATTCAGAATCTAGGCATCTGAGCATCTGGCTGCTGCCAGTATTTTTTCCTGAACTGTTTAACCTACAACAGAAGAGACATGTATACTTCTAATAGCTTATTAAGGTGCAACAGCATGCTGTGCTATTAAAGATACTGCCCTGTCTGTTGGAAATCAAATCAGATTTAAAAGGTGAATATTAACATCAGAGAACTTTTCAGAACCTCTTTTATAATAAAGTAGCAACAATATTATGCAATGGTCTCTCTCTCCATGCACAACCCTATGGTCACATGATGTTTATAACAAAACATAAAAGGAATGATCAATCTGTAAAAGCTATTAAAAAGCATCAATAAACAAGTCATTTACTTTGTAATAAAAATTGTTTTTTATACCTTTTTATGGCAGGTACATTCACAAACAAGATTGTATGTTCAATAATTAAATGAGAGTGGTCACATTTACATGTGTGCCTGTCTGTGCAGTTGTTACTGCTTTAGCAAGTACTAAAAGACTGCGCAGTAACAGCTGTCACTGCACAGTCCTGAACACATAATGGTCATTTCCATCCCTATTGTGCAGTAGCATCAGCATCACAGTTCAAGCCTATTGATGCTATGTTGCCATAGCTCATTGCTACAGCGACACAGTGTCTCGTGTAGAGACCCACCTATAATGTACAGCATTTATTATGTTAATAAGATACAAGTATAGTAATAAAGCATGAAAGTGGTTTACATCACCCAACTCATGAAGAGAAAAATGCTAAACAAATCTTTCAGCAAATCCTATGAAAGCTTCGTTGCATGGAGTATGAGCAGTTATCATTTTACTGATAGTGGAGCAAGACATTGTGAAAAATCAAGTTCCATTTACATCTTCCATTACTATCCCACACCTCATGCTACCCGCCACTATATATGCTATGCATTCTATATATGAATAGTAACAGGAAATTAAGCACAGAAAGAACTAAAATAATACTACAGGAATTGAGACTTCAGAGTCATGCTTTCTTTTTATAGGTCTTTAAGCATATCTATACAGTACCTAAAGTGTTAAGATAGCCACAGGTTAGTAAAAGTGATTTTCAATCCTTGGACCATGTAGCAGAGCCCTTCCTGATAATTTGCAGATGGAGACATCCAAGAACCAAATTTGGTAGGCTGCTGCTACACTAAGAACACTTACCACCTAGCTATTATGCTGACTGATGCAGTCTCATTACTTTCTAATGTTCTTTCAACTGCCATCTAGATCCACATGACATTTGTCTGAGAATCAGACTTAAGTTTTCTGTGTCAGAGCCACCATTTTGTTTGCATTTGTATAGTGCCTGGGACAACAGAACCTGTGATTGAAAATCCTGGGTGCAACAGCAATATTGTTTAAAAATCACCACCACCAAACAAGTGGGTAACTACTGGTTTGCTAATAACATGCAACAGCAAAGAATTTCTCTTTTAGTAAGCAGGACAGAGACTGAAAAGGTGCATACCAACTGATCTAACATGGACAGAATGTGAGAGAGGCAAAGCACACAATGAAGCAACAATGCCTTTTAGAAGCCAGTCAGAATGACAAAAATTATTCATATATTTCTAATAACTTGGAAGGAGTATAAACTTTAGTATTAAAAAAAACCAAAAACCAAAAAACACAACCCCAAGAATTTGCTGCTGCTTCTTTTTGTCCAGCACACATTCCTGCACATAGAGTTAGCTCAGGGGAAAATGTTCTGGGTGGGGTAGAGGAAGTGGGCCAGCACCTGGTCTGGTCTTCACTGGAGTCCTGGGTGCTTCCCACAGCTCCAGCAGTGGCTATCTGGGTGCACAGAGCCTGGCTGGCAGCTGGAGCATGGCTCTGCCTGGCCAGGCTCTAGTTTTGGGCAGCATATGCTGCAGCAACATGTGCTACCCTGCCTTTTTCAGTGTCAAAAAAACCCACCACACTGCTAATTTGCAGTACAGCAAATTCCTAGTTTGTGTGTGCACTCATGGGAACGTGCACTCATCTGAACTCTCTCTCCAAGAACCAATTCAAGAGTTTGAAGCAAGCAATATATGTAAATTTCTATAGGTAAATGAAGAAAGTATAGATGGTTAGACCATTCTCCTTCTTCAGATGCCTACTAGCTGGAATCAAAAATGGGGCATTTAGAAAAAATGGGAAAAAGTGGAAAATGCTATCATTTTTAAGGACCATCCCAGCAATGAACCAGTTACTAGTAAATCTTAATAGTTCTCTACCTTTTGGTTAAACATAAAAAGGAAAAAATGATGTAAATATGAAGCACTATGTCTGTTCAGCTAAATAAAAATGTGCACAGTAAAACTAAATCACATATATTGAAGTGTTATTTTGCTTTTATGGAAATGTAATCTGTGTTATGACATTTGCATTTCATATAACTGCTATGGATAACTAATCTTCCAGTGCATAGCATATCAGTTTGTCACAAAAAAGTAATACTGTATCATCTATTTCCACCTGCAAACTGGAATATTCCATGACAAATGTATCAACATCAATGGTACAAAGTCACTCAACACGCAATGAAAAGCAATGGGTACCATTAATAGATTTTTTTTCCTTGAATATCAAGCATAACACAAATTTGTGGTGTCTACCAAAATAATATTTTCATGTTTGGTATGAATTTTAGGACTTTTTGAACTTTAAGTAAAATTAAATACATCAGTATGTATAACACTTAAGTGAGGTTCCCAGTATGCCTTCCAGCACCAGTGAATGTCTGCACAAACAGGACCTGATCTATGGTTATGTGGCTTAAAGTAAGCAGTGTGATTACAGGTCAAGTGGAGGGCAGAGCTATACTTTTACCCAACACATCCACACATGGTGGATAGTGGAAGCTTCTAGTCATGAACTGGCATAAAGGCAGCAGTTACAAGATCATGTACTACTTGAACGAGACAAGGGTGCAATTTGGCAGCTGTAAATGACTGAGCAGCCCTTTTCAGGAACCATGCTGTTCACCCAACATGGGGAGAGGGATAAAAAAGGTACCCTAAACATAGGCCTGCCTAATACAGTATTCTGTCCAATGCCATCCACTCCACATGAAAACATGTGTCCAAAGTGCAGTAGACTCTATCGATCCTGGATAGGCCTCACCCATCATCAGACACACAGATAAGACAATCATGGAAGAAAATCAGTTGTGGCTGTAAGGGATTGCCAAAGAAGATAGGTCAAAACCCATGAATGTCTGCACATACCCTAAGATATTAAGCAGTATTACTAATCAGTGGCACTACTGGTAACACCACAAACCAAGTTTAGAGATGCATCACCCTTGCTTTTCTCTTATTGTTTTGTCCTTTCCTTTTGTTCACTTAAATCCTAAGTCAGTGCCCACTGAATTCCAAATCTGAACAACTAACTTCAGAAAAAATGTTTGCCAAGTTGGACTCCTGTACAGTTTTCCCCAATATGCTCTTCTATGACCATATTAGGTCCTCATCTTGCAAGAAGATGTACTGCAGGACACCCCTGCATAACCACGGAGTTCTGTCAACTTCAGTGCGACTCCAAATGAGTTCAGGGATCTACAGCTGAGAGCCTGTTTCAAGATCTTATTCTGGATCCTGTAAACACTCAAGCATATGTTTAATACCATATAAAGTTGCAATGGAGAAAAAAACAGCAACAGCAATCAATGGGACTACTTATGGCAATAAAGTAAAGCACGTGCATAACTTTGCAGGACAGAAAACTGTGTGAGGTTCTTCTGTATGCCAGTATACAAGGCCTGGCATTTCAAAATGACCTCATTGACTTAGAAGCATAATTTTCATTGACTTTTCATTGAACTTCTGCTCCTTAGTTATTGAAAGCAAGATTTTTAATGGCATTTCAGTGTTGGCAGATTCAGAAAGGCCATTAACCACTTTGGAAAAATCCCACCCTTGTGTAATATTGAATTATTGTGTGATTTACTAAATTGCAAAATAAACAAACAAATGAATAAAAGGCCATTTTCCTTGTGCCACAGCACAGTTTAAATAAGACCAATTTAAAAAAATCACAAAATACTTGTCTCTCTTCCTGAGAGAAATATGTTTTCAGATCTGTTCTGAAAACTAATATGAACAGAAATCAAGTTACTCAAATGTAAGCTGCTGCAGTTACCAGAGCTATATCTGGTATTGTTTTGAGCACTAGGTTGAGAAACAGAAGCTTTATGAGCTAAGACTGTTTACCGGTAAACTGCTCCATTTACAACTCTGTGCTGTATAATAAGGTTTTGTGCATTTTGCAATCAAAGTACACAAAAGCGAGACCAAAAAAAAAACAAAAACAAAAGGAAAACAAGTAGGGAAAAAACACATAATTTAGTATTAGAAGACTGGGTACTCACCTAGTGATAGCAGCCAGAATGAAAATGGCTGAAAGCAATAAAAATCCATTTTACCATTTAGCACAGTTTGTCAGACTAGAGAAATGGGATTGAATTTCAAAGCCACAGGCAAGCTGGCAGAAATCTGTGGTTATGCAGTTGATAGGTTCCCCCCTCCCCCCCCTTTATTTACAACTCTTTTGATAAGCCTTCAGCAAGTTACATAGGTTGTTCTAGTTGTATCTCGTTTGACTGGATTAGAATACTTGATGACAGTTTGGATAAGTTTAAGGCAGATGGTTCTTGACATTTTTCATGCCATCAGTTACAAACCATGCAAGGAAACTCTTTCATCCTTTGTTTATCCTTCACTTAGAAGCCACTATAGTAGATCGTTAAACTTTCATTTTTCACAGTGCTGATTAAGGCATACTACAAGGCAGATGTTATGCAGCACCATTTTTAACAATTTACATTTAGCACCAAAGCTGGCTTTGTACTTGTTCCAGTGGATCAATTCACATTTAAAAAGCTTCAAGGTCAACCTCTAAGCATTGCTATTCTGTTGAACAACTAAATGTTTCATAAAGTTTTCACTGAGACTGTAGCACTTGAAAATATGCACTGGCCATTCTGTTTACATGTTTATATCTGCCAGAATGAATACAAGTATCTATTGTTCATCTCTGCCACAATTAAATAAGAGATGCTGTTTCATAAAAGCCAAAGATTTAACCAAAAATGAACAAAAGAAAAGATTACAAGCTCATATATAGCATGTCAAAAAGCCTTTATTTTCTACAACAGCGTTTCAAAGTAACAAATAATTACTACTCATGCAGCTGTTGCTCTGATTTTACATCCGATCAGGCAGTAACACTGAACAGATAAATATACATTTACTCCTTTACTCCATATCTTTATGTATATAATGTACTTTATGATTATGTAAATTATACACTTGTTAGAACAACTCTAATAATAGCTTGATATAAACAAGAACACATAAAAACACCTTTAGAGAACAGAAACCTGATGACAAATTCAATAAACTAAAAGCAATATTTGACAACTTTATTTTTATTTTAAGGCAACTTTGGAAAATGAACTGCTTAGAGATAATGGGACAGATCTTCAGCTGGTTTAAATTATTATTCTACACTGAAGTCAATGGAGCTATGACAATTACAGCTGCTGAGGTTCTGCCCCAATAATTGTGTGTTGATGGTTCGTATAATGGTGTTTATTTCCTTGCTTCTTTTTTTTCCTGTTACTAGGGACATTTCCATCAAATGGGAATCCTCTTATTCCATAAACATTCCTTTGCTTCCATTACTTATAGTTCAGCTGCATGTAATATCATAATCATCTTCCCCCAAACAACTACTATCAGAGAATTTCAGACTTTGAAAACTAACCCCAGCACAGAGACTTTATAGATCATATGAGAAACTGAACCCACTAAATGACTCTCTGTACATACTTGGCCACTAGCCAAAGCTTAAACTGGAGTGAATTTCATCCATAGGAAATAAGATGGTCATCATAGCCAGACCATTTCCCAAATTAAAAGTAAACCTCAGGCCTACGAGCTTATATCCCTTGACTAATGACGTGAACTCAGTGAGGATGTTTTTCTTATATAAACAAATGGAAACATACACAGATACAACTTTACTATGAATGCCCTTTCTCTTCTGTTGAGAAATTTCCCTTAAGACAAAGCTATCCAACTTCAGAGTGGCTGGGAGCCACAGGACACTCAACCACACGCTGCAGGGACCTCACAACCCCAGGCCACAAGCTGCACTGCACTGTATGTCCACCCTCCCCTTTCTCTGTGGCAGGGGATCTCTACTGTGTTTCATCAGCACTCTCACTTTGCATGATGTTCCCAGGTCCCCTCTCAGCCCCTTGCCACAGGCTCCCTCAGCCCTCCAGGGCATACTATGCCACTTCACAGCAGGAAGCAGAAGCCTGAGGAGGGAGGTGGAGCCCAGAGACCCTAATACTAGCAAATGAAGAACAATGGTGAGTGGTGCCCAGAGCAGGAGCCTGGCTGCTGCAGGTTAACCCCTCATGGGCCATATACAGCCCACAGACAAGTTGGACAGCCCTCCCTTAAGCAGCTGTGGGATGACAGTTTCAGACATATATAAGGTAACTCCTTTTCCAGTGGCAGTATTACAGATCTTGTCCTAGCATAGTGCCATAAATGTTGATCAACCTGATGAGAATAACAACCTTTAAAATATCCTACCCAGAGGCTTCTCTTTGAACACTGAAGCCAGGTACAGAAATTACACTTATTGTGTGGTAGGCATGCAGAAAGTAGTCTACAGCCATAACCAAACAGATGATCAGGACACAAGAGTGGTATAAAAATGGTGGATATTTGTGGCAGGCCTACACCCTACTCACCGTGCCATTGATATCCAAGTGGCCAGCCTGCGAGCAGCTGGGCCAGCACCATGCAGCCAAAAGATGGACTGTGGATTGGTGCCCCACCCTGCAAACCCCCAGGATGACAGGAGCTCAGAGGCCATGTCCCAGGGGGAGCAAGAAGGAAGGAGTACCTGCTATGCCTCCGGAAGTTCTATCCACAGCTGGCATGGGCCGGTGGGACTGCCAGCAGGTGAACTGCCAGGCATTATGGCCACTCAGACTATGGCAGAGGTCTCCCTGCAGTGTCTGAGCCCCCACTCACCAGAAGCAAGGAGCTCCAACAAACCAGGTGCTGTTGACGAAGACTGGACACCTGGGAAAGGAAGCCTGAGTCCCAGCAGAGGGGCAGCCCAGGAGCCATGAGCGGCTGCAGCCACCAGGTACATGCAGGGTAGCCAGGGCAGGGTGGAGGCAGCCCAGGAGGCGTGAGCAGGACCCACCAAAGGGAAGAACCTGCCAAGGAGCTTGGTGGCACAGCCCCACTGATACAGCCTTGGACACTGAAATCCATGGTCAACCAACGTCAGGCCCCTAGGGGTCATGAGGGTATGAGAGAATGCCCCACGAGACATTGTAGAACATGGCCAGGTGCCAACCAGTCCAGAGCCCAGTGCTATTGGGAGTATAACCCTGGCACAAAAATTACACAGTGGCCATAGAGGGCGTACCACCCATAAGTGGGAGCACCAGGAAGAGGCACCAGATGTAGCAAGCATCACTGCCCTGCTCGTTTGTGTCCTGGGAAGAATTTCAGTTCATGTTGAGTTGCAAGGTTTTTTTCACTTGGAGACACGTGGACCACCAGCCTGCTAAGAGACACAGGAGGGATGGACAGTGCTGCAGCACACCCAGATACTACCAAGATGCAAACCAGATCACCTAAATGGAACGGCGTACGGTGAAGGGGAGGTAAGAAGCCCCACAGAAGAAGCACCAGTCAAGGTGCCCAGGGTCGTCAAACACTGAACAACATCTTCTGGTGAAAACTCAAGTAACTTCAAATCATAACAGGCAAATAGATCCTGGTACAGCATGCTTAGGCAGACAGGGCAGGCCAACGGCATCAATGTGAGCGCAGGTCTGCCATGATCCTGCTCTAAGATAATCCTGGATGGATATGGTATCAGACTTCAGCACTGTAGGTTACAGCACCATAATGAACATCTGTACCAGATCCCATCAAAACTAACTTTAGGTCACATTCTGTTGGCAACCCATGGAGCTTTGCAGTACCCTGATCAACCCTACTCCCAAGGCAGTGCTCTAGCCTCAACCAGAACTTGTCTGGTCTGCCCAAGCACCAGGCCACCCCTGCCCCCAGCTCTAAGTGGCCCAAGGTTATGAAGCCCCTGTTTCCAGCCCCCCAACCACCTTGTTCCATCAAGCCAACTATGAGCCACAGTCTGGTATTATCGCTCAGCATGTGGTTCCCATCTACCTCACCTAGGCCTACTGCCCATCTCCATCCTCCCTCCCCCCAACATAGAATGTCAAGCTCCAGGACCTCCTCCTTGGAGCAACATGCCCAAGAGTCCCATGGGGGTGGGGGCCTGGATGGCAGCCCTGGGGGACTGCTCCACAGAGTGCATGGATTGGGAGTTCTGGAGCAGGCAGCGTTCCACAGCTTTTGTTTCATAAACACAGTAAAAGTTTGGCAGCTTCAACATTTGATTAAATGAGGCAAGTCTGTTCCTCAGGCTGCATTTCCCTGGGGCATTTGGAGAGGGAGAGGAGAAGGGGGACGGTGCATGGCTAGCCTGGGTTTTAGGTAGAGATGCCTGTGACGAGGAGCCAGAGGAGCTTGGGGCTGGAGAACCACGGCCCCATGCCAAGGTGGGGGCACTCAAAGCCCTCTGGCCCTACTCATCCAGAGAGGGCTCCCAGTCCATGCGAGTGAAGCTACTCAGCCAGAGCTTCACAGATACAGACAGCCTGCTATGGTATGGGGCTGGGTGAAATACAGGCATCTCACACAGACACACACAGACAGAACCCAGGTGTATGGGATGGATGGACACACACGCACATCCCAGACACATGGGATATGCATACACAAGCACACAGAACCCAGGAGTATGACACACACATACACACACAGAACCTAGGCATCCGGGACACGCATACACATACACTTGGTGGCACAGGGTGAGCTAGGTGGGCACATGCAGGATGCCTAACTGATGGCTCATTGGCATGATAAGCCACTGCTGCATCAGATCCAGGTGGGTGGTTGTGATGTCCCTGCCAGCCAGTCAGGAGTAGCTCAGCCACTTAGATCTACTTGGGAGTCTTCAACAGCCCAGAAAGCCCCTGGGGCATGCTGGGAGGCATGCAAGAACACCCCTCCCCCCACATTGGGCTCAGGCCATGCAGGCAGGTTCTGAGCCCCTCTCCAGTCCCCTGCAAGGGCTAATGAGTATTCTGCTTGCTCCCGACCTAGCTTCAGGTGCTTAAAGTTTGAAAGTTAGAGCACTTTTATCAGCCTTCTTGAATATCTGTACTTAGCCTAGAAGTCTACAGGTACTCATATCTCACAATAATAAGTTAGAAACAATGACAGGCAAACCTCAGAAGTATTCAACACTCAAATTCACATAAATTTCTAGTATTTTGAATGGTTAGTCAAAACTCAGCCAAACCTCTAGCATAGAAATTTGTGAAATCTCATGAGAAACAAAACTATTGTAACAGACTGAGAACAAATTTGGCTCGAGTTATAAGTGATGCCTTGGTTTGCTTCTTTTTCTACCCAAACCCATTTACCAATCTGTACTTACAAACTTATGAACAAATAAGCCTTATTCTAATAATGATCGTGTCATTCAGGCATTTCCAATGGCTTTGCAAAAGGCACTGTTGCAAGAGTCATTATCTGCCTTTTCAATAGCTATATCAACAAAATAACTACAGGAGATGCATACACAGTGGGAAAGGTGGATTTCATCTTATTTTTGTTATATTACTATCCTAGCTTACAACAGCATTTATCATCCTACAGTTTGATTTGTTATAATTTATGTTTACCTTTTATCTTTTTAGAAGAAAAGAGTATCAGTCTTCTGAGGATAATAGAGAAGCTATGTTATTTAATTATTCCAGCTATCTTGTGCTTTGGTACACAGAAGATAACAGTCAACATATTGCTACAAGTTTGCTGATATGCAAGCTGTGGTCAAGATAAAACATTTAACAGCCAAAGAAAATACACTTTATAGTGCAACTGCTATAATGGGATTTTAAACAAGAAAAACAATTCTGTTTGCTCGTGGTTTTGAAAGTATTATGAGACTGAACATAATCATCCATTAAATGGCTTGATTGCAAATAGAGGTATATGGATGCAAGTTTCTTGATAACTTGCAAGACCCCTACTACACTTGACCATATTGCATACATGCACACGTGCGTGCTCACATGCACATTTATTAGACAGAGAGAAAGAGAGCTTATACAGGTAATTGTGAGATATGACACTATCAACTCATATCAAGAGGTACTGATGATATCATGGAAACTATGAAAGTGAAGCTTAAGTAAGCTGTGATATGAAGCCCTGAGGTGCAATTCCTGTTTCAGACAGTTTCTTTGTTTAGACTTTCCTATATTTGAAAGTTTGAAGAAGGAACAACATGGGCCAAAGTTGATATAAATTAGCATCACTTCACTGAAATTATTGGGGCTGTCCCAATTCACACCAACTGAAGACCAGACAATATACAGAAAAATCCCGATGCATTTACAACCAGTGGGGTGAATATCACGAATATATGACCATTTCATGAAATGTTTCAAAAAATATTTGTGCATATATTTCATTGTTCACTCTGTTCTAAGTCTTACATATACTGGTTTATTTTAAAACATTGAAGAGTAGCTCTTTGTTGGATGGTGATATTCTGACAAAGACCATTACTCAGCCAACATTTCATTTCTGTTTATTTCCCTTCTTTAATTCTATTAGTTAAAGTGTTGCATGAATCTTATAGGTTTTATTTTTTATCCAGTTTGTCACTGAACATTTGAATCTGTGTAAAAAAAGTCAAGCATCTTCCATTGATCAAGGAAGTATATGTAGTCTCTGCCATTTCCTTTAGTTTTACCAGGCTGTAAACATTATCTCAATCTTATCTGAAATCAGCACCTTCTGTCTACATTTAACAGATGTCCTAAGTTGATGAGGTGCTACTTGAGTTTCTCAACTGCATTGACCAAAGTCAGATAAGATGGAGGCTGAGAGCTAGATGTGTGTGCATATATGGAAGACACAGTAACTCATATCAACTGGCTATTATTTCCCTTCCATAAATCCCACATGCACATAAAACAAAAACCCACTTAGAAGCATCAAAAAAAGCAAATGGTTAATTGTCTAAGACCACCCTCAAAGATCCCCCAGTAGTCACTCAGTAGTGATGCTTGCTAATCCTCTCATGGTCAGTGGATGTGCCAACAACACCTTATAGTCAAAGGTATCTAACAGATGTAGAGGCAACATAAATAGCTGATGGACATCCAGAACCAATAAGATAAAATTCTATGACCGATACAAAACTTTTAAAGGATGGGCTTGATACCCCACCAATAATGGCCGAGAACAGGGGCAGGCAAAATCCGGCCCATGTGCCAGATCGGGCCCACGGCAGACTCCATTTCCCAGCAGCCCTTGCCCACATTGCTCCAACTGGTTTCCAAGGAGACCTCAGGAACAGCAAGGCCATGACAACTCAGGGCTGTGATGGCCCCATGCTCCCTGGGTCTCCATGGAGACTGGCCCGAGCAGTGCTGGCAGGGAATGTGGCTGTGTGTGGAGGTGCTCTGGGGCTGGGGCTGGCCTCTTGTAGTGGTGACAGTGTGGGCCAGAGCTGAGGCAGAGCCATCATCTGCTGCCCACAAGCCCTGAGCAGGGACATGAAGGCAGTGGATCATGGCTCCGCCCCATCTCTGGCCCACGCTATCATTGGTGCAAAATCCTGGTCCCAACCCCAGTGCATTTCCCTACCCAGCTACATACCTTGCCAATGCCACTTGGGCCAATCTCCATGAAGACCCTGGCCTCGTGCTGTCACAGCCCCATGGATCCTGGAGCCTCCATGGAGACTGGCTAGAGCAACACAGGCAAGGGCTGCTGGGAAATGGAGTCCAGCCACCAGCTGGATCTGCCATTTTGCCCACCCCACCCCTGGCCTAGACAGTCCTGCACTGCCCTCACTAGCCAAGAGTTATACTAGTGTAGTTCACAAATCCCTCAGCATTTTCAATACTCCATCTGAAGCTCTAGCAAAGACTTGTTTTCAATTCCTCCAGGTACAGCTCTGTGACAACAGCTCACCCTCTGTCAGAATGATCGTATCTGCAAAGTGTCTCTACAATGAGAAACATTCTGCTCTGTTTCCAGAAGCCCCAAAGTAAAATATAACATTTCTGAAATGTGTGCCCTTGCTTAAGAGTCAACTTTAGCAAAGAAAAGTCTGGCGGCAACAGTTTCATTCAGGTTCTGCATACGCGTGGATGCTGGACATTTGTTTCCTCGGTCTTCTATTTAATACCTATTATAGCTTAATTCCCAGTACTTCAACCCAGACTCTCACTTGTTCCTGTTGTAGTTCTTCATTCCCTCTTCTGGCTGCACATACCCATGCACTTTGCTGCAGAGGTGACTAATTAGCTCCACAGTAAAGCATCACAGTCTACATATGAACCCTTATTAGGCTGCAGTGAGCTAATTAACTCTGCCATAGGACAGTACTATTTTATGGTGGAGTGCTTTACTGCACTAAAACACACGTATAGATGCTGACTGTGGGTATACATTGTGCACAGTCAACCTAGTCAGTAAGGGGTCTGTTCCACCCTGGCTCAAATTGCAGTTGACCCAGGTACACGTGTAAACTGCACAGTAGCATTGGGGAGCGCTAACTGTAATGCAATGCTACTGAATAGTACCTTGTTGCTACGTGCTTCAGTCACATCAGAAAGAAAACATGCAGAGATGCTACTGCACACTAATGCCAGTTACTGCACAGTCATTTAGTACTTGGTTATGCAAGTACTAAAAGACTGTGCAGTAACAAGTGTGCAGTCCACCACTCATGTAGACGTGGCCACTGATTCCTTATTTTCATCAACTAACCGTTATAATTTTTTTTGTTTCATGTTAGCACATGAGGATGTCTATTTCATAGCAGCCCTGTGCTCAGAATGGCTATAAGTCCACCTGCTCCCTCTCCTTGTAAATCAATGTTAGAAATAAGGTGGTGTGTATATACTAGGGCATCACAGGCTGCTGTTCTCACATAGTCTGGAAACCTAGGCCAGGAGAACAGATACACCTCAGGATATCCTCATTTCAGGTGTTACACACAAAGTAGGAACATGTGGGCACAGCCTATTTCCTCACTGTCCTAATTGAGTATTCTGCTGCTCAGATGTAGACATACCAAGTGGATCTCTGGATGTTGTACAAAGACCTAGGTAAAGAACTTGCATTGCAGATCTTACAACCTAAATAAACTAGCCAGAAAAAGGGGAGGAAACTATTATACTAATCTTACAGCTGGGGAACTGAAGCACAGAAAGATTAAATGACTTGCTTGGGATCACAAAAGAAACATGTGGCAGAGCCAGAAATGAACCTTGAATTCCATGGTCCTAGCCTAATGCCTCAAGCAGAAGGACCATCTTCCCTCCCGTTTCTTTCTTCATAATCTAATTGCATGTCATACATACAGCTTTACAGACAATGCTATGGGAACTCTGTGTTCTCCCTTTGATACATGTGCATAACTTCCCATTAGTTTCAATGAGATTTATGCATGCATTTCAGGAGGAGAATAGACCCCTATGTGTCTTTTAACAATCAGGATAATGAAGCATTGCGTATCCAGACTGCTGAGAATGTTTCTAAACACTCTGTTCAATACACACTACTTGATTTCCAAAGCTACTCTGGGCAGAAATGATTTAGAAAACAATTCACAAGTAAACTAAAGCTCTTCTAATAAAACAAATATTTCACAGTTCATTTAATCTAAGATATTGAAAAGAACTGCCAGTACCCAGGTACGTGACCTGAAGCACAGAAGTTTATTGCTCTCTCCACAAGGGATTAGACATGTTTGGAGTAAAACAGATGCTGCTAGGCAGGGCTTCCTTTAAACTAATCGTCATATCCCAGGACCACTGATCCTTTTCCCAAGAACTGGATAAAAGCAGCAGGGGATGGAGTTCAAGTATATTTTGCATTTTTCTGGTTTTCATCTGTTACATTACAATAGAGATTCAAAAGTCACAAGCAAAGTACTAAGCCACATCAAATCCTTCGCATATTGTGACGGATTTTGTTAAATGCACACAAACTGTTCCCCCTACCCCCAGGAAACCTTTCAATATAACAGCTTCTTTGCTTTACATACTTAGAGAGGCATACTTCTCTCCCCCCCCCCCCCCCCACTTCTACCCTTCTTTCTTTCTTCCCTTTTTTTCCACACTCTATCAATCACTTCATTCACCCATTATATAGTTCACTTTTCACTCTAAAAGAAAGACAACATCTGTAGTCAGGTACAGGCATACTGTTCATCTTAGGTAAAGATCTTTTTCTGTAGTGAACACATACAAGGTCTCTGCACATTGTAAATCCTACTTATGATGAACCCAAGTGAGAGATTCAAGTAAGCCCTTTAGCCAGCAGTGAATTTACCTACTCTGAATCCTTTTATGGTTTTGCTGCATAGATTAAAATTCCAGACTGTTTACATCAACATATGTAAATTAGCATACATTTGGTATAAATGTTCAACCCACATAAAGACTGAGAATATTAATATTCTTTATAATTTTCCATTTAGGGAATACCATTTTTTATTACCCTGTCCATTCAGACCGAGTGAAAAGCACACTTAGGCAGACAACTCCCCTTCTCACTGAGGCTTCTGAGTTGAGATGATGTTGGTTCTTCTGGTCAGACAAAAATCTTGTAGCAGCTACTCTGAATCCAAAACTAATTGATCTGTTGTGTAGTATCCAATTCTATGCATCTTAACAATCAGTTCTTATTCTGATACCCACACTTCTCCTTCGAAGTTAGCAGTATAGATACTAGTAGTACCATTCGTGGACCACAGCCATGCTTCTAATTACCCAGGTCTTAAATATGGGCAAGAAGACTAAGGGAGAAAAAATAGTATGCTTTCCACTCAATAGTAGGAAAACCATTCTTCAGAGTCCCACTCCTGTCCTGGTTAGACCTGAATTTTATTCTAGGTTTTTCCATTGAAAAGGTACATCAGCATCTATCTCTGAGAAGTTCAAAAACTTCAAAGCTTTCTCTGTTACTAAGACATTTAAAATGGAATTTATGTCTGTCTCATTTCGGGAATGGGGAAAAGAAGAGTTTTTGCTTTTAACTCAATTGTTTCATAGAGTCCAATCATTAGTTTCTTTACAGTCACTAACCTCCCCACCATGCATGTTACACTAAGCTTTACATCCTTTGGCGCATTATTGCCAAATTCCACAAGTTTGCTTCATTTTCTTGGTTGGGTGGTTGTAGTTTTTGCTTTGTGTGCCACGACTGGCTGTACACACAACCATCAAAACTCTGAGGAGTTGCCTAAAATGCTAGGTTTATGAAAGGAAGTTTCTTGTGTCCCTTTCACACTGCTGTGTCAAGTACCTTATTTTTAAATAATAAACCCACAGATAATTCAGCAAGGAAAAAAAAGATGTTGTGATGTCCTCCTTGTATTGAGCTCTGCTTTCTTACAATAGATCAGGGAAAGATCAATAGACATTCTCAAATGTCCATAAGAAGATCCACAAACCATATTTTTATTCTCTCTGCATAGTTGTGTATAGGCAGTAGGAATTAAAGATGTAAAACTAAACAGATGTGTGTATTTGCTTTCAATAAATTTATTATTCAGAAAATAATGAAGCTGGGTGTTATCTTTCCATGTTGGTTAGCTATCTAATTCTAACCGTAGCATATTAATAAAAAGTTATAACCAAGGAAATAAATTTCTTCCATACTAATCTTAGGAAGTGAATGATTTATCAAGGTTTCCCATCTCTAATATCTAGATGAAGTATCATTTTTGTGGTCTGAATAACATTGTCTGGAAAAACAAATTCCACTGGAATAAAGTATTAGGTCAATCAAAAAGTTTTAACCTAAAACTAATTATAAACCCTGAATCTTGTTATTGGACTGCTGCATAAGCAGTTTTATAAATTGGGGAAAGGTCATGGATGGAACCTATCTGAGATCTAGCCTATTAGTTTAAGTATTAGCAGATACACAAGGCCATTTTTATTATACTAAGCTACTCTTACAACATACCTTTGGCTTGTCTACCTGTCTGACTATAAGCAGAGCACCCCCACCCTTCCCTGCAGGTGGCATATTTCTTTTCAGCCAATAAGACTGACCTGTGAAAGGAACTGGTGGCAGGACAAATAAATATGCCACTTTCCAACCAAGGTTCTCGATATATACGGAAAATGAAAAAACACAAATGGGGGAAATTGCTGTGCTATTCAACAGTTACAGGCCTTCAATTTCACCTTTAAAATAGGGTATGTGCACAAGAGCCATCAAAGTGGCATCCACTGTTTTACTTTTTTTTTTCTGTGTTCATTAATTGAGAAAGTCCATGCTACTGGTAGAAGATTCAGAAGTAAATAAACATCCAGAAATGATACAATGAGATAAATTATATTAATACTCTGTCTTAAGGGAATACAATGGAGTTACAATAAAATATTAATCAGGCATGATACCTAAAATAGGACCAGATAAATCAGACATTTTATCATATCATTTTTAATTTGCTTATGTGCTTAGTTACAAAATATTTCTAGAGATAAATTAAAGACTGAAGAGGGAATATACAACAATTTTACTGCAGAAAATACACAAGTAAAAGCCTTTCTTTTATGTCAACTTTGCATCTAATTTCCCAGCTGCTTTTATTGGGTATAATTGTAATAAGATAATACGGTATGCCAGTCATTAATATAATCCAAACTATGAACAAGATAAGAGTCTTGAAGTTGCTAACTGAATAACTTTCCTCTTTTAAACCTCTACCTCTTGACTATGTTCCTAGAGTACATG
This sequence comes from Alligator mississippiensis, assembly GCF_030867095.1. Lineage (NCBI taxonomy): Eukaryota > Metazoa > Chordata > Crocodylia > Alligatoridae > Alligator > Alligator mississippiensis. The sequence goes on along the minus strand of NC_081833.1, from coordinate 49,812,021 downwards.
TCATTGTCATAGGCAATGTTGTGATTTTTTTTTAAGTCTATTCTTATAAAAATATGAATATACATACCTTGAAAACTCTAGGTTTTCAATAACTGAGGGACAGGGTTTCAAACACTCAGCATCCAGTGGTTCCTATTGTGACATCGATAGCCAGATTTAAGTCAGAGTTGACCTCTTCTGAAAAATTCCCTTAATCTACTTAAGCTTTGGAAATTATGTTCCCACCAAGCAATTTCAGTTTGAGAACCAGGCATTCATCTGATTTATAAAACAGTGGACTAGCACATGCCTCCTTCACACACACACACTTTAAATTACTGTATCCATAAAGGAAATAGTCAGGTTAATCATCATATGGTACAAAACAACCAAAAGAAGAAATAAAAAAATAACCACAATCTAAAGGATGCAGCCTCATGACCTTAGAGGGGGGATTGGGCTTGCTATGTACCTTTAAGACTAGCCAGAGTGGGTCAGAAAGGCATTTGTGCCCTGAAGACCTGGCTAGAAAAGGGAGGATAAATTAGTACTGTCCTGCCAGGCAGTGTCCTACCTCATTTCTGGATCAGGAGTTCCTACCCATAAGATATGAACAGGGCTGGGTTTTGTGCGGTTACTGTGGGTATTGTACTAGTCATCTTTTACTGAAACCAGAAAGGAATTTTCCCTCACTGTGACACTGAATAATAGATGGATTTTTTTTCATCTTGTCCACAGCAGCTCTAGGACTCACCTGGGTAGGACAGAAGGTAAAGTTCATGGTTGGAGGATGACAAGAGTCCAGCACAAGTATTCACTCCAGAGGAGTCTGGATTCCCTGATAAAATCAGTCAAGAGTGGAAATAGAGTTCCCAATGTCTGGTACATTGGGAGACAACCCATCGTTCTCAAGCTCCTTAACCACATATGACCAGATGAAAATAAACAAGCAAGAAATGGTGTCCTTCACTGTGTTGTGAAAAAATGCCCAGATACATTAAGATAATAAAGTTACAGCCTAATAAAAAACTTTGCATTTTGTTCTTTCTTTATGTATGAGACAAAAGAAATATTCCAGGAAAGTATGTTACAGAAAGCTGTACCGTTGTGACTCACTACATTGCCCATGGCAAACAAAATCTCATTGTACAAGTAAAGATTTTACAATGTTGTATTACTAAAGATACTGCAACAATACATTGCAGCCCTATACTAGAATGCCCATGACTGAGCCCTCTGCTGACAAAAGCCTCACCAATAAAATCAGGACTGCAGTGGCTACAAGCCCAACCCACCAGCCAGGTTTCATTTTCACTTAATTAACAATAAGTAAGAAATTTCAGTTGTTTATTATTTTAGCAATATCTCCTCCATGGATACCAAGACTCTTCCCCCTCTGTCCACATGCCTAATTTTGCTTGTCACTTCTACCATGTCCTGGGTCTCAGGCTGTATAATCCAAATTGAACTAGAGTCCAGATGAAGATTCTCCTTTCATTGATGAAACCTCAAGCAGCAAGCTAACAGAGTCTTAAAGTGCACACCCCTCATGGACTTTTCACCTGAGTCATAACAGGAACATGTAAAAGGAGGCACAGCTGGATTGCTCCTGCATTCTTCCTTTCTCAATGACAGCAGTGGCTCTGAAAAGTTCTCACAGACAAGAAAACTTAGAAGAGCCTCCAAGTTGCACTCCATTTTACTGGAGCTGAGTTAGAGTCAGGGACATGAAAGCAGTATTCAAACATCTCCTTATCCAGCCTGACACCATCCCATTCCAGATACATCTTAGCCAAACTCAAGTATACAACTCAAGGCACTGTAATTACTCAGAAAAAGAGTGGAACTGGAGAAAATGGAGACAAGTTTTATTTGTTAGGCTGGAAGCTGAAAATCTTGCTCTATAGTAAAATGTATTAGGAACTGCAGTTCACAGTTTCCTGTTTGAATTCATTTTCTTGTGTGCTCACACTAGGTTTATATCAGTTTGAAGACACTTAGGGCTAAATCTAATAGGATATTTGATCTTAGAAGTTGGGATTCTTTCTTTATCCTAGAAAAATAAGTGAATAGAATTTTGTTAGGCAAATTTAATATAGCTTACACTGGACTTTGTCATTTTTGCCACAGAATTTGTCTATGATGAAAGACTTATAACAACCTATATTATAGAAACATACCATTACATCAGACTGGTAATATATAATATACAGGAATAAGGTATCACAGAAAATAGGCCCAGAAGGGACTTTGTGACATCATGTAATCCATTCTGTTGCCCCAGGGCAGGATCAACTATACATAAACCTTTTCTGACAGGTGTTTGTCTAACCTAGTGGTTCTCAACCCTTTTAGACTCAAGGCACCCCCCAGAAAATGATAGCTCTTAGCTTTCACTTATTTTTTTGACTACAGAAAAATAATAGAGTATTTTTTTTGTTGCAAAGAATTCAGAAAGATCACAACAGGTCAGAAATGTTTTTGGCATTATGGATCACTATGGATTCTTTCTTGAAATCTCTGGGTGCATCCCCATGAGCAGGAACATGCATTTCCCTGGGGACAAGTAGCAGTGGCACACCTTGTGCTGCTGCTACCTGTCCCCAGGTAAGGCCCGTGCCATACATGACAGGTTACCCTAGGTGGGATAGGGGAGGCTAGAGCCAACTGTGCTGGCTCTAGCAGCCTTACCTGGGGTCCTGGGGACTTCCAGGAGCTCCAGCCACAGCATTCCTGCAGCAGGGAGTCTGGCTGGCAGCCAGAGCATGGTTCTGGCTGGCCAGGCTATTGGTTTTGGGAAGCATGTCTGCCACCATGTGCGCTGCCCTGCTTTTTTTTTGGCATGGGTTTTTCTGACCTTGGGTTCTCTCAAGATCAACTCCTCCCCCCTGCAAAATATGCAAAGTAGCAGCATAAAGAATGCCTGCATGGATGGTGTGTGCAGCCACAGATGGATCTGCAGCACCACATACTGCATGTCCATGCTCATCTGGACGCACCCTCTAGTTTTATCTTGTGAATGATGTGTAGGGGTTTGTATAGCTAACAGTGCCAATATTGTGTGGCACCCTTAAAAGGATCTTGCAGCACCTCAAGTTGCCATGGCACACTGGTTGAAAAGTCACTAATCTAAACTGTTCTTATACAGTCCCAGTTATAGAGGTTCCAACTTCCCTATTCCCACAACTATCCTTACAGTTAAAATGCTTTTTTTTTTTCTAATGGCTAACTTAAATCTCCCTTGTTGTAATAATAGCCCATTACTTTTTTTCTGGCCCCCAATGGACATGGAAAATAATTTATTACTTTCCTCTTTTGCAACAACCTTTTTCATAGTTGAAGACTACTTTCACTTCATTTTTTTCTTTTCTAAAGTAATCCATTTCTTCCAATCTTTTCTCATAGTTCATGTCTTTTAGACTTCTAATAATTTTTATTTCTCTATTCCAGCCACTCTCCCATGTGTCCACTTTTCTAAAGTGTTGTGCCGCAAACTGAACATGATATTAGCTGTCAAGGCCTTATATTATGCTTCTATTTACACATCCAAGTATAATTCCATTTTTCACAATAGTGTGGCATTGTTGACTTACCTTCAGTTTTTGATCCACTTTGTGATCCACTAAGTGGATGATCCCCACATCATTTTCTCTGTAGCTGCTGGCTAGTCAGTCTTGTTTTTGTGTGGTTGATTAGTTCTGCTTTTGCCAACTAATCAGCAGAGGCTGGTGGGTGTGGCTAGCTTGAGCAGGGCAATAGTCAGCTGGGTCTCCATGGGGAGGGGCCACTGCATGGTGGTGTCCTGCCGCTCCAGTGGCTGGAAACTGCTCCAGGAGCTCCTGGAAGGTGGCCTGGGTCATGCAAAAGGACTCAAATCACTGGTTGTCATCCCAGGTGGTCTGGATGATGTCCAGCCACCAATCCTGACTGGCCGGGTAGGCCCAAAAGCAGTAGAGCTGGAGGCCCAGGAGGGTGTGGGTAGCCCTGGTGGTGGTGTCCAAGAAGACATCCTTAGCATTCCTGCTGTGGGGCCTGGAACACTGAGGGGTGGCAGGCCAGGCAGCAGTCCTTGTGGTGGGCCAGCTGGGCCAGCACAGTGGCTAGCAGGAGCCTGGGGTGGCAGACATCACTGCTGGGACCTTGGGCTGGAGCACCCATGGCGTGGCAGTAAGGGTCTCCAGCAACAGAGCCACTATGTGCTGCCAACACACTCTACATGCTGCTCCAGGCCAGGGAAGCAGGTGGTTCAGGAGCAGCACATGGGGCTGCCTTTTAAAGGTGGTTTCCAGCCTCAGGCAACTGCAACTGGCACCTCCAGTTCCTGCCGGTGGCAGCAGGGGGGTGGTGCAGGGTCCCAGGGAGCAGGAGCAGACTGCTACCATGAGCAGCAAAATCTGCTCCCACTTCCCTGCATGTGTAGAATGCCTGCCTGGGCTGGGTTTACTCTAGAGTAAATTATTGTAAACCCATCCCAAAGTAAATGCACATGTAGATGTGCCCACTATGTAGGTACACAGTGGGTGCATCTACATGAGATACTACGTTGCCATAGGAATGAGCTACAGCAACATAGCTTGTCACTTCAGCAACATGCTGTCAGAAGGCATGAACCATGACACCAACACTACTGTGCAGTAGCCATGAGCTGCTATGCAGTAGGGTCAGAAACAACCCATGTGCCACTAGGACTGCATACTAATGGCAGCTACTGTGCAGTCATTTAGTACTTTCTAAAGCAAGTACTAAATGACTGCGCAGTAACAACTGCACAGTCGGGTGCACATGTAGATGCATCCAGTGACCATAGTACAATGGAGCTGAATTGTTTTTCACTCATAGGGTGTGTCTACATGTGCAATTAATGTGGATCAATAAACTCTGGATTTTATTGCCATTTGAATGTGCACCTAGGAGTGAGCCTGTTGAGCTAGGTTGGCACAGCCCCAGCTGGTAGGAGTCCGGGGATGGTCAGCCAGCCAACCTGGAGTTGAACCCTCCCTCACTCAATGTGCTGTGGAGGGGCTCGCTGGGGCACAGGGGTGCTTCTGCGTGGGCCTAACCAAGAGGCAGCCAGGGCAGCATTTACACGTGCAGTGCTTCAGAGTTTTTTACAGGTATTTACAAGTACTAGCTTGCTGCAGTGTAAATTAGTTTACTCCAGCCTAATAGGAATGCATGTGTAGATGCTGAGTCATTTAATGCACAGTTAATTAGTCTACTGTGCAGTAAACGTCTCATGTAGACACATGCATAATGTTGTAAATAAGCAGTAACTTACACTAATGTAAAGCTGCTTTAAGTAAGAGAAGTAACAGGTCTAATATACCTTAAATATATTGATCACAGGGCCAAATTCTCCTGTGGATGCATATAAAAAGAAGGTGAACAAGTTACTCCTCAGATGGGATCATGTGAGGGTTAAACTGATCTGACTGATTTTCTCTTCTACTATCCAGTCAGTAAAATTCAAGTTGGTTCTGCCTTTGGTAAAGAAGGAAAGGTCAAAGTGAAAGCTTTTCTGCTGTCCAGTCTTTTCCAGATGCAGCACGAAAAATAAGATGTCAGCATCTTAATGCTGACAAAGTAAAAAACAGTCTTCCTTTCCCTGTCTTTTCCTGAAGAGACAGGCATTAGTGCTGCCATTATGAATTTACTGCTATTTGCAAGAAAATGTATTCTTGAGGGCTGTATCAGTTTTGTGTTGATGACATAGCCAACCTACTGTCAATGCACCTATCCAATAATACAAACTACACCAGAGAGTCTTGTCTTTGTGTTGCCACTTGTTTGAGATGGAGATGGAAAGGTAAAGCATCTCTCTGCCCACCTTTCCTGCATTGACCCTGGGCTAAATGTCCCATCCAAATATTTTTAGTTGTCTGTCTTTTCATCCTACCCTTTTTCTCTTGTAACATATAGAATTACAGTTGGGAGCATTATTTTTGCTGAACTCTCCTGAGTCTTCCCTTTGCTATATTTTTAAAAATAAAACTAATCTGTGAATGAAATCTGTTCCCCTTCAGCTACCCATTCTCACAGTATACATTTGTCTTACATCTTGTTTGCTCGTAGCTATGTGATGTTCTCACTTTTCTGTTTTAAGTTAATAAGTGCTGGGGCAAGTGTATTTGTGATTTATTTTCTCATGACAATATGAATCTTCTGTACATGACTGTTAATCCTTATCTTTGATAATCAATATTATACAATCTTGGCCTGGATTCATGGCACACATGCAAATCTGTCTTTCATATTCCTAGCTCAAGATGCTCCCATCTGTGCCCTTGAGACACAGAAATATGCCTTATAGGAAAATAGAGCAAGATCAAGGATTCCTACTATGCTCTGATGTGACATGAGTTCATTGAATGGTAGTGGCAGCTGATTTATATTGTCAGAGTCTTCCCATACATTGACTAGTACCACAATTTGCACCTAAGCCAGACATGCATTATCCTATCAGCACAATGTGTTCGTATCCTATATACCACTTTTTTTAAATAATAATTTTAACTATGGTAGAAAGAAAATAAGTGAATGGCCCATCAACAAAACCCACAGCCCTTGTGGATCCATTCAAATTATTGATCTCCTTAACATTTTCTGTTCTATATTATTTTTCCTATAGTACTATTGAAAGTTATGTTGAGCCTAGCCTCTTCTGGGTGTTTGAAATTTAGGAACTGATATAATGTCTACCTAATCCATTCCCTACTCTGGTAAGTAGTACCCTATGACATGCGCCCATCTGAGGAAAGCCCTTGTTCTACTGATATTGAAAACAAAAAAAGGCATGAGGACCTATGCTTCTACAGTTCTACATTGTGCAGCTCTGGACAGAAGACTTTTATGCATAAAGGACCAGATCCTTTGTGGCAGAGCACAATTGGGGTGCTTGTCACTTAGTGTGGGCCACAGCAGGCTGGAGAAGTGCCTGAATGGAGGGCAGCCCAGAGACACCCCTAAGGAGTTATTTTAAGGGGGAAGGTGTATGGCAGAGCACCAGCGGGGTGCTCAGCATTTAAGGACTGTTGCAAGATCTGAGTGACCTGTGGTATGAGCAGCAGAGAAAGCCTCCCCCCCAAACCATTTTAAGTGGGCAAGTGGATGGCAGAGCACCTTTCATGTCTGCCACTTTAAGGAGGAGAGCAGGCAGTGGACAGGTTCAGGCCAGCTCTGATGAGGCAACCATTTTAAGCCAGTTTGCAGCTAGCAGCCAATGGAGCAACACCACCTGGCTGCGCTGCTGCTCAAGGAACATCTTGGAGGTATGGGAAGGAGCTATGGGGATGGCAGGAGTCTCCTGGTCCTGGGCATGGCCTGAAACTGCACCCTGCCTGATGGTGCTGTTTGTGATAGAACAGCCCCCAAGAAATGCCAGGCCAGTTACATCCCTGGTGGGGTAGGTGGGGTGTCTTAACCCCAACCTCCACCAACCAGTGGGTTTATAAGACTGGAGAGGAATGGGGCCAGGCACACCCATGTGAGGCACCTGAGCCCATAGGGGTGCAAGACCTTGGAGAAGAGTAGTGGGGCCAGGCATGCCTGTGCAAGGGGCACCTGAGCCCATTGGGGTGTAAGACCCAGGAGCCCCAAGAAGGGATGAGAATTGAGTTGAGGCCCTAGCCTAGAGGTGAGTGTATTAAGGCCCTGGGAGAAAGGAACAGAGAGGTCCAAGTAAGCCTTTGGGCACCTGAGGCTGCAAGTGGGCCTGAGGCCGTGAGAGGCAGCATAGAAATAGAGCCACAAATGAAACGGACAAGTCACCAGCCCCAAAATTGTGAACTAGTGGGAGGTGTTACTCAGTGAGGGGCCAGGGACAGGGTTAGCTCAGTGTTTTGTGAATTGCCCAGCCACCATTCAGATGGGAGTCACAGGAGGGGACCAAAAAGCTGTGCCAGGGCTGGTTGAGGAGTGTAGAGTCAAGCCTGATGCCCCATGTGGTCGCTCAAGGGAGCAGGGTGGGGTACATGTAGCCCAGTAAGGGGCATGAGTGAAAGAGGCCCGGTGAGAGAGCCCTCAGTGAGAGGGGTGGAGGTATGAGTGAGGCCATTGAACAGGGCAGTACGAGAGAGGCCTAACACTGTGCTGAGTTGGGTCCATCCTCAAGCCAGAGCGTAGCACAACTCATGGGAACATCTGCATGGGACACAATAAAGGGAAGGTTGGAGTTGTGTGTATACCATAGTTTGACATCAAGGTGTTTGAATGGCAGCCTCCTGCCCAATTAACATCCTAATTATTTGTACAAGTTGTGGCAGGTAAGTAAGGAAGGAAGCCTGCCCAAAGACAAGTGGGCAGGCCACCACTATGACTGGGCCTGGGAGTTTGCCCCCTGTCACATCCTTATATTACATAAATCATTCCTGCTCAGTTTCAGTCAGCAGAACTATGACAATGTAAACCAACTAAAGATTTGGCCACTGACTCCTCCACATAGAATGAAAAGATAATGATTAAAAAAAAAGACCGTGTTCAACAGAGCAAGGGCACATTTTCTCCCACTTCTGCTATCTATGAGTCAGATCTTCAGCTGGGGTAATTTGGAAAAGCTCTAATCACAACCTCACTGGAACTATAGTGATACACATCACCTGATCCACTACTGTTATACACTGCATTTACTTGAAACCAAGATGAGGTTTCATGCCCCCAATTGGCAGGGGGGGAGGGGGGGAAGCCTCTCATAGAGCCTGAGCAGCATTTGACAGTAAGGGAGGAGCGAGAGTGCAGTGGGGGTGACAGAAAGGCTTCCAGGGGAAGAAGTTTCGGGAACAAACAGAGCAAGGGGCAACCTGACTCTCTGCCCCTCCCCCCAACCCCAGCCACTATTTCCCCTGCTGCAGCTGTGGGAGGGGGAAAAATTTAAGATGACACTCCAATAATTAGATTCTGTACCTGGAAAATTATAACAAATTTATAACATTGCCATATATAGAATCTAATTAATGTCAGGGAGAGGTCATCTTAAAATTTGGGGTTGATAGATTCAAGTAAATGTGAAAGTAACAGAAGTATTCTTATGTATCCCAAATAAATTAGACAATAGCCAATAAAGATATATATATAGATGGACAATATGCATATAGACCATATATCCATAGATCAGTGGTCTCCAACCTTTTTAAGAAGGATATCACCTTTGGCATTTAAAAGCAACCCAAGATCTACCATGCACTGCCTCCCCCTCCCCCACCCCCACCACTACCCAGCAGGTAAATCTATGGGGAGGGAAGTGGGAGGAGCATATTGAGGCAGAGGGAGAAAAAAATATTTGGGAGCACTCCTTCCCAGCAGGCAAGTCCTACCCAGCTGGGGCCCCACTCAACTTACCCCCTGCTCCTGTCTCTGTGACACTGTCCTTCACTGTGGGGGCCTCAATCTAGCCCCCGCCCCTACCCTCTGCCATGGACTGACCTGCTGGGCTGGGGTGTATGCATGCATGCACATGGGCACTCAGCCCCTCAGCTTCGGATCAACTCCAAGAAGCTCTGAGATCTACCAATGGATTGAGATCCACGGGTTGGTGTCCACTGCCATAGATGGACTATTTATTCAAATACCCAACCCATCTGTGGCAGAAACAATAGATGGTATATGGACAGCAAAATTGTAAACTATTTGTCCCTTACATCAGTAGAAGTCAAGAAACTCTAAGTTTTAGATTTTATAAACCAGTTAAGCTCATACTCGACACAACCCATGAATCATTTTCTATAGTTAATCACTATTTCCTACTAACAAAAGGGTGCAAATTGTCCACTATTTAATGAAGGTTTTAAGCTGTTAAGTAAACAACAAGTAAAATCCTACTTTTAATAAGCTACATACCAAATTTCACTGTGAAGGAGACAAAAAAAAAATATATATATTTTTAAGCTTCCAATTATTTCAAACCTTGACTTAAACATTAATTTTCTGTTACCTTTATTACCAAAATATTGTCCATCTCATACAAAAATTATGGAACCCTTCATTATTCCATTATAATACAGTAACAGTTGGCACTGATAATAGGTCAAATTAAGTTCTCAGATTACCTGATAAATTAGTCAGTGTACCCAGAGATACATTCCCTATATTGCACCAAGGGATATGACTAAGACCTATAGCTCTTAATTTCAATTTATAATTTTCCTTTAATGGGTATTTAAATGTGTTTTCCTCTAGCTAAGAACATTTGCATTAAAAAGTTTCAGGAGTTTTCTATCTTGCAATTGCTTTACACTTTCATAAAACTTTGATATATCTTCTTACTTAAAATAAAATAAAAAGTTGAACTATTAGTAATTTTATTGGGCCAAATTTATCTCTGATGTAAGTCCATGGACTTAAATAGGTTTCATTTAGCTTCAAATAAACCTTGCTTCACAGTTATATTAAACCATTTATATAAACACTCATAATAAAGGTATCACTTTCCATGTACTAAAATTTTCTAAAGGTATCCTGGGAGGAAAGTACAGTATAAGATTTGGAACCACAACCACTGCTACTAATAATGACTATAGCAACTCTTGGTGCCAGGCTCAAGGGAACCTTTGCAAAGTAAACAGAACTACACATTTATACAAGACAATAAGACTAGGGCATGAGTTGACATGAACCCTAATAAACAAATTCCTCCCATTAAAAGTGACAGAAGAAAACTTAATATGAATATGCAACTACCATTCAAGTAGAAATAAAAAAGCCTGGAATCTTCTTCTAAAGTGTACTGTGGTAAAAAGCAATGGTTGGTTTTTCCCTGAATGATGTCCTGCCTTCTGCTATTTCTCAATTAAATCCATGGCATACCAGAGTTGTGGCAAGCATAGAACATGGAGTATATCTATATGGGAGGGGCAGATATAAAACTAAATTAAGCTTTAACGTAGTTAGGTTGGGTATTGATGGCCATGAAGACATAGTGGCATATAGTCAAAAAAATAGTGGCTGAAATGCTGAGTTTCTCTGCTTAGCCAAGTTACAGCCAAGTCTAATGAGTTGGAAAAACCTGGCAAGAATGGTCAAATGGGAATCAGGGGCACAGGAAATTTGCTTCCCATGTTCTTCCCCTCAATCCATTATTCATACATTCCACATACAAACATACCCATAGGGTCTTCCACAGCTAGGCTCCATTTCTGTGTGAAACCCAAACATGCTTCTGCTTCTTTAAAAACAATGGAAATAATCCATATATTAAGAGGAAGTGTGGTCTCAAAGCACTGTAGAACTGCAGAAAATCTAGGTTCAATTCCTTGCTCTTTTACAGACTTCCCCAACTTCCTTGGTAGCTTAACTTCTCTGTACCTCAGTTCCTTTTCTATAAAATAAACCAAATACATCTTTTCTTCCCCCACTTCCTTTGCTGGTCTTCTTTACTTAGACTGTATGCATCTGAGGCCAGGTCTGTGGTGCACTTCTAGTGGAAGTCTGAAGAGGTGTGACCCACATAGCTGTGCTGACAGAAACCTCCAGGGTAGGTGTAAGTATTCCAGCAAAGCTATAATATTACTGGTAAAAGTTTGTTTCCCCTCCTGTGGTGAAAGCACAATATAAAGCACAATTAAAGCTGAAATAAGCTACATCCACACAAGGAATGTACACGAGAATAGTACACTGGTCTTTCTCTAAGAGTTCCAGTGAAGCACTCCTAGGATGCAGCTACATGTGCACCTCACTGCGCAGTACCTGCAGGTGCTGTGCATTCCTGGTGCACAGGTTGTTTCCGACCCTACTGCACAGTAGTAATGAGCTCAGTTCTACTATGCAGTAGAGGCAGCATCAAAGTTAGTGCCCGCTGATGCTGCAATGCCTTGGTGACAAGCTATGGCATCGTAATGTGTCATGTAGATGCTCCCCCAGGACACGCCCAGATGAGGGCGCATGCGCATTTTACAGTGCCTCAAAGCTATTTCAGGCACCACAAACTGCATGCAATGCACATGCACCTGTTTGCTGTGCTGCTAATTTGCAGTGTGGCACCAATATTTGACACCTGGAGATCCTGATGTCAAAAAAAACACCACTAAAAAAAGTGGCACAGCACATGTGGCAGTGCCAGAAATGGAGCCTGGCCAGCCAAAAACAAGTTTCATGTGGCTGGATTGGTGATGCTGGTACCCTGAAGGCCCCCAAGACCCCAAGTAAGGCTGCTGGGGCCAGAACAGGTAGTGGCCCCAGCCTTACCTACCCCATTTAAGTCAATTTGCTGTGCACCAGAGTGCCTATGCAAGGGCATGCCCTGGAGCAAAAATCAGTGGCACAGATATGCATCACTGGAAATGCGTGCCTCTGCACATGTGTGCTCATATAAACTTGCCCCTAGTGTACCCAAAGTCTTATTTTATGAATGTATATCATGTCTTTCTGGTACTACTGGAATGCAAAGAACAATCACCTTCATAAACAAAAATTTGATGCTCTCCATGCCCCCCCTCCAGCCCCAAAATCCATAATGAGCGCAAACAAACAGTTAAACAATTCAGCTCTCTCCCACTACCACTCAAACCCCAATTGTTGTCCACAACCCTCTGGACTTGCACCCTTCTACACACCCATATTTTACAAGCAGACTTGATTTTATAAAAACATGTAAAGAGGACAAAGAGACAAATTAGAACTTAACTCTTAAATCAAATAATGTAAATGACTTTCTAAAGTCTAGCTGCGTGTACAGGTACATAAAACAGGACTACACAGTTTTTCCTGTCTTTTCTCATGTGGAGATCTTGTATTATTCAGAGTATGAAGTAGATTTGAGGAAAATATAATTATGCTGTATATTGCATTTACGTGTGTAGGATAGGTTTTTTTGTAAATAGTTGTCTAAAATGGCTAGTTTAACAGAGATTCTCCCCACCCCACCCCTTTTTTTTCTCTCCCAAACTCTGTTTTCTTTGATTTACAGATCTTTGTAATATATACTGGTGTTTTGACTTGAGCTATGCACCCAAATAGACTATTTGTGGAGTATTTGTGATGCACAGATCTATTATGCAGAGCTATCAGAGGTCAAACACAGAGCAATTCTATACCTCTGATGTCAGCCTGAACAGAAGCATTGTTCTTGGCAGTGACAGGAAAAAGGCACCACATCCAAATTACTGAAAGCCTTCTCATGGCAGAAGAAAAAGCTGTCAGTTTAACAGCTGAACACAGAAGGTTCAACCAGTATATATCCTTCTCATTCAAGTAACGTGAAACCCTGGAAGAAAAAAAAAGCTGGAACTGTGTCAGATTTTTTAAGTTGTAAAAGCTTTTGTCAATGCGGAACAAAGAAAACTGGCCATTTGTGTTGCCCAGACAGTGCTACTGAATTACAAAATAAAAGGAGAGAGAAGGGGACTCAATATCTACTTATATATAAAATATACTTTATAGTATTCATTTATAAAATATATCCCGATGCCATTATAAATAATTTGTAATGCTCCTTTTTATACCACATATTGAATGCATACGGATGTGCACATAATATATAGCACATACATGATATTTCCGTTCCATTAGGGGTGAAAATTCTGGGTTCCCTGTTATCTTTCCTAACCAGCAACATGCATGGCTCCATCTACATTTGGAGGGCCAAATTCTCCTAGCCTTCCTCATACTATGTAGTGCCCAAGTGATTGAGCACTCACTACTCTTGGCTTCAGTAAGAAAGCAAAATATTACTAAAGCAGAAGTGAGAATAGCAGCCTGACCCCCACTTTAACGTTTAAAAGTAAAGCAGTAAATATTTCCTTTCATTATTGTGGCTGAATGAGTTAAAAATGTACACAAAACAGACAAGAAGCATTTAAAAGAGCTGAACATGGAGCCCACCTGTTATATCTCATTATCCAAATACCAAGAGGGGAGAAATTAAACCTGCTAACAAGACCATGGACAACAACTAGATAACCCAGATGAACCTGCACCAGTCAGGAGTCTCAACTGCCACATTGTCCTTTAAGATGTATCAATCTTGACACTAGGTTTCATTAGCTTGGCTTTCCATTGCTGCCACAGGTTCAGTAGTTTCAAAACAGAAGATGAATTATAGCAAGACAGCCACAGGGCAAGTGGAAACAGCCTGAAAAAAAAGAAGAAAAGAAATTTCTGGGCTAGGGACAGAAGTTACACATAAACCAGTTTAAGTGATCAGAAACTGGTTTAAACCTGTAACAGAACAGAAGCTCAGTTCACATAAACCAATTGCAAAATCATTGAAACTGTTTTAAGATAAACCTGGTTGAATGTAGTACTCAACTTAACTGATTTGGGTTAAACTGATTTATGTGACTTCTGTCCCAGACCCCTTCCTGACTCAAGTTAAATCACAGTCCCCTAGCATCCCAGGATTCTTTGCAGCCCTGGGCTATACTGTCTGTTCCAGAGAGCAGGGCTGTCCCTATCCCTCTGCTCCTTAGCCAGAGTAGTGAGAGCTAACTGCTGGGGGGAAGGGTGGCAAGCCCAGCAGGAAGACTGCCCCGCCCAGGTAAACCCCAGCTGGGGTCTGGGGCCAGGGAGGGGGGGTCAAACACCCCTTCTGCCACTCAAACTTACTACCGGCTGCAACTGTGGACCACAAATCCCAGAGACACCTGGAAGCAGTAAGGGGAAGTGATGAGCAACCCTGTAGAGTCCTGCTGCTGTGGTTTTGGACTGCAAATCCTAGAAACCTCACGGGCAGCAGGAAGAATAAGCAAACTCACAGTTCATGCTGGCTATGTACCAGAGAGCCAAGCTCTATCACCCCCCAGCTTCTGGACTGAGCCATGTGGCTACACTTCCTGAATCAAAGGTAAATATCTGTTCACTTCTGTTTCAATTCAATTTGTATAATTTAAACCTGCAAAGACTGAATCAGTTCAGCCTTGGGGTCTTTTGATTGTCTGCACTCAACCTTAATGAAAAACTCACCCTGTTCTCCTCCATGGACATGCACCAGCAGTAATAAGAGATACTTAGACCCAGGAATATAAAGAGGGTTGCCTCTGCTAATTGGCTTAAGTATCCCCACCACACTCATTTACTGAACTTCAGAGTAGAAACTGAGTGGAGAAGGGGGTATTCAGGAGCTAGGTAGGTCTATCATTCAGAGATAGTCAGAGGGCTGAAGAAAACATCTGTTTAGAGGAAAACATACCCACCAACCTCTCTCCCTAGTGCTCTGAATTGGCTGGATTTTCTTAGCTTCCTGGAATTGGAAAGACACACACCTGGGCCAAGTCCTCAGCTGGTTGACATCAGCTTATCTGCATTGCTTTAGGGCAGCTGAGGAGTTGGTCCTAGACTTGTACCCCTGAATTCTGCTACCTGCAGAAGGGACTGCATAAGCTGCTATCAGAAGAGATGTGATAGTTGTGCAGACCCATGCAAAAGTAATGCATGGTATTAATCTAGAAAATAATTGCACCATTACAGGTAGAAACCCTTCTTTCCTCCCTTGTTGTGATCGTGTGTTTTGTTACTGTTGCCCTGTGGGGTCAGGTCAACTCTCAGGATCTCAATATTGCGCTGTTAGACAGGAGGGTGTGACACAATTGCACATATACAAACACACAAATCAATTAGGTACATACACACACACTACCAGCTCAGACACATACACATCCAAACCAGCTTAGTCACATGCATACCTATCACTAATTCAAGCACATACACTATACACCCCAAAAGTTAGACACAGATCACTAATTCGTATATCATGCACACCAGTTCAGACACATACAACCCACCTACACATACATACAGGCAAGTTCCTAAATTGGATGGTACAGTGGGTAAGTGTATGCTTGGGGTACCTGGGATACTTGGGGGGAAAGTTCAGGTGAGAGAGAGAGTGTTAAAGTGTAGAGAGTGAAAGTTGCCAGAACCGGTGGACTATAGAAAAGCTGGTTGAGGAACTAAGGCTTGGGTTTACTTAAGGTAGACTGGGGCTGGAAACTGAGGCAGATAGCTGAGATATTGCAGGGGGGGCAGAGAAGTAGTGGCAAAGAGGAGACAGCCAGGAAAGAAACTGAGGCAGAAACCTGGTTACTCAGGGGAAAAGGAAAAGGCAGTGGGAATAAGACAGTGGCAAAGAAACAGGGGGTTTGGAGGCAGAGAGGAACTCAGGACAGGTGTTGGAGGTAGCAGTGAGCCAGAAGCAGGAGGGGGAAGAAATGAGACAGAAGTTAGAGGGACAAGGAGCAGAGGTTGGAGCAGGGCCAAACCATAGTAAAGCAAAACCCAACTTAGGCGTCCAAATAACAGTTTTATTACACAGACAACACACTACACAGCCCCATGAAGTTATAGGTTTTGTCTCCGTCTCTCACTCCCCCCCCCCCCCCCCCCGGAGAAAGAAACTCAGTGGAAGGGCTGGATTCCAGGTAGGGAAGAGAAGCAGAGTCCAAGTCCTTGGTTGAAGGGGGGGGGGGGGTGATAGCTACTTATCCAGACTGGAAAGGGCTCCTCATCCAGAGGCGGGGGGGGGGGGAGGGGGTCCACTGGCAGAGCCTCTGGGTAGATAGGTGGTGTGGCATGGTGCTGGTCCAGATGGAGAGGGTGTCCCACTGGGTCTGTCTTCAGACCTTGTGTAACCCTAGGGACAAGAAACATGCCCAGGCAAGGGTCAGCCCCTGGCATACTGAGCATGTGTGCTCCATGCAGGGATGTGCAGTTTTGGGTGTCTGTAATGGTGGGGTACAATGGTAGAATGGCTAGTTCTGCAGGGTCTTTTGTCTTTCAAATGCTGGGTTCCTGTCTCTGTTCCTGGGTGAGGTCCGTGGTTCCTGGGTGAATCAATGTGAGGTGATGTCCTGGTTGTTACAGGCCATTCAGTAGAGGCCTGCTACCATTGTATTTCAATCATTCCCAATCACTCTCATTCATCTGGGAATCAATTTACATGGGAGGGGCATGTCACTCATACAGTTGCATTGCAGGGGATGCCCAGGCAGAGGACACAAGATGGAAACTTGACATGACTTTGGTTCACTTACAAACACAGGCCTAAATCGTACAATATCCATATGAAACAATAAAAATCAATACGAAAATGATAATACAATATACAACAGTAAGAATCAATACAAACCTAATAAGAACACAATATAAAAACACCGGATATCCAAAACCAAAAACTTGCTACCAAAATAAAAACATTAAGGCTTATCCTAAGTCTCAGCTCACTTATGCTTGTCTATAGAGAAGAGGGGGAGAAAGAAAAGCCAGAAATAATTGGGGAAGGGAAGGGAATGCATATCTATCATATATATATGTACTAAAAAAAGAAAAAACTGGGGGTTTTGCTACATTATGGCATAGTAAAGCCCCTTTGTTCTTCAGCAGTTTGTTTGCTCCTGTTTACCTCGTTCTTGATGTCACAACCTTTTCTTTGTAACTCTATAATTGTCTCCATGGAAACTAATTGAGTTTTCATGAAATAGTGTACTTACATAATATGTGGCCCTTTGCAACTTAAAACCTAGTAAGCACACACACACCGTACAAATTGTCAGCACCAACAGATTTCACATACGGCTACTATCCCCATTGGTAGGAATATGAGAAAACAACAGTTTTCTACTTCTTCCATCCAAAATAAATGACTCATTACATTACAGCTACGCTAACTTCTGGGCTGTTAGGCATTGTGATGGATGACTCGGATTTTATACTCAAAGGCACTTATATTGCAGAGAAACTAGGTGTTAGATTTCTATTATTACTGTAAATTCTTGACAACAGAAACACTGACTCATGAAGCAGAGAAGATACAGTAAACCTGTTTAAGTTAATACACATAAATCCTGCCATTATTAAAGCTCCCCTTACTACTACTTTTCTTGTTTTTCAAATTAGGGCATGTGTTTCAAATTTGAGCCTCATTAGGTATATGGCATGTCAGTGGACATGTTCAAGTAATTTGACCCAAACGCACTGTCAAACTAGAACCCATATTCAAAGCTATTCTAAACTTGAACAAGTTCATTAAACAACAGGGATTTCCCCCCTTTATTTGCAGAGCTCTGCACTTCCTGATTTCAGGGAACATTAAAATACATCAATTGTCAAATCTACAAGTTGTGTTATAGCACAGATTCTTGGAAATGTCTTCTTGGAAAATATATCTTTATAGATACTACTCCACACAAAAAAAAAAAAAAGATATTTAATTATGCTTGCAGAAGGTAACTTTACATCAGTTATGTTGCTATTTGAAATAGAAAGCAATGAGCACAAAAAGGGCTTTCTGGGGTGAGGAGGGGTAAAAAGTGTCATATTCTTGTTTTTCAATATCTTTGATAAGAATGTTAAGCCAGTATGAATCCTGTAGTTGTAGATCTTATGGGATTAACCTTGTTCTTGATATCAAGACGAAACATAGGATGTTAGTGACATTTTTGTCAGCAAATCAACCTATTTTTCCCACCAGCTCTATCTGTTGATCAGCCACAGACTGGGTTGTGTTAAGCATGGTCTCAGCACAGATGAGTTTCTTATCCCATTACTTGAGATAGCCTTTATAACCCCTGTGTTCCTCAATAGGTTAACTACTTTGTTTATCCCCTTTGATCTCTTTTACCTACTTTCACCTCTCAGCAGTGGGCCCTCCTTTCCTCCCCCTTCCCCTATCCTTTGTATTTAAATAACTTTATTAATTTTTAGTTAGTACCCCTGATCTCTTTAAGTCCATGCATAGCATCTGGCAAAGTAAGCTGTAACTTACAAAAGCTTATGCCTCTCCAAACAAGTGAGCTGCAAGTCCCTTCCCTCCCCGCCAGACATAGATGCACCCTCTTTCCTGGCAGCAGTGAGCCTTCTCCTGCTAGTGGGAGCAAGGAGGTGGGAGCAGTATCTGCGCCTGTACCACCTCCACTAACACCAGTAATAACCACCAGCACCAGCATGACAGTCTCCACTCCAATTTCAGTTCCCAGCATGATGAGCCTTCCAGTGCCAGAGGAGGAGCTGGTGGATCTGGAAGCAGAGAGTCTCAGTGCCATAGCTAAGGAAATTCTAGGGAAGGAGGAGGAATCTTGAGTTTGTTCTCCACACCCCTCAAAGTTCCCCTACAGGCAGATCTCTTCTGGAAGGCACTTTGGAGGAGGTTGTGGGGGCAGGTGGCTCAGTTCATCCTGTTGTTCTGCCTCTGCCTGGTGAAGAGGGAGATAAGGTAGGATCCCCACCCTTAACCCAGAAGCAGCTGGGTAGTGTAGTATGGGATCATTTTGAGGTGGCAGATGATCCCAGGTTTGCTACCTGCCAGCACTGCCAAAATCAGATCAGCCAGGGCAAGGAGGTGAAACACTTCACCACCATGGCAATGCTCCTGCATCTCAGGAGGCAGCACCCGCCTGCCCCTGCTCCTCTTCAGCCTGGCACCAGTGGGAGCGTGCCTGAAAAGAAGTCCCCCTCTCACTCCAAAGCCCCTGTCCCCATGAAGCAGAGGTAGGCCACCCTGGACCAGTGGGGGAAAGGCAGAGACAAAGGGGTTCCCAAGGTCACCCAGAGCACTGGGGAGAAGCTTGCTCTGGATGTTCAGTCCTTCGCCTTTGTTGAGCATCCAGGGTTCAGGCGGCTCATGGCCTCATGATCAGTCAGGTGCTGGTGGGCTCTCCTTCAAGCGGAGGTGATGGATGAGTCCCACACAGCAAGGGAGTTCATGGTGGCCAGGAACCACATGGTGCAGGGGTGACTTGTTAGGTAGGGCGAGCTCACTCGCAAGTTCATGGTCACTAACAATGGGGCCAATATGGTGAAGGCAGTGCATGATGACAACTTTGTTGGCATCCACTGTGTGGCACACAAATTCCACCTCATAGTCAGGGATGCCTTGGAGGGGGACATAGCTCCTGGTGACAGTGCCATCGCTACCACTACCAGCCAGCTCATTTCAAAATGCAGGAAGGTGGTGGTCTACTTCCACCACAGCATCAAGGGGGGCAAGATGCTGCAGGACAAACAGACAGAACTGAACATCCTGCAGCACAAAATCATGCAGGATGTGGAGATTCTGGAACTCCACATACCTGATGCTCAAAAGGCTGGTCAAGCAACAGAAGGCCATCCATGAGATGGCCTTGGTCGGGGCATCGGGATCAATGGCCCCCTTAACAAAATGAGTGGGATACCATCTCTCAGATCTTGGTGGCCCTCAAGCCGTTCCTCGAGGCCTCCAAGAACTTCAGCACTGGCAATGCTCTCCTTAGCCAGGTAATCCCCATAGTGAAGGAGCTTGAGAATGAAATGGAGAAGTTCCAGGGGATTGATGTTCCTTGTTGGGGCAAGCCACTTTCACCAGAGATTCAGGTACTGGTGAAGCAGCTGAAGGAGGGTTTTTAAACCTGAAGGCTTGCTAAGATATATTTCTCCAACTATTCTGTTGGTCTAATAAAAGATATCAGATTGACCCAAAGAACCTTATTTGCCTATGTCCTTAGACCAACATGGCTACAACCAAAGCCCTTAGCACACACAAGTGATACAAGTTTTGCTTTCAACAGTTTGAGGGGCACTTTCACAGAAACCCCTGCACTTATCTCCTTGAAACTTGGCAGGCTTCATGCCCTCAGAAGGGTCTGCCATCCCTTCATTGAACACCTTCAAGAGCAAACTGGTTGCTCATCTTGCTGGGATCCTATGAACCCAGCTGACTTCCTGCCCTTTGGGCAGGGGGCTGGACTTGATGATCTTTTGAGGTCCCTTCCAGCCCTAATGTCTATGAAATCTATGAAAGTCTATAAGATCCCACCCTGCCCTGACTTCTGCCTAAATTCAGACGAACAGGGCTAACTACCTCTCCCTATTAACCATTTGTAAGATTTTTTTTTTTTTTTTTTAGCTAAAATTGTAGGTTATAGTTTGTGTGTGTTTCTTTTGTCAGCTTTTGAGGAAGAGGAATAGAGGGAAGATTTTCTTCTTGCATCTGAGTGATTGCAGGATTCTGCATACCTTAGGACCAAACCATTTTTTCTGATGATGCCACCAGGTGATGCCATCTTAAATAAACACCTAAAAGAAACAGATGGAATCAATAAAAGGCAAACAATGAAGTTCATCCTTCCATAATGTGGAAATAAAAATGCATAACATAATTTTCCATTTGCATAGCAAGTCAAAGTCTTAACACATGAAATATATCAGTTATTGTTCCACAGCCTTACTGTTACTAGTTTCTTGGAGTTTGCAAACCTTGTAACTCTATTTTACTTGTGATGCCTTTAGATTGCTCTGCTTATAATTTAAACAAGATGTCAGTGTAAGGTTGCAGAGCAGATGATGATTCTCGTTGTTGGCAGGTGTGTGTCAGTTGGAAGAATAAATAAGTCACACAGAGATGAATTTTGTAGTTCTCTATTTTCTCATTTATTGACAGAATACATTATTCAATGCATTGATCTGGCATCACTCTCTCTCTCCCTCCCTCTTCCATTTCCAGGATCCATTGAGAATCTGAATGTTTTCCTTTCCCCTATTTTTCCACTCTGGCATGCAAGTTTATCCCTCGCACCTGCAAGAGATGGAGCTCTCAGTCACAAAGCACTGCCAAGCCTCTCATGTCAAGGAGGGGACGTAATTTGGAGCATCTCTTTCAGCTTCATTAATAACAAAACACCTGTGAGCCAGGGACTTTAAGACCTCATTTCTTCATCATTTATGAATCTTCTTCCCTGCTGTGGTTCTTATGTCTCTGCCAGTTAAGCCTGGCATAATTCCTTGGCCTCTGAAATTAAAAAAAAAAAAATCTGTCTACAATTAAAAGGGTGTGGATGGAAAGGCCAGGATGTTGGTAGAAAATAGTGCCAAGAGCTGAATGCCCAAACCCAATAAGAGCTGGAAACAGTGGCAAGCTCTGAAATGTCTCCATTTTAAAACTAAAATGCTAAAAGTAAAAAGAAAATAATAGCTGAGAAAAAGTTATAATGAAATTTAAATTTTCCTCTCCCTTGCATGTTTTGATCTGCAAAATTACTTCTATTTTTTTTTTATTCTGGTAAAAGTAGTAGAGATGGGTGAGAATTTAATTCTGGTGATATTTTTTAAACATACACAAGAAAAATACTGACTTTAACAGATAGATTTAGTCTTCTTGGACTTGATTTCCTCCCTTCCTGCTTTTGCATCATTATATGCAGATTCTGGGTCCTATGCAGGATTAAACCCCAAAGGATGGCAATAAATTATTGCACCACTGGCTTTCCTTGGAGACACCACCAGAGGTAGGAAGCTTTAATTTGTAATCAGTTCAGTAGCAGCTGTGCCAGCAGAGGCTGCTCAAGTACAAAGCCATCCACCTGCTGACCCAAGCACTCAAAACACCAGGCACTTTGGCGATGGTGCCAGGTTCATCTTCCCCAGAAAAACAGAAGAGTCTACTGCTATTATAATATCATGTGAGTAAATGTTTTTTAAAGGAATGAGCAACTCCTTTGCTTAAACTTTGCTAGTGGAAACCTGTAGAGGCTACAGGATGAGGCAAAAGACTATTACACCCTACAATGTTTTACAGTAGGATGAAAGATTCAAAATGACAAGTGGATAAGTACCATCTCCACCCATCAACAGCAAAGAAACAAGCGACTCTCAGAAAAAACTGAAATGACATTTAAGTAAAATAATCAAATTGAAAGAATATAGGGTACACATTATCTTTAAACAGAAGTGAGTCAGGAAAATTGCATGTCACCAAGTCAGAGAAATGAGTGAATCAGTGTTTCTAGCTTTTGTAAAGATCACAGTTTTATTTATGCACCTCCTACAACATGTTTAGTCATGATAGCTAGGGACAGAAGTTACACATACGCTGGTATAAGTGATCAGAAACTGGCTTAAACTTCTAATAGAACAGAAGTTCAGTGCACATAAAGAAGTTTCAGCCATTTTGAAACTGGTTTAAGATAAACCTAGTTGAATGTAGTATCAGACTTAACTGATTGAGGACAAACTGGTTTATGGAACTTCTGTCCCAGACCCCTTCCTGGTTTAAGTTAATTAGAGTCCTCCAGCATACCAGCATGCTTGGCAGCCCTGGGCTAGGCCATGTTGTCTCTGGCCCTGCCCCTCTGCTCTCTAACCAGAGCAAGGGCAGGGGGCCTGGCCAGATGCCAGCCCAGCATGGCACCCTAACATGAAAGGGATTTATTCTCCCCTCTCCTCCCTGGGGGACCCATCCAGTTCACTTCAGGCTGCTGCCCAGGCTGGTCAAACCCCTGCTGCTCAAGTGGCAAGTGGGGCAAAATGCCTGACAGAGGCTACTGTGCCCCAGCCTGGCACACCCCAGGGCCTGGACTTACCCCTACCCCCCCCCGCCTAGCTTCTCTCCATCCAAGGGCTCGCTCTAGCACCCCTGGCTTCTGGACTGAGCTGTTGCAGGCATGTGCCTGCATTCCCAGAATCAAAAGTGAATGTCTATTCACTTGCTTGCTGGTTCAATCTGCAAAAACTGAATTGATTCAGGCTCAGACTTTTTGAATGTCTACACTTAGGTGATGGGGGTATCTTGCCACCTTTGGTACAGTGAGGATGTTTTACCAGCACTATCTTCATAGATTCATAGATGTTAGGGTCGGAAGGGACCTCAATAGATCATCGAGTCCGACCCCCTGCATAGGCAGGAAAGAGTGCTGGGTCCAGATGACCCCAGCTAGATGCTTATCTAACCTCCTCTTGAAGACCCCCAGGGTAGGGGAGAGCACCACCTCCCTTGGGAGCCCGTTCCAGACCTTGGCCACTCGAACTGTGAAGAAGTTCTTCCTAATGTCTAGTCTAAATCTGCTCTCTGCTAGCTTGTGGCCATTGTTTCTTGTAACCCCTGGGGTCACCTTGGTGAATAAAACCTCACCAATTCCCTCTGTGCCCCAGTGATGAACTTATAGGCAGCCACAAGGTCGCCTCTCAACCTTCTCTTGTGGAGGCTGAAGAGGTCCAGTTTCTCTAGTCTCTCCTCGTAGAGCTTGGTCTGCAGGCCCTTAACCATACGAGTGGCCCTTCTCTGGACCCTCTCCAGGTTATCCACATCCCTCTCGAAGTGCGGCGCCCAAAATTGCATGCAGTATTCCAACTGCGGTCTGACCAGTGCCCGATAGAGGGGAAGTATCACCTCCTTGGACCTATTCGTCATGCATCTGCTGATGCACGATAAAGTGCCATTGGCTTTTCTGATGGCTTCGTCACACTGCCGGCTCATGTTCATCTTGGAGTCCACTAGGACTCCAAGATCCTTTTCCACTTCCGTGCCACCCAACAGGTCATTCCCTAGGCTGTATGTGTGTTGGACATCTTTCCTCCCTAGGTGCAGCACTTTGCATTTCTCCTTGTTGAACTGCATTCTGTTGTTTTCTGCCCACTTGTCCAACCTGTCCAGGTCTGCTTGCAGCTGTCCCCTGCCCTCCGGCATGTCCACTTTTCCCCATACCTTTGTGTCATCTGCAAACTTGGACAGAGTACATTTCACTCCCTCATCCAAGTCGCTGATGAAGACATTAAAGAGTATCGGTCCAAGGACCGAGCCCTGCGGGACCCCACTGCCCACACCCTTCCAGGTCGAAACCGACCAATCCACCACGATTCTCTGGGTGCGACCCTCCAGCCAATTCACCACCCACCGGACTGTGTGGTCATCCAAGTCACAGCCTCTTAACTTGTTCACCAGTATGGGGTGGGATACCATATCGAAGGCCTTCCTAAAGTTTAAGTATACGACATCCACCCCTCCTCCTGTGTCCAGGCGTTTCATAACCTGGTCATAAAAAGAGACTAGATTGGTCAGGCACGATCTGCCTGCTACGAACCCATGCTGGTTTCCCCTCAGCATAATTTGTCCTGTCAGGCTCTCGCAAATGTGAGCCTTGATATTTTTTTCCAAAGACTTTGCCAAGGATGGAGGTGAGACTGACTGGCCTATAGTTGCCCGAGTCCTCCTTCCTCCCCTTCTTGAAAATGGGGACCACATTGGCCCTTTTCCAGTCCTCCGGGACTTTGCCCATGCGCCACGAGCGTTCAAATATTCCCACCAGTGGCTCTACAATGACGTCGGCCAGTGCCTTCAGCACCCTCAGATGGAGTTCATCCGGGCCCGCCGACTTAAAGGCATCTTGCCATCTCACAGCTCTATGTCAATTCCAGCTTTTCTTATCTTTTAAGAGGAACATTTCAGATGCTTAAAACTCTACAAGTGTCACGGCGGGGTCCTACAGGAGGGCCGTGATCTCCTCAAGGCCCCCTTCCCGTGCCAAGTTGGCCCAAGGGCACCCTCAGATTCTCACCCACCACGTCTTTGATGCGCTAATGTATTAGGAAGGCTACTTTACATCTTCTTGGACACAGTTCACCCTAACCTCTGGCCCTGTGGACTCCCAGACCCCTTGGGCGTCTTGTCTTGCAAATAGGTGCTTTGGAGTACCCTAGCCTTATGGGCTATGCGTGGCTCCAACCACCCCCTTTACCATGCCCCAAGCCTCGCAGCTGGAATAGACATTGTTCAGTCTTTCTCTGTCTCTACTCCCTCTCTGGCACTCAGGCCCTCCTCTCAGGGGCCTTCTCTGTAAAGCCACCCTCCTCTCTGGGGCTCACTACACCTGCACCAGGGCTTCTTAGCAATGCCCCCTCTCTGGGGCTGGTGTCTGTGTACCCCCAATGCTGCACCCTTGCTGGCACTGGGGTTCCCACACTACTGTGGGTCCCCTATGAGGCCTCCTCCAGCCCCTAATAGCCTCACCCAAACCACCGGTGATAAACAGCAACCCAACAAAAGCCTCTTGGCTATGACATAAACATAAGCCACACACCTATAACAACATTCAATCCTACCAGTGACCCTTTAACTCTCAGCAATGTTGGATGCTACTCCTGTATCAGGCTTCTCCCCTCTCCCATAGCAGACAACTCCTTCCTTCAGGGCTACTGGCAGAAAACCACCAGCCTGGCCTCAGCCCCTGTGCTTTATAAGGGCCAGGCCCTGCCTCTTACAGTCAGCTGACCGGTGGCAGGTGTGGGTCGCTTGCTAGCTCCAGTTGCCCTGGCAACCAACAGCTGGGCTCCTTACTCACTGCTAAGGCTCTTTCTCTAGCTGTTTCTCCTCTTTAGGATCAGGGCACCTAAGTGCCCTGCGACAATAAGCCACTCATTTTTTCTTGCAGTATTTAAATGTGCTTGTTACAAGGGAAAGGTATGAACAGCAACTATTTGAGCCATGCACAGTGGAAGGAGTTACCATGTTACAAGCTTCACCACAGCATCTTTGTTTTTTCAGTCCTAAGCCACAGTTAGTAGAAAATAGCAAATGCACTTGAACTAGGCCACATAGTATGATAACTTCAGTGATGTAGACACATGTTTTGGAGGTCCTAGAACAAGACCAAACACATTTTTTTCTCCTATATGATATAAAACATTAATTGAAACCAGCTCTCCAGAGCTGAGATGTCAGCATATTAAAATAATAGGTAGTGCATCTAGCAGCACTATAACCCCTGTAGTAAGGAAACAGGAAATATGACATGTAGGATGAATGTATTCAGAAGAATTGTCACTGCATATGCCACCATTGCATTTTTTTAGCTTTCTCTTGAGATATTCAGCTGTGATCTTTGTCAGTGGAGAGAAACAACGCACTTGCATTTTTAAGATACATACACAATGGCATGAGGGGTAAATGCCTTATCGGGACTTAAGCATTTGAAAAGATGGAATCAAGATGGATCTGTGAGATGTCATGAAAGTGGTGGCAAGACACAAAATAAATTATTAATTAATCCATTTATATTTTAATTAAACAATTAAAAGCATTACTGAAGTCACTCTTCATAGATCCATAGATGCTCGGGTTGGAAGGGACCTCAGTAGATCACTGAGTCCGACACCCTGCCATGGGCAGGAAAGAGTGTTAGGTTAGATGACCCCAGCCAGGTGCATGTCTAGCCTACTCTTAAAGACCCCCAAGGTAGGGGAGAGCACTACCTCCCTTGGAAGCCCATTTCAGATTCTGGCAACCCTTACTGTAAAGAAGTTCTTCCTGATGTCTAACCTAAATCTGTTCTCCATCAGTCTGTGGCCATTGTTCCTAGTTACTCCAAGGGGTGCCCTGGTAAACAGACATTCTCCTATTCCTTGCTGCCCCCACTCCCCCGATGAATTTGTAGGCAGCCACAAGATCACCTCTCAGCCTTCTCTTGCGGAGGCTGAAGAGATCCAGGTCACTCAATCTCTTCTCGTAGGGCTTTGCCTGCAAGCCCCTAACCATATGAGTGGTCCTCATCCCTCTTGGAGTACAGCATCCAAAACTGGACACAGTACTCCATCTGCAGCCTGACCAATGCTGCATAGAGGGGAAGTATCACCTCCCTGGACCTGTTCATCATGCACCTGCTAATGCATGATAAAGTGTGGTTAGCTTTACTAATCACTTTGTCACATTGATAACTTGGTGTCAACGATGACTCCGAGATCCCATTCTACTGTTGTGCTGCTGAGAAGGTCCTCCCTGAGCCTGTAAGTGTGTTGGTGATTCCTTCTCCCTAGGTGTAGCACTTTTCACTTGCCTTTGTTGAACTGCATCTGTTCTGCCCACTTTTCCAACCTGTCCAGATTCATCTGGATTCTTTCCCTACCCTCTAGTGTGTTAACTTTACCCCATAATTTGGTATCACCTGCAAACTTGAACACAGCGCTCTCCACACCTTCATCCAAGTCTCTGATGAAGCCATTGAACAGCACAGGTCCAAGGACTGAGCCTCGTGGGACTCTACTGCCCGTATCTTTCCAGGTCGATACCGATCCATCCAACACCACTCCCTGGGTGTGACCCCTAAGCCAATTTTCCACCCACCTGGCCGTGGAAACATCTATGTCACAGCCACTTAGTTTATTTATGAAAAGAGGATGAGATACCGTATCGAAGGCCTTCTTAAAATCCATGTAAATGACATCTACCTTAACTCCTGCATCTAAGTATTTTGTGACCTGGTCCTAAAAAGAAACAAGGTTAGTTAGGCAGGATCTACCTGCTATGAGTCCGTGCTGGTTGCCTTTCAGCATTATTTTTCCACTGGACTTCCACAAATGTGATGCTTAATAATTTTTTCAAAGGTTTTCCCAAGGACAGAGGCGAGACTAGCCAGTCTAAAGTTACCCAGATCCTCCTTCCTCCCCTTCTTGAAAATAGGGACCACATTGGCCCTTTTCCAGTCCTTTAGGCCCGAGCACCATGAGTGCTCAAACAGCCTGAGAATGGATCAAGACAAATTTTCCAATTGGATCATAGACAGGTACAAAAGGAACACCAGCCCACCAACTGTTGGCACTGACTTGGTGAACAGGCACTTGGAAGGACTGGATGTGTTTAAGTCAGCAGGCCCAATGATCCTCATCCATGGGTATTGAAAGAATTGGCCAGTGTCATAGTGGAGCCACTGGCACGATTTTACAGTGTGAACATAAAAAGTTATGGTAGGTTATACAGGAACCACAGAAACCATCATTCTTTTTATGGTTAGTGGTGCGAAGCAATTGTTTGGAAGAGGTTACTGCTCCTGAGTCCCTTTGCATTGCTTTTGCCAAAGTACCTCAGGTCTTGACTTCAATACCAAAATATTGGTATTTTTTCCCACTTCACTTCTTTCATGATTTTAGCAGCCAGTATTAATGCTAAATAATAACACTCATGGCCTCCATCAGTATTTTGGAATCCTAGTTTTAAAGCAGTTGAAGAAACATAGGTTCAAATTGTAGAAAGCCAAACTGAAATAGGTGTACAATTTGTGTTGTCTTCATATTCAAAGAGGTAACAACTAAAATGTACATTGAAGATGTAAGAATGATTAAATAATGTCAGACCACATATAAACTCAACTAGTTCCAGTTTCAGTTTCAATTCAAAGGTCAACAATTCTAAATGAGACTTATGTGCCTATGTGAAATGGGTAATATCAATAATCCCACAGTAAAATTTTGGGGTGTAATGGAGACTTTAAGATTTTCATGGTGGTCATTTGGGGAGTCTTTGTTTTTCTTTGGGATTTATTGTAACCTTCCCTGAGCCTTTTTTGCATAGGGCAGCATATAAATTAAATAAATAAAATGTTGATGTCTGTATTTCCATGTGGTTCTGTGGTCTGTTTCCCTAAAAGCACAGGCCTAGTCATTCTGGATCTTAAGATATCAGCTTCAAGTTTCAAATAACTGTACATGCAAAATTAGTTTGCCACTTTTGAAATGTACACACTAGAATGCCAAAACAGAAAAAAAGGTTGAGCTAGGTGAAATAAAAACATCACACACACACACACACACACACACACACACACGCCCAGGGCTGGATTAACCCTTTAGTGGGCCCTAGGCAAACAAACTTGTGGGGCCCTACTTTTTACATATTATAACCTCAATAAGTATAATATGAAAAATAAGCATAACCAGACTCCTCCTTCACTTAGGGCCCTAGGTATGTGCTTAGTTTGCCTATGCATTAATCCAGCCCTACACTTACCTACTCCAGTTCTATACTCCAAATAGAAGAGCTACATCTACTCCCTGGCTACTATATTTGATCACTGTTCTGTGCATGTCCTTTCACAAAAACTGATGGAGTGAACTAAGGCTCACAAACATGCTATAGTTAGTCCATAAGGTGCAAAGCTACCCTGCCTTCTGCCTGCCTTCAGACTAACACAGTTAACTACCTCTTTTAACTATTGTTCAGCCAGCACTTGTACTAGCCTTTTTAGCCATATTTTGCCTGGTATCCAAACTAAACAGCTAATTTTTACAAGTACGCATTTTTATAGAAATCATCTTTACAGAAAAATGTGCAAGATCCCAGGTTAAAGGCTAAACATGAGAAGAATCTTTGACTGAAATAAACACACAGACAGAGAAGGAAAACATTCTGAATTATGAAGAAAAAATGAAGCATTGAGTGAAAGAGAAGCCAAGGAATTTTTCACTCTATTATTCTTTTCCTGTTTAGCTCTTTATTCTTGTGTACACTGGAATTAAAAAGATTTAAAATATGCACATAAAATTAAAGACTATGATGAAAATAAGAGGAATAATACCAAAGAGTGGAATCTATAACTACAAACAGCACCAAGGAACAGAGTTTAGAATTTAGGAATAGATAAGAGTAATCAGATTTGCAGCTAGTGAAAAATCAGCATACTTCTGTATAAGTCAGAAGAATGATACAGCTGCTCTCCAAGTAGAACTCATAGTAGAAAACTAGTGCAGATCCTTCTCATTCAATAAACATGAAACCATAGAAAAAGAGAAAAAACTAAAACTGTTTCAGATTAAGCAGGAAAAAAGGCATTTGAGTTGCCCAGTTACTAAACTATTAGAACAAGTAAAAAAAAATCTTCAAAATACATTTATAATGCATGCATGCACTCATGCATAGTATTTCAATAGATTTGTTTGTCTCTACACCTATTTATCTAGAGAAAATGTGTTATATACATGCTCCAGTTTTGTTTACAGTGTAACTTATGCATTAACTGTATACATGTTATCGTTAAACAACATTTAAACTCACGTACTAAGCATTTCCATCTCTTTCTATGGAAGGGAGCTTATAAACACGCACAAAATGATACATACAATAATTCTCTTCTGTTATGAGTAAAAAGCTTATCTTAAATACTTAAAATTACAACTAAGGGTAAGGAGAAAACACACAGAGCCTGCAGGTTAGATGTCATTACCCAGATGCCAAGAAGGGAGAATTTAAACCTGCCAGCCAAAATTATAGACAACGACTAAGTAACCCAGTTTCATCATGCAACTAAAGTATCAGATGATGACCCTGCACCAGTCAGGAGTCTCATCTGCCACATTGTCCTTTAAGATGTATTAATCTTGACACTACATTTTATTGGCTTGGTTTTCCACAGCCACCACAAGTTCAGTAGTTTTAAAACATAGGGTGATTTATAGGACAGCCACAGAGAAACTGCAAACAGCCTGCAGAAAAAATGAAACTTCTATGGAAAAACCCACCCTGTTTTCTTCCATGGGTGTGCACCAGAAGTAGTAAGAGATATACCTAAATGCAAGAGTAAAAAGAGACCTGCCTCTGCTAACTGGCCTAAGCATCCCTGTCACATGTGCCAAACTCATTTCCTGAACTCTAGAGTATAAAGTGAGTAGAGAAGGGGACACACCAGCTACAGTGGATCTATCATCCAGAGACAGTCAGAGAGCTGAAGGAAACATCTGTTTAGGAGACTGTAACCCTATGGGGGTCCCACCCAAAAGGGGGAAAGGAAGGAGGTCCCTTTTTCAGTATCCTGCCATGACTTGATTACCATGAAAAGAATTAGAATAAAGAAGGCTCCGAAATTATGTGTTCTCCCACCTTTCAGACAAGGATTCTTTATGGGCATAGTCCGTGAGACTCTACCTCCCCTCCACCTTTTCCATACACTAACCTTGTTGTTACCTCAGTGGTGTCTTCCCACTTTGAGATTTAGATGGCAACTTGACTCAAGTATATATCCTTTCTTTTTTTTTTAACATCCCTTTTAGGGATGCTGAGCATAGAGTACATATGTGTCAAGTCCTCACAGTGTTGACTCTGGTCCTGTGAGTGCCTCCCTGCTCCCAAGCCAGGATCCCCTGCTCTCCTGCCACATCTTGATGGAAACTTACTTCAAGGAGGAGTTCAGTGGTATAACCTCCTGCCCAGTATGGGTAGTACTCATGTTTCCAGTGAGGCCGACCTTGGGGCTCTGCCTCCCCTACATCCCTTCCACTCAATAACCGTGCATGTCATTTCGTTGCCAGCTACTGCCTCCTCTTGGCCTCTGGGCCTGCTCATCAGGGCTTGGCCATGCTTTGTCCTCTCCTCAGACTTGTCTTGGGGTCTGGCCCCCCAGCCTGTTGCCGGCCCTGTAACATGAGGTGGCACCCCAAACCCCATGCTGGTCACAGTTCCATAATCAACTTGATACCCAAATAATAATAGTAATAATCAAGTAAGAAAGAGAACCTCCCAAGGCTCAGTCCTCCAGGCCTCCGGCAAATTTGGCCTGGCGTTGAGGCATGGGTCTGATTATAGGGCTCCAGATGGCATCCTTGGCTCCGTCACCTCCCTTGGCTTCTTCCACAGCCAAAACTTGAAACAAAATGGAAGTCAAAGAAAGATATTCTTCCCAGAGCAGCCCTGTCATTTGAGTACTTCGGGTTTCCTTGTGCCGAACCTGCTTCAGCTCCAGTGGGGCTCAGCTCTCCTGGGGTTGCTCTACAGCCTAAGCTCCCTGGACTGTTCTGCTCCCAGGTTCCATCCACCCTGCATCCCCTCCCTCCCCAGCTCAGCTATTGCCAGGCTTTTTGAACTCTCCATAGTGGTACCTGAGGCTAACGTCATCAGTCTGGAGCTGCCAAACTTGATTGACAGACTCTTTAAGAGCCAGCACAGTGTTGGCACATGCTACTCCTGCACCGGCTCCAGCCTTTTTTTTTGGTAAGGCTCCCATGGCTCCCAGAATCCCCTGGCTGTGTCCTGGGATACCCAGAGGTGCCCCTGGGGTCTCCAGCTTTAGTGTGTGGCTCCAGCTGCTACAGTATGGTACTGGGAATGTACCACAGTACTCATTTGCTCATGACTCAGTATAATTTGCCTGGTTGTCAATAGCAAGTCAGGTAATGCCCTTGACTTGCCTCAGTCTTAAGTGTCTAAGTAAACGTACAACAACAACAAAAGTAGGAAAATGTTTCTGTTACCTCACAGTGCCCTATGTCTGGCACCCTGCTAGGATTCATTCATGTGACCGATCAAACCATGGTCTCCCGATCTGCAGCTCCACTGCCATCAGGATGAAGCACTCCTCTGCTCACTCCTTTAAGGATGAAGATTCCTTTGAATCTTCTTTTATGAATCCCTCTTGCAGGCAAACTTCAAAGCCTCTCTTCCTGGGCTCACTGGAGCTTGGCTTTCCCCCCAGCTCTCTTACCCGGCTCAACAGCATGGGCTCGGGGCTGGGCAGAGCACAGGGGCTCTCCTGGCCACCAATGCCCTGCTCTGCCTCTTGGCAGCCTCCTGCTGCCTCAAACACCCAGCTCTCCTCCATCTCTGGGTGCTGCCTATATACATCACTCCCTATCCATCCTCCAATGTCCAGGAAGTAAGAGCTTTTATATCAATGTGGAAGCAGCATGGGCCAGTCCAGAAACTCGATTCCAGCCCCTACCAGTAAGTTAAACTCATTAGTAGCCCTTCCTAAGGTACTTTTCCTTAGGATTTGTGGGTGGTTTGGGTGGAGCCCACCACATCTCCCCACCAGGCATGCCATTAGTCACCCAACCCGGTGACAGGGAGGAAAATCCATCCATACAACCTCTCTCTCCAGTGTTCTGAATTAGCTGTGATGGTTGTAGCCATGCTGGTCTAAGGAAATAGGCAGACAAGGTTCTTTGGGTAAATCTGATATCTTTTATTAAACCAACTAAAATAGTTGGAAAAATTCTTCTTTGCAAGCTTTAGGGTACAAACACCCTTCTTCACATACTTCCTCTGCCTCAGGAAGATAAAAGATATCAGATTTACCCAAAAAAACCTTGTCTGCCTGAATTAGCTGGATTTTTTCACCCAGATGCCTGTAAGTGGAAAGCCACACACTGGGGTCAAGTCCTTAGGTGGTTGATGTAGTGTACCTGAGTTGATTTAGGCCAGATAAGGAATTGGCCCCATACTTGCACTCCTGAGAGCTGTCTTCTACAGAATGGACTGCATGAACTGCAATCCGAAGAGACATGACACTTGTGCAGATCCATGCAAGAGTAACACATGATATTAGTCTAGAACAGTGGTTCTCAACCTTTCTAGATTTAAGACCACCCTCCCGCCCCATAGCTGTTATGAACTAGGTGGTACCCAATTTCAAAAAACAATTTATATATTGCTTACTAGGCCTGTGCGAGTCAGCAGTGATCCTATCCGGCTTCAGATCTGGACGCTTCGGATGGCCATGATCCAATCTGGAGCTCTGGACTGGGTTTCTGCCTCAATCCAGCCAAAGCGGCTCCAAAGCTTCAGAGCCGCCCCAGAGATCCGGCCATAGGGTATAATGGGGAATCAATGAAATATCTATAACTTTGTTGTTTCTTGTCCAATTTAGATGCAACTTGCAGAGGTGGTAGCCTCTGCTGAGGGCATGAAACCTGCTAAGTTGCAAGAATATCAGTGTAGGGGTTTGGGGGAAACTGTACCCCAAATTCTTGAAAGCCAAACTCATGTCACGGCTGTGTGTTACATCACAAGGGGGTGAAAACTGCAAAACTAGTAGCTCTTACTGAGGCCACAAAGCCTGCCAAGTTTCAAGGAGATCAGTGCAGGGGTTTGGGGGAAACTGCACCTCAAGATGTGGACAAGCAAAACTCGTGCCATGGGTGACAGTGTGCGTGTTAAGGCACAGTGGGGTGACAGCTGCAGGGATGGTGGCCCCTGCTGTGTCACCTGCCAGCTGTCGAGGAGATTGGTGCAGGGGGAGTCTGGGGCCCTCCACCCCTAGCTGCTGACAGACAAAACTTGTGCCAAGACTGTGTCTGTCCTGGGGCAGTTGATTGCCTGTATTGATTCTTTCCTCTCCTTAGCTTGGTTTTGTAGATGCTAATTGATTCTCATTAAGTCATTATATAGTAGCTAGGTCCTGTGTATTGAGCTTGCAGTAGTGTCTCCCATGCCCCAAGACAGACAGTCAGTCCCACAAGCACCCATGTCATGAGTTTTACTTGTCTGCAGCTTGAGGTGCAGTTCCCCCCAAACTCCTGCACCAATCTTCTTGAAACATGGCAGGCTTTGTGGCCTCAGCAAGAGCTACCACGCCAGAAGTTTTCATCCTGCTATGTTGTAACACCTAGACGTGAGATTAGCTTTCAAAAATTTGGGGTACAGTTCCCTCCAAATCCCTGCCCCAATCTTCTTGAAACTTGGCAGGCTTCATCCTTTCTGCAGAGTCTACCATCACTGAAAATTTCATCCAAATCAGACAAAAACAACAAAGTTACAGATACTTTATTTTTTCCCCATTATACCCTATGGCTGGATCTCCGAGGCGGCTCCAAAGCACTTCAGAAGCTCCGAACCACTTCAGGAAGCCTAACGAGGCCAGCGCTTTGACCTGGACATGCTGCTTTGGACCCCAAAGTGTCCAAAGCTTCTCCGGATCCGAAGCTCTGTCCGAAGCCTCGCATCGCCCTCTTTCTTGCCTCCCTGCAGAGGGGCTGGGATGGGGATCAGCCAGTCAGGGACAAGCCTGAGCCTGCATTTAACTTTTCCATTCGCACCTCGTTTATCTGCTCATGCATTGGGACACCATTCAAAGGATCTGGCAGCATGCCAGAGTACTGCTGTACCCTGGGTGAGAATCACTGGTCTAGAAAATAATTGTACCATTACAGGCAAAGATGGTTCTTTCCTTTCCTGTTTTTATTGTTGCTAGTGTGTTTTGTTACTGCAGATTAAAGCACCTTTGTTCCTTAGAAGTTTGCTTGCTCCTGCTGTTTATCTCACTCTTGAAGTCACAACCTTCTGTTTACGACAACATAATTGTCTCCATGGAAACAGAGTACTTATATAATATGTAGCCCTAGAACCCCATAAGCATACACACTGTGCAAACTATCATCACCAACACATTTCACATATGCCTACTAACCTCATTGGTAGGAATCTGAGAAAGTTTTCTAACCGTCCAAATAATGACTCATAAAAAGGTCTTTAAGCTAATTTAACTCTTCAGCATTATGATGGATAATTCTTATTGTATACTTAAAGGCACCTATGTTTCACATAACCTAAGTGTTAAATCTTTTTTATTTACAACTGAATCATAAGTAGAAGTTATTCATGAAAAGAAGAGCTGTTTCAGAGCCTGAATTTTCAAGTATGATGAGAATAATATCCTGATGCTGAATCATAAAGTGTTACAGGATTTGCTAGAAGCAGCAGCCTGGGTTTGGGATTTTGAAAAACACCTAGGTGACCTCATTTTTCAAATGATTTCTTTTTTCTCTCCATCCCCTTTGAATATTCCATTTAGAAATATTAGATGTATATTTGTATGGGTATAATCTGTGAAGTACTGAGTGTCTGCAACTTCCGTTGAGTTATTAAGACTAACCTGCAAGAAGACATTCATAGCATCATGTTTTGATCCCTTAACTAAAATACAAAGTGCATTTTCTCTCTTCACTTGCCTAAAGACTCTTGCATGTTTAGCTACATAGAAAGCAAAGCTGTATATTTACTTATGTCTACACACATGCACATACGTGTGTGTATATGTGTGTGTGTATACACACACACGTGCGTGCGCGCACACACACACACACACACACACACACACATATTATGTATAGGTGCATATGCCAGGAGATAGAATAGCTGAATAGAATCATGTGGATTACATTATTTGTATTCCTTTATGAAAAAAGTTAATGGGAACATCCAGTCTGAGTATTGCAAGTTTATAAATTATTTGAAAAGAAGAGCCTCTGAATAATATCAATTGGTTTTGTACTGGTGAGTCAACAAGGTTGTTTTTCCTTGTTCCTCTGCACCTGGATTATACATTTCTGAAGCTGTCTTGTACTCCAACAATAATTTCATCCCACACTGTATTTAGTAAATTGCTTTGTAGTACATGCAGCATTTCCATCACTTCTGTAAAAACAACCATACACCTTAAGACAAATGTTACATATGAAACATTTTCTTTTTTCACTATTCAATATTTACAATTCATGATGGTGTCATCACTATAAAAATAAAGTGGTTTTCCATTTAGATAATAGGTAAAAAATTCCTAGTATCTACAAAACACAAATTAAATTCCACAGTTGTCTCCTTTTGTATAGTAAAATAGTCCATTCACGTAAACACTTCAAACCAAACAACTGGAAATATCAAGATTTAGAAATTTTATAAGATCCAGGAATTTGTTGTTAACATTGCCACTTACAAAGAATACTGGACTCAGAATACTGGAGATTTTGAATACCATGCTAACCAGTTAAGCATACAAGAAGCCATATAACATTCTAACAACTTCACTGAAACTTATGAACAACCCATATTCTTATGTGCTGGTAGACAGCACTCTTTATAGTAACTATATTTACAAGTATAACTAGCAATTCTCCTTTTACATAGTACTTCCCTAACACAAACTTCCCATATCTCTCTTCCCATTGTTTCTCTCTCTTCAGAAATACCATGTGCAAAAGGTCCAGATTCCTGTAGTGGTTACACCTTTAACATCCAACCTCCTGCCAACAGCTTATCTTCAAGGGATTCAGACCCCTTTATCATATGGTTAGCAACCATTCTTTGCAGGTAGGCCATGCAATTTGCTGCTTCTCTTTTACAATAGGTAGGTTGCAGGAACCACTCAGCACCTGTCTCTTGGGCTTTGTTGTTTAGTTACATAAAGTTTGTGCCTTTAGAAGTACCAACTGGACTGAGAAAAGAGGGAGAAGCAACAGTACTAGAAAATAAGCTGCTAGAACTGCTGAGCCACAACCTTCAAGGCAACATTGGAATCATGAGACCTAGGAGGCTGAGGCTAGTGTCTGGTCTAGACTGAACCTTCACATTTAGTCCTCTATAAAGGACAAATACACCACTATACCACACCAAGTGGATTCCAGGAAAAGCACAGTGACCATAGGTACAAACATACATTTGCTACTTACCAGGAAGAGGTGCAGGAAGCTGGAGGAAAGTAAATATGGAGGAGCAGGGAAGGACTGGCAGAATTGAGAGGCCTGGTGTGTTCTGAGGGAACTGGCAGGTCCATGGTGGGGGCTGCCCAGTCTTGGGGGGTGTTGGTCAAGGAGGTAAAAATAGGCTGATCAGAGTCCGGGAGTGGGAGTGATAAAAACAGCACAACCCAGGGTTGTATAACAGACCCTGCAAGCATTTGTTAGGTTGGGTTAACCCATTTTAAGTTGGTTTAAACCATGCCTATCTAAAGTTAGTTCTTTTCTGATGAAAACAAACTTTAGATGAGGCATGACCTAAGCCTGTGAACATTTGAATGCTCAAGCATTAGAGCAATGTAAATGTGACAGTTGTATACAAGTCACCCTTGCTCCCTTATTCATAGATTTTAAGGCCGGAAGGGACCTTGGAAGATCATAGGGTCCATCCCACTGCACCAAGGAGGAAATATAATGTTGCTCTGTGGGGTCATGCCAACAGTCAGGATCTCAATATTACGTTGTTAGACACGAAGGTGTGAAACAATTGCACATATACAAATGCACAAATCAATTAGGTGCATCACCAAATCAATTAGGTACACACACACACACACATTCACTCACTCACTCACTACCAGCTCAGGCACATACACATCCAAACCAGCCTAGGCACATGCATACCTATCACCAATTCAAGGACATATACACTGCACACTCAAAATTAGACAAAAATCAATTGTTAGTACCCGCATGCTCAGTACACATACACAGATCACTAATTTGTATAACATGCACACAATAATATATACACACACACACCAGTTCACACACATACAACCCACCTACACATAGGTAGGTTCCTAACTTGGATGGTATGGTATGTGTGTGTGTGCTTGGGGTACCTGGGATACTTGGGAGAAGGTTCAGGTGAGAGAAAGAGAGTTAAAGTGTAGGGAGTGAAAGTTGCCAGAACCAGGATTAGAACCAGTAGACAAGAGAGAAGCTGACTGAGGAACTGAGGCTTGGGTTTACATAAGATCAAGTGGCCCCAGGGTTACTCGAGGTCACTGGTGCGTGGGAGGGGGGGGAAAAAAAAAAGAAGCCTGGTGGCAAAGAGGAGACAGCCAGGAAAGAGAGAGAGACAGAAACCTGGGAGCTTGGGGCTGGAAACTGAAGCAGACAGCTGAGATATTGGGG
The DNA here is from genome assembly GCF_030867095.1 of Alligator mississippiensis. Lineage (NCBI taxonomy): Eukaryota > Metazoa > Chordata > Crocodylia > Alligatoridae > Alligator > Alligator mississippiensis. The sequence continues at coordinate 49,773,189 of NC_081833.1, read as the reverse complement.
GGGGGGGCAGATAAGTGGTGGCAAGGAAGAGACAACCAGGAAAGAAACCGAGTCAGAAATCTGGTTGCTTAGGGGAAAAGGCAGTGGGGATAAGACAGTGGCAAAGAAACAGGGGGTTTGGAGGCAGAGAGGAGCTCAGACAGGTGTTGGAGGTGGCAGTGAGCCAGAAGCAGGAGAGGGAGAAATGAGACACAAGTTAGAGGAGCAAGGAGTAGAGATTGAAGCAGGGCTGAACCATAGCAAAGCAAAACCCAACTCAGGGGTCCAAATAACAGGTTTATTAAACAGACAACATGCTACACAGACCCATGAAGTTATTGGTTCTCACACACACACACATACACACACGCACTCACAGTGCACACACACATGCACGCACTCACAGTGGCAGCAGGAGAAAGAGACTCAGTGGTGAGTCCAGTGAAGGGCTGGAGTCCAGTTAGGGAAGAGAAACAGAGTCCAAGTCCTTGGCTGAAGAGGGTGCGGGGCGATAGCTACCTATCCAGGCTGGAAAGGGGTCTTTATCCAGTTGTTGTCCAGAGGGGGGTCACCAGCAGGGCCTCTGGGTGGATAGGTGGTGTGCCATGGTGCTGGTCCAGATGGAGAGGGCATCCCAAGGAGTCAGTCTTCACTACCCCTTTTATGGGCCAGACTACCTCTGATCTCCAATGGGGAAGGCCTATCCAGGCCTGTTCCAGAGGGTTCCAGGTGTTCTTACTAAACATGTGCAGCTTTGGCACAATGGTTGGTTGCTTCATCTTTTGTTTCTTGAATGCTGAGGGTGGTTCCAAGGGCTGGGTCATTGGTCCAGGTATTGGTGTTGATGGTTTGGTCATTCAGAGGGAGCTGTTTTTAAACCTACTTCCATTGTCCCTCAAGCACCCTCATTCATCCCCATTCACTCAGGAACCAAGTTAATAGGAGGGGTAGGTATGAGTCATGGGTTACACAACCGGACCTGGGAAGAGGATACAGACTTGACAAACAAAATGGAAACTTGACATGACCTATGCTAACTTACATATGTAGGCCTAAATCATATAGTACCAGTAAAACAGTAATATAGAACAGTAAAAATCAATATAAACATAATAATTATACAATATAAAGGAGAAAAAACAAAACAAATACAACTTGCTACCAAAATAAAATGCTGAAGCTTATCCTATGTCTTAGCTCACTTATACTTATCTATAGGGAATAGAGAGGGAGAGACAAAGTCAGAAATTGTTTGGGAAGGGGAGAGAATGCATTTAGAAAAAAAAGAAAAAGAAAAACTGGGGGTTTTGCTACAATAAGAGGGGGTCAGGTGCCCCCAACAAGGTGACTTTCTAGTCTCCTCTTGAAGATTTCCAGGGTAGGTGATTGCACAACCTCTGGAGGGAGCTTATTCCACAGTCTGGACACCCTGACTGTGAAGAAGTTTTTCCTAATGTTGAGCATCAATCAGTCTTCCAGGAGTTTGTGGCCATTACTCCTGTTTTTCTCCTTGGGTGCTCTAGTGAATAGTTGCTCACCGAGCCCTTGATGTACTCCACTAGTGCAGCGGTATGCTGCTACCAGATCCCCTCTCAGCCATCCTTTCTTCAGGCTGAAGAGGCCCAGATACCTCAGCCTTTCCTTGCATGGCTTGCTGTATAAGACTCTGATCATACAAGTGGCTCTTCTTTGCACTCTCTCAAACTTGTCCACGTCCTTGTTAAAGTGTGGTGCCCAGAACTGGATGCAGTACTCCAGCTGCAGTCTCACCAGTGCTGAGTAGAACAGAAGAATCAACTCCTTCGTTTTGCTGGAGATGCATTGATTGATGCATGCCAGAGTATTATTTGCCCTACTAGCTACAGCATCACACTGATGGCTCATATTCATACTGTGGTCTAGTATTACCTCCAGGTCCCTTTCATTCATGGTGCTAGGTGTAAGTGTGTTTGCAGGGGGGGGGGGGGCGGTGTTGCTTATCCCAAGTTGGAGCACTTTACATTTCTCAACATTGAACTTCATCAGATTTTGATCTGCCCAACTTGCTAGCCTGTCTGGGTCCACCTGTATCTGTAGCCTATGTTCAAGCATGACCACGCTTCCCCATACCTAGGTGTTGTCCACAAACCTGGCCAGTGAGCTCTTCACCCCCACATCCAAATCATTAATAAAGATGTTGAAAAGTAGTGGACCAGTCACCAACCCCTGCAGGATACCACTGCTCACTTCTTGCCAGGATGACACAGTTCTGTTCACTACGACTCTCTGGGTCCTAGCTGTTGGCTTAGAAATGGTACTTAAAGGCGTGTTTTTTGGGAATTGGCTTATAAATATAGATCTATGTATTATATTTATATGCATAAGGGTCCAAGATGGGCAGCAGGGGTTAAATGGATTTCCAAAGAGCTTGGGAGACACAAACACAGCTTCTCATGGCACTGGAGGCAAATTGGTTGTCTAGCACAACAAGGACATGTAGTCTAAGACACAGCCTGGGAACCAAAGAAGTATGTACCATACTGTCCCATAACACAAGAAAAGTGACACCAGCAACCAGGACTCAGATAGCAGGGTGGGGCTAAGTCCCAGTTTTGGGGGAACAGACCAAATTAGGAGAAGGCCTAGAAGGCTACATGGACACGTGACCACAGAGAGACAACCCACCAGAGACAGCCACAGATGCAGAGTCATCAGGAGTCATCAAGGGGGAAGGAGAATATAAAAGCAGAGACTTGAGATTAACAAAGAGTCTCTCCCATCCCTCCCTGTTCCTTCTCGTCCCTCCTTGCTGTCCCTCCCATCCCTCCCTTTGTCTTTTCCATCCTTCTCGTCCCTCCCTGTCCCTCTTTGCTGTCCCTCCCCTTTCTCCTCCATGAGAGGGGTCCCCATCCCTATCCCTGTCCCCCAGGAAGGGTCCCTAAGGTCACCATTGACCAAGGGCATACCAGTAGCCCATCTCATTCACCCCACTGGGGCGGGGGGGGGGATGGCTGTGGGCCTTGGCATTCCACTTCCTAAGACAGAGAGCCTCAGAGTGGAGCCTGCATCCTGGTACTTTGACTCTGATGATAGCCCTAGGATTGGTAGATATAGAATTGCATGATTGTTTGTATTGTTGCTTTTTTGTTCTTACTCTGTATCAATAAATTCTCCTATTATTGACTGGAAGGTGTTGTGGTCGGTCTGAGGGTTGTGCCCGCTTGGAACAAAGGTATAGGTGCTGGGTCCAAATCCAGTGTCAACACTCTCTGGCAGCCAGTTTCTCACCCACCTGAGTGTCTCAGAGTTAAGCCCACAATCCACCAATTTTCTCACAAGGACATCGTGGGATACTAGATCAAAGGCCTTTTGGAAGTCTAGGTATACAATGTCAACCTGCTTTCTTGTGTCCAGGTGGTGAGTTACCTGGTCATAGAAGGAGATGAGGTTGGTAAGGCAAGACCTGCCTGCGATGAAGGCATGATAGCAGTCATTCAGAATCTTACCTTCTGCAAGATTATCACAGATAGACTCCTTGATGAACTTTTCTAAGATTTTCTCTAGGATGAAAGTTAGGTTGATTGACCTATAGTTACCCAGGTCCTTCCTCCTGCCTTTCTTGTGGATGTGCACAAAATTGGCCTTCTTCCAGTCCTCAGGGACTTCTCCAGAGTGCCAAAAGTTGTGGAAGAGTTTATTATTCCCTTGTTCCCTCAACTGCTGCAACCTCAGCAACCATGACTGCTTAGGGCGCAAAAATAGTTTGTGATACTTGTACCTATAACCCTAACCACACCATGTAACCTAAGTTCAATAATATTTCCTAAACAGCACAGCGCTATTCAATATAAGAGTTACAGAGTGAGGATCTTAGGCCAGGTTCAGAAGTTACACTTAGTAGCTGCATCTACATATGTATTAAGGCACTTTTACTAATGCACATTAAATTTAGTGCCTCCAAAAGTGAGGTACTAAATAAATGTGCATTAGGCTGCCTTAATGCACAGTAATGAATGCACACAGTTTTTAAGTAGCCAATTTTACTGTGCATTCATGTAATATCAGTTTTTTAAGTGACATTTTAAAATAGGCTATTGCTTGTTAAAGTGCAGATGTAAACATGACCACTGTACAGTCAGCTTGCACTACAGCCATAACCAAACAGATAGTCAGGGCATATAGAGCGCTGTAAAAATGACAGATCCCACTCTAAGGTAACCCTGGATGGATGTGGTATCAGACTTCAGTGCTGTAGGTTACAGTGCCATAATGAATGTCTGTACCAGATACCATTGAGACTCATAGTAGGCCACATTCTGCCAGCTACAAGTCACTATCAGGTCTTTTTGATCAATGTATGGATTCCATCTACCCCACCCGGGCATCTGTAAAGACTTCAGCTTTCAGTTAAGTGTTGTGCTGATTGCAGAACAATGCATTCAGTCAGGGGACTGTCCAAGATGTCTATTTTGTACAGTGCTGTTTTGAGCATCTGTATCCAGAGCTCAGTCTGTTCAGCTTGATCCATGCTTCTCTGTGAAGATCATGCCCAATGAGGGACTCATTTGATGTTGGCATAATGCAAGTACAATGGTTCTGAGCACTTTGAAGTTGGCACCCCATGTCATGCTTGCTAAACAATTTAAGGCAGATACCTGTGCAGAGACTTTACTGCTGACCTTCTGAATGTTATGGTTATTAGTGAAGGAATGGTCAAATGTCACTCCTTGCTAATAGGGAAGCATGTGGTTGCCTACTCTGATATTCAGCGTGCTCTTGACTCAATTATTGTCCTTGTAAAAGAATGATGATACTGATTTATTGATGATTCCCTCTGACTCTGAGTAGCATCAGAACCACCTCCCATAAGGAGACTGTTGCTCTTCTGGGCAGTCTCCCCCTCAGCCTAGAGAGCCCTGCTCTAGGGACTCCTCCCTGGGGCAACATGCTTGAGAGTCCCATGGCAGGGGGCCCCTGGGTGACTGTTGTGGAGGTATGCTCCACACCACTTATTGATTAGGAGATGTTGGGATGTGGGGGAACCCTGGAACAGGAGATCTGGTGTGTGAAAGCCCCTGGCCCTTGGTCCAAAGTGCCAGAAAGGCATCTAGTGAAGCCTGCTCCATGGAGCAGCATTGGTGGAAGTCAAGGTGCAGTTGGGTGCAGAAAGAGGGAGAGGAGGTTGACTGGGCACACGTGTGGGCTCTCAGCACACGTGTGCCCCCTGCAACGTACTTGAGGCGGCGGAGGCTGAGAAGTTACAGCAGGGGCAGAAGCAGCTGATCCCCCAAAGGTAAGTGGGACAGGAGGGGAAGCCCCCAGATCCCTCTTTGCTGAGCCGGGCAGGGAGCCATGCTCCCGAGCCATGTGCAAACAAAGCGTGCAAACAGGCGTGCTCAGTAAGGGCGTGCCAGCATTTGCGCCAGCATTCATGCAGGTGGAAGCAGGCAGGGCAGCAAGAGAGTCTCCCTTAGCAGGGAGGAGGCTCCACCAACAAGGAGAGAAGTAAGAACTATCTGCGAGCCATGGTGATGACTCGCAGTGCTGCCAGGGGCCCTGCCCCAGTGGTGCCACCCTTCTGGGGCTCCTCTGAGGCTTCCACCCAGATGGAGCCCTTTGGGGGCCTGGCGACCACCTGCCCCATGAGCTGTGGGGGTGGCTGGGTGGGATCCCTGGGAGTGAGACTGAGGTCTGGTGACTCCTCTGCCTGCCCCTCTTGTGAGCGTCTTCAGACTCTGGAGGGGCAGGTGGCAGAGCACCAGGCTGAGGTGAGCATGCTGTGGGGGATCCGGGCAGCGGAGGATGAAATTGACCTGTATTTCCATTCTCTGCAGGGACAGAAATCCACCGGAGAGACCCCACGTGCACAGCGCCCAACTAATCAGTGGCAGCAGGTTCCTGTCAAGGCCAGGGCAGCTCATACAACTGCTGTGCCTGCTCCCCAGACACCCCTAGGGAACAGGTATGCAGCCCTGGACCCCCTGGAGGAGGAGGCAGAAAAACAGCTCCCCAGAGAAATTGAAGCTGCTCGACCTACATCACCAGCTCAGAAGAGGCACACCCTGAGGAGAAGGAGACGCAGAGTTCTGGTCATTGGGGACTCCATCCTGAGAGGAACCGATGGTCCAATCTGTCGCTTGGACCCCTGGTCATGTCAGGTCTGCTGCATGCCTGGAGCAAGGATTCGCAACGTCACAGAGACCATCCCTAAAATCATCAAGCCCTCTGACTACTACCCACTGGTTGTAGTCCATGTGGGTACAAATGATGCATCCAAGGGCAAGCCAGATAAACATCATGGAGGACTACAAGGCCTTGAAACACCAACTGAAGAAGATGGGAGCCCAGGTGGTATTTTCCGCCATTCTCCCAGTAAGTGAATGGGGTAGGTGTCATGAGGCCAACATTGACATGGTTAACGGCAGCTTCAGAGCTGGTGCCATGAGGCAGGCTTCGGGTTTTTTGACAACAACCCATGTTTTTGTAAGGAGGGCATGCTGGGGTGGGATAGGCTTCACCTCTTCCCTAAGGGCAGACGTATCTTTTCCTCTAGGTTGGCTGATCTCGTACGGCAAGATTTAAACTAGCTTCACCAGGGAAAGGGGCTGCTTCAAGTGGAGAGGATGCTTCACCAGCATGCAGGGTGACAAGAGGAAGGGAAGCCCAGGTAAGCATCAACGTCCTGGGAGTAGGTGGCCACAACTGTCCTGGGAGTGGGAGGGAGGCAAGTGCACCCTCAAGAGGCCTCAGGTGCCTCTACACTAATACTCATAGTATGGGGAGTAAGCAGGAGAAACTGTGCCTCCTGATTGCGAGTAAAAACCCAGACTTAGTAGGGCTCACAGAAACCTGGTGGGACCCTACCTACGACTGGGAGGTGGGCATTCAGGGATACACCCTATATAGAAGAGACAGGACAGAGAGGAAAGGTGGCGGAGTTGTGCGACAAAGAGCACCTCACATCATCAAGGATTAGCTTCAGGTTAAAGGAGGGTTGGGCAGAGACACTATGGGTCAACCTACAAGGGGGGTGTGGTGAAAGGGACCTTACAGTGGGTGTCTACTACAGACCACCCAACCAGGGGGAAGAGCTGGACCAGGACTTCTTCAGTCAGCTTATGTTATGAAGGCAGTTAGGTCAAGGAATGTTATTGTCATGGGTGACCTAAACTACCCAGACATTTGCTGGGAGGAAAAGACAGCCAGGTCTGACCGCTCACGTGGGTTCCTGGCTGTATTACAGGACCTTCATCTTATCCAGGAAGTGCACAGCCCCACTAGGGGTAACACCTTGCTGGACCTGGTCCTGGCCACAGGGGATGACCTGGTGAGGGGACTGCAGGTCCTTGACTACCTGGGCAATAGTGATCATCACCTGCTGGATTTCATTATCCAACGCAGGGTGTTAAGGGCTTACACCAAGGATAAGCCCTTGACTTCAGAAGGGCCAACTTCAATGAGCTTAGGAGACTAGTAGGGGAGGCACCGAGGGCCCAGAAGGTACAGAAGATGGGAGTCCATGAGGGATGGTCGTACCTTAAGGAGGCAATCCTCCAGGCCCAAAGGATAACAGTCCCTGAGAGAAGCAAGGGGGGTAGGAGTGCTCAGAAACCCCCTTGGCTCAGCAAGGGCATTCAGTAATGCCTGAGGACTAAAAGGGGGGCGTACAACCAGTGGAAGGGAGGGGCTATCACCAAGGAAGAGTGCTCCTCTTCTGCCCAGAAGTGTAGGACGGCTATTAGGAAGTGCAAGGCAGAGATGGAACTCAGGCTAGCATCCAGGATTAAGGACAACAAAAAGTCCTTTTTCAAGTACATTGGGAGCAAGAAGAGGGCACCAGGCAATGTAGGGCCCCTGCAAGATGCAAATGGTAATCTTGTGGCCATGCCAGACAAGAAAGCTGATATTTTTAACAGTTTCTTTGCCTCTGTTTTCTTGAACAGGGACTGGGATATCCCACCTACCAGAGGTAGGGACAATCTTGGGGATAGCTCTATCAAACCTTCAGTCAGCACAGAAGTAGTTAGGGATCTTCTGGAAGGGCTAGACATTTTTAAATCTGCAGGTCCAGATGCCCTCCACCCAAGGGTGTTGAGGGAGCTGGCAGGGGTCATGGCGGAGCCCTTGGCCTGACTGTATGAGCATTTGTGGTCATCTGGCCAGGTGCCGGGGGACTGGAAACTGGCTAATGTGGTCTCAATTTTCAAGAAAGGGAGGAAGGAGGACCCAAGTAACTCTAGGCCTGTAAGCCTCACCTCGGTGCTCAGGAAGATCTTGGAGAGAATCATCAAGGAGCATATCTGTGGGGGGCCTGCAGGGGAGATCATGCTCAGGGGCAATCAGCATGGGTTCATCAAATGTAGGTCCTTCCTGACCAACCTGATTGCCTTTTATGACCAAGTAACTAAATCCTTGGATGATGGTGTCACCATGCACGTAGTCTTTCTAGGCTTTAAGAAGGCCTTTGACACTGTCTCTCACCCCATCCTCATCAATAAATTAAGCGACTGTGGCATTGATGCCTACATAGTTGGATGGGTAAAAAACTGGCTGATGGGGCGCACCCAGAGAGTAGTGGTGGATGGGTTGTACTCAACCTGGCGAGATGTGAGCAGTGGGGTACCCCAGGGCTTGGCCCTCGGGCCCACAGTTTAACATCTTCATCAGTGACTTGGACAAGGGGGTGGAAAGCACGCTGTCCGAGTTTGCTGATGACACTAAGATGTGGGGCGAGGTGGACACACTTGAAGGGAGAGAGAGGCAGCAAATAGATTTAGACAGACTACAAAAGTGGGCAGATGAGAATAGGATGGGGTTCAACATAGATAAATGCAGGGTGCTGCACCTTGGGAGAAGGAATCCACAGCATACATACAGGCCGGGGAGTTCTCCTCTTGAAGCACAGAGGCAGAAAGGGATCTCGGAGTCATTATTGACTCCAAGATGAACATGAGCCGCCAATGCCAGACTGCAGCCAGCAAGGCCAGCCATACCTTGTCATGCATCCAAAGATGCATCTCAAGCCAGTCCAGAGAGGTGATCCTCCCCCTCTATGCGACTTTGATCAGGCCGCAGTTGGAGTACTGCATCCAGTACTGGGCACCGCACTTCAAAAGGGATGTGGCCAGCCTGGAGAGGGTTCAGAGGAGGGCCACCCGCTTTGTGAAAGGGCAGCAGGACAGGCCCTACGAGGAGAGACTGAAGGACTTGAACCTGTTCAGCCTCAGCAAGAGGAGGCTGAGGGGGGACCTGGTGGCTGCCTACAAACTCATCAGGGGAGATCAACGCCAAATAGGCAGAGCCCTTTTCTCCCCAGCACCACCTGGGGTGACGAGGAACAATGGTCATAAGCTGATGGAGAATATGTTTAGTTTAGAGATCAGAAGGCAATATTTTACAGTTAGGGTGGCCAAAATCTGGAACCAACTTCCCAGGGAAGTGGTCCTCGCCCCTACCTTGGGCAAATTCAAGAGGAGGTTGGATGATCACCTGTCTGGGGTCTTGTGAACCCAGCATTTATTCCTGCCTGTGGCAGGAGGTCAGGCTAGATGATGTGTTCAGGTCCCTACTGACCCTAGCTACTATGAAACTATGAGGGGGACCACGCTGCCTAAGACCTAATGCTAGGGCTGACATTGAGTCAGCCCACCTTCCAAGGTCAATTCATTACCTCTGACTGCTGGAAGTCACCAATATAGGCACAGGGCCCCAAAGAGGTTCCAGGCCAGTCTCAGAAGGGCAGAGGAGCACTCAGAATGGGGGTGGGGGCATCCCACCAAGCCAAGGCACTTCAGGGCCAGGTCTCACTGTGGGGGAGTGGTGCAGCCTCTGGAAAGATAGGCAGACCCCCCTCCCCCTCTCAACACCATAATCACCCAGTGCAGCCAGGGGCTTTCCTCACTCTATCAATGTTAACTGAGAAGAAGGTTCCAAGTTCTGGAGTGGACAACCTTCCACAGTTTTTGTTTAATAAACATACTAAAAGTTTGGCAGCTTCAACATTTGATTTAAATGAGGCAAGTCTCTTCCTCAGGCCACATTCCCTTGCAGCCCCAGTACATGTCCCTAGGGGACATTGAGGAGGGAGAGGGAAGGGGGACGTTGTCCAGCCAGCCTGGGTGGTGCCCATGATGTAGGGCCAAAGGAACATGAGGGCGGAGAGCCACAGCCTAGTGCCAGGGCAGGGGTATTCAAAGCCTTCCAGTCCTTCTCATCCAGAGAGGGCTCCTGATCCATACAGGTTAAGAGCTAGTTGGCCATGGCTTCTCTGATTAGGACAGCCTACTGCTGTGGAGGGCCAGAGCCACCAGCATGGGCTATGGAAGGAATAGGAGCATCTGGGTCACACACACACACACACACACACACACACTATCCAGGTGTCCAACACATACACACATATATTTGGAGGCCATAGGGCACACTGTGCAGGGCAGCCAGCTGGTGGCTCACAGCCATGAGGATACATGCCATGATAAGCTGCTGCTACATCAAGTCTAGGTGAGTGGCTGTGTTTTCCCTGCCAGCCAGTCTAGGGTGACTCGGCCATTTGGCCCTGCTCAGGAGTCTTTCACCACCCAGGGAGCCCATGGGTCATGCTGGGAGGTATGTGAGAGCCCTTCTGCCTCAGCTTTCTTAAACACCTTCACTTATCTTTAAGAGCAAAATAATAATAATGAAAAATAAAGGGGGGAAGCAAGAGATGATTGATATTCCTTTAAGGATTTGTTGCTTGGCATTACTTTATGAAAAAAATAAAAATAGAAAGGGTTCTTCATAAATCCAGTTATTTTTCACATGAAAGCAATTTTCTTTTAGCCTTGCCACGAGGTGTGTTTATGGCTATAGTATGTAGGTCATTTCATTTACATTGTGACATAAAGTAAAGCACTTGAAGGTGTGCTAGTTATCAATATGAAGAATCAGTCTACCGAGGTCTTTGTAACAGCTACAATTTCAGGTTTGTAAAAGCTTTTTGAGAGTAAATGAACACATACTGAATCTATTTTAAGGTTTTCCTACATTTTAGACAAGAATTTGCACTGCCATTATGGAACTAAAGTAGCTTTTGCTATAAGGTTCACAGAAGATCAAAAGAGTATTCACGAAAGAGAAAAGGAACAGCTTTTATGTATTTGGATCTTCTAACTTTCATTCTGTCTAACTCCTCCCATTTATTTCTATGTTTTGCCCTATTATATGATATATCTATGTAATAGTTGCACTAGTCTGTCAGATTTAAGAATGATTACTAGAACTGGGAACAAGAACTAGCTGCTCTTTTCCAGCACCAAACCTTTCTTAGTATTCAAAACAGTTGCACTAAAGAAGAGAAGGTGTCAACAATAAAATGATTTATTCTTAGCTTTCATGTACTCCATCCCTAAGGATATTATTTAAGAATAATTATTTGTAAATAATACTGTTTTTTCAATGTTTTAGAGACTTTCATCCAAAGATCTCAAAGCATTTCACAAAACATAATGAATTAAACTCAACAACATCCCCATGTCACATACAAATATTTGTATCCTCATTTTAACAGTGGGAATCAAAGACATAAGCAACTTTTCTAAGATCATGCAATACATCTAGAGCAGTTGGAAACAGAACCCTTAATCTCCTGAGTCCCAGGACTGTACTTTAAGAATAAAACCATTCTTACAATGTTGTATATACCTTATTTCAGAGTATGTCTTGCTTCTAGCAATTTTCCATGTCATTAAGCTAGACAGAAGCAATGGAGCAGAGCCCTGAAGTTTCTCTGGGTTTTAAGTCTAGCCAACTATGTACCAGGTATTTATTCAAGTGCTGACACAACTTTGTCTACCTGGCCTACAAGAATACACTTTTCTTTCCTGTGTGTCTTCAATTTGTTTCCTGTCCCTCATTGATTCTAAACTGACTGCAGAACATGCATGTTTAATGTGGAACATGTTAAAGGCTCAGAATGACAGTCCTAGGGAAGCTTTTTGAGGAAAATGATCCTGGCGCATGTCCACGAGGGGCCAGCAGGGGAGACTATGCTTAGGGGCAACCACCATGGATTCATTAGAGGCAGGTCCTGTCAGACCCACCTGGTGACCTTCTATGACCAGGTCCCCAAATCCCTGGATGCAGGTGTCTCCTTGGATATAGTCTTTCTGGACTTTAGGAAGGCCTTCAACACAGTCTCTCACCCCATTCTCATTAAAAAAACTAGGAGACTGTGGTGCCGATGCTTACACAGTCAGATGGGTCACTAACTGGCTGGAAGGCTGCACCCAGAGAGTGGTGGTGGATGGGTCTTATTCAATCTGGAGGGATGTGGGCAGTGGGGTTCCGCAGGGCTCGATCCTCAAGCCTGCACTGTTCAACATCTTCATCAGCGACTTGGACAAATGGGTAAAATGCACCCTCTTCAAATTTGCAGATGACACTAAGATGTGGGGAGAAGTGGGCACACTAGAAGGAAGGAATAGGTTGCAATCAGATCTGGACAGGCTACAGGGTTGGGCGGAAGAGAACAGGCTGGGTTTCAACACTGACAAGTGCAGGGTACTGCACCCGGGGAGGAAGAACCAGCAGCAGACCTACATGCTGGGGCACTCCCTTCTCCTCAGTGCAGAAGCACAGAAGGATCTAGGAGTCACTATTGAGGCCAATATGAACATGGGCCGACAGTGTGGGGAATGCAGTCAGGAAGGCCAACCACACCTTGTCATACATCCACAGATGCATCTCAAGTAGGTCCAAGGAGGTGATCTTCCCCCTCTATGCGACACTGGTCAGGCTGCAGTTGGAGTACTGCATCCAGTTCTGGGCGCTGCACTTCAGGAGGGATGTGGACAGCATTGAGAGGGTCCAGAGGAGGGCCACCCACATGATCAGGGGTCAGTAGGGCAGGCCCTACGAGGAGAGGCTATGGGATCTTAACCTGTTCAGCCTCCACAAGAGAAGGCTGAGGGGGGATCTAGTGGCCATTTACAAACTAGTCATGGGGGACCAGCTAGCATTGGGAGAGTCCCTGTTCCTCTGAGCACTCCCAGAAGTGACGAGAAATAATGGTCACAAGCTAGCAGAGGGTAGATTCAGGCTAGACATCAGGAGGCGCTACTTTACTGTCAGGGTGGCTAGGATCTGGAACCAACTTCCAAGAGAAGAGGTGTTGGCTCCTACCCTAGGGGTCTTTAAAAGAAGGCTGGATGAACACCTAGCTGGGGTCATTTGACCCCAGTACTCTTTCCTGTCATGGCAGGGGGTCAGACTTGATGATCTGCTCAGGTCCCTTCCAGCCCTACCAACTATGAAACTATGACTGGCTGCTCAGTAGGTGAATGCCAAATTGGTGAATGCCAAACATCTCCAAAGTTTCCTGTGCAGAACCATCAAAGAACAACCTAAACCTTTTGCATGAGACTTAAAGTTTCATAGGAATGAAATACAGAGGACACTGAGGGCACTGACAGAAGTGATGTTTTGATGTGCGATCAACCACTGAAAGCACTCAACAGCTTTGCACTGACAGAAGTGCACAGGTGCAGAGTGCTTTAAAAAGTGCCCAATCAGACAACAAATGAACCTTCATTAACTTCCCAGCCCTGTCTCCAGTGTTGTCTTCAGGATGGGAGGGGGAGAAGTGAGAGAAGGGAGTTACATTTTGGGTTTGCCCAGTCTGTGCTGAAGTGTGAGGCAGGTGGATTGGAGCCTCCCTGAGGTGGGGAGCTCCAATCCACCTACCCACCCCTCACTCCAGTGCAGGCTGGGCAAACCCCAAAATGGCCCTTCCTCTCCTGCCTTCTCCTCCTCCCACCCTGAGACAGCACGGGAGCTGGAGGGGAGTGGGGGGGCAGGGCTAAGGGAAGAGGCTACATACACTGCAGCCTCTCACTGGATCAGCTCCAAAGTAGAGCTTAATTCCCCACCCTCCTAACCCAACAGCAAATGTCTTTTGGGTCAGGAGGATCAGTCTAACTCATGGCTCTTTCTGTGAAGAGCCATGAGTTAGACAGGGGGCTGCACGTCTGTCAGTGCCCTGAGGTATGTTCATAATGATATTAAGATTTAACCTGGAGTGTTGATGAGATAAATGAGCCACTCCTCCTTATGTACTGCATTGTATTACCTTCCAGCTACTGCACATCAGGCATCCTCCTACACAAGTAGAACACATCAAGGAATCAATTTGTCTCCTATTTGTCTCTCCTTCTGTGGTTAGCTCTAATTATGGGCAGTAGAACTTAGAAGTGTGTCACAAGTCTTCTGAAGTCAGGGCCTTGTTGCACTGGACACTTAGTATGCATTAAATGTGTGGAATGTTGTGCAGTATGAAAGTTTGAATGTGTTCTGAGCAGTCACAGGGTAATTTTTACTACAATCTCTAACATGCACAGCTGGTTCTCTAAAGCTAAATGTGCAGCTGCACTAAAACTGTTGCAGTGTGATTTTTTTATTCACCCAAATTCCTTGTCTACCAGTCTCCCTGCTGGCTGGAAGGATCCCTGGCAGTACTGTAGTGTGGAAGCCTCCTCCTATCTCAAGGGTGGGCAAAATCCAGCCATGAGAGGGCTGCCCCAGAGCCACAGAGATCTTGTGGGAGGGGCAGCTTGGTCCAGAGCCAGAGCAGAACTGAGATCTACAGCCTGCATGCTCTGGGCAGGGGCACGCAAGCAACAGATACCAGCTCTCCCTGGCTCCTTGCAGTAGTGACAGCCTGGTCCAGATTAGGGGCATAGCCATGATCTGCTGTCTGCGTGCCCCTGTTCAGAGTATGCAGGCTGCAGATTGTGGCTCTTCCCTGGCCTCAAACCAATCTGCCCCTGCAGCAAGATCCCAGTGGCTCCAAAGCAGCCCCCTGCCCTGTCAGCACGGCTGAGGCCAGTCTCCATAACGATCCGAGCCTTGCTCTATCACAGTGCAGCTGTGGCTGGGGTCTCCATGGAGACCAGCCCCAGCCATACAAGCAGCGGCCTCTGGGAAATGGAGTCCAGCTGCCGACCGGATCTGCCATTTTGCACACCCCTGTCCTATCTCATCATCAAAGTGTGGGTACCTATTTTTGGCACTGCCCCTCTGCTCCTGGGGTTTTCAGTGTAGATGGTCAGCAGATCTAGGTTTGAGGGTGGCTCTAAAGTCAAATTTAAGTAGCAGTACAGGCATACCCTCAATGTATTTTCTTTTGCAGCTGAATAATTAAGGTTCAACTGTACTTCAAACTATACCTTCACCATACATGTGCCTTTGAAAATCTCAGGTAAGTACCTATCATTTGACCTATTGATACTTACCTTCCTTCTTGTCAGTGTATGAAAACATGTTTACACATATACAGCCAAGAGCAAGTGTGATATATTAAGAGAAAATAAACCATTTTGTTAAGGGGGTCAGTACTATGAAAAATTCTATTGTTCATCTTGAAAGAGAGGGTAAAAAAGGGTGTAAAATGATTCAAATTTTTTTATCCATATCTAGGTATTCTGTCCATTCAATAATGTTATTATTACTCAGTGCCTTCCTCCAACTGCAGTCATTTCATTTATAAATGGAATAAATACATAAATTTACAATCTGCAAGTTAGCCTGCAGCCATTTAGTAAGTATTGACAAAGGCCTTATATATTTCCATTTGATGCAGTATCCCTTCTCATATCTGAGCAACACTGGCAAGCTAGGATGCCAGAATAAGAACTGAGAAGAACCCACCCCAGAACTTGAAACAAATATTTCTGAACGCTGCAAATATTTGGTGAACCTTATTTTTCATTGATTTTTGTCCATTCTTGCACCACCTGCTTCCAAGAATAGAAATAAAAATGGCAAACCATGGAGGCCCAAGTCTCCAGTCCACAACCCCAGTAATACGGGCATGAATCCACCAAAATCATTAGACTTCAACTGTAAGGCTGGTGGAATTAATTGGTGTACCGGTCCCAGAAATCTATCAGTATTTCCAGACTGACCAGAAATACCATGCATCTTGTGAATGAACCTATTTTCACAATAGGTCCATCTTATTTCCAGCCTACCTTTTGATTAAACAGTTAAACAAGTATACAGTTTCTGGGGCACTATTGAAATAAAAGCTTTGTTTCCACTATATTTAGTAACAGGGTAGATTCACATTTAGAGAAAAAGCCATGTTGATGAATTCCTTGTACCAAATAGAGAAGTAGGGACCAGTATCCCCTGGATGGGAACTGATTTTGCTACCCTTATCCACTCTGAAAAATATCTTGCTACTCAAATAAATCCATCAAGTGAGGGAATCAGAATCTGATCCTGAATAAACAAAGAATCTTCATAAAGTCAAGTCCATCTGATATTATTTTTAGAAAAGAGGGTGTAGGGTACCAGTGATATGCCCCAGGCAAAGCACATACTGCCCCCCTCCACTATCTCTTTGACTAGCTATCCTTTCCCTTCAACATGACATGACAACCCATGATCACATTGCATCCAGACCTGATATGATGGTGACCAAAACTGGCAACCACCCCAATATCTAATGATTTTATGGATGATTTTAGGCAAGAAATTTTAATCTGTACAGGCAAAGGTCCTGGCTATTAGGTAGAGATACAAAGGTCACCAGATATAGATGTATTTATTTGCCTTAAATCTCAATAATAAATATAATTGCCCAAATATTGTAAATTGCCACAACAGTGGGAAGGGGGTGGCAGGGAGTGGGTGGTAGGGGAGCGTTACAATGACTTTATGGAAACATCACCATAGTGGAGCATATTTGGGTGTATTTAGTGTGCTATGATTCCAGATGGGCTGAGAGCTAGTTTTCTGTTTTCAGAAGCAAATTGGGCTTGCTTTTTTTTTTTCCATCTGCAAAATGAATTATGGATGTAAATATAACTAGCTGCACTTTTAAGTACTGAAATTACCTAGGAAGTGAGAGGTGTAGCTGCTCAGATTTGTACCCACAATTGAAATGAAGCTGCATAAATGAGTGTTCAAATCACAGATCTCAAATAGGCCCCCATCTGTGTGAGAATGGACATCTAAGTGTGATATTATACTTAACTAATCTGGAGACAACATCCAATATCCAAGCAAATTGAGTCTAAATAACATGTTAGTGATAAGGTTGCAGAAAATAGTTGTGATTTTTTTGGCTTTTTGGGTTTTTTGTGGGGGTTTTTTGGAAATTAAATACTCTTGCCTAGTTTTCCTTAACTAATTAGCATCCCTTCTTAGCAGTTTAAGTAACTGCTCATTTAGATCAGTGAATGATTGCTCTGAGATTAGGGTGTGGGGAAAATCTTTCTATTGGGAATAATCTACTTATGCTACTGTTTATTTGAAGCAGTGATAAACATAGAGATTTTCCTTCCATATGTGCCAAGTGTAAGAGAGAGCAGAATGATTAATGAACCTTGCATTTTGCCAATAAATTACTAACTTCAGGAACAAATTTATACTTTTCATTAATACAAGACATCACAAAAAGTCCTAACTAATTTAAGTCAGTTTCTCTGTAAACTATTCTTATTTTTTAAGATTGTTTTTATTATTTCCATTTGATCTGTAGGGAATGGCATTTTATGCACCATTATTTACAATCTGCAAAATTAATTATGCTTCTAATTAACAGCATGCAAATACATTATTGCTGTAGGAGTTATTTAGTCAGTTGTAAATAAGGAACTTTAAGGCTATATATAGATTTATTTTAATAGCACTTCCAGGTTTGTTTTTTTTTCCTTTTTTTAAATATATCTTTTTTTTCTGGAGTTTTAAAGTTCATTAAAGTTTGACTCCAGCTTAAGTTTCCAGTGGATGGCAATTATTGTGTTATTGTGTTAAAATAGAACTGTAGAAATAACTATACAATTCCACAACTTTATACACATGTTTTTCTATACAGGTTGTTTTTCTGCAACTTTATGCATCTGTTTTTCTATACAAAGTAAAGAATATTTAAGAAAAATACAAAGGCTAAAGAAAAATTAAAACCATTTTAGCTAATTAACATACCCCCTCCATGCTACAATTGTGTGAAGTTAGTATTGGTGAAATATATTAGACTGATAACCTTAGAGACTGAAATCTATGTTTCTAGAGAACAACTATGAAAAGTTTCCCTCTGTTGCCTTATTAATACACATCATGTATAACATGGAGGCATCACCTCAGAAAGATCTAACATCATCAATAAAGGTAACCTAATACTGATTCTTATCATGGTTTTGTGATGTATCATAGGCACTTGTCTATGAACAGGACTCTAACAACCAATCTCTTTTCAGAGAGATTACAAATAGCTTTCAGTTGTGGTAAGAACATTTCGTCCCCAATAGCAGATTCAGCAAAACAGTTACTCCTTTTGTTTTGGCTTTCCAAAAATATTCCAAAAGCCAGAGATGTGGTCATATAAATCATTTCTTGAATTATTCAAACAATGAACAAATTATTATCTGTAAACAGACAGCTCACAAAAAAAGCTGAATTCACATTCTTCACTGTGAATTTATTTCTAATTCTATTTTCTGCTAATCTGGAGGAGATTGGAACAAAATTTTACACTAAGAACATTTAACTATTGGAAGAATTTACCCAGGAATTTGGAAGAAATCTCTACCAATTGAATTCTTTAAATGAAAGCTTAATGACTTTCTCAAAGATATTCTCTAACAGAATTACAAGCTTGATGCAGAAACCATTTGGTGAAATGTGGGAAAAGAGATTAGATGATCACAACAATCCCTTAAACTCCATGAAAACATAAACCTGAAAGACTTCCTGGCCCTCTTTTTTTTCTTACACTGGTATAAAACAGGGTAACGTCACTGAAGCTGATGATTTAAAGAGATGGCATAAATGGAGCTCCCTGGTTCAAGAAACAAGGTTGTGTCCATAAAAGCCCACATTCTGAGAGTTCACTGTCATAACACCATGGTACAGATGAATCATGAAGCAATAATCCCTATAGAAACCTGCAATCGGAATCAGTCTCCCAAGTGAAAATGGAGGGTAGTTGCTGAACTGATATTTCACCTCATCAGAAAATCTAATGAAAAGTGATAAAAGCTATAATGGAAACCCAAATTCTATGTACCTAATTACTCTACTGGACAGGCTTCTAGAGATGTTCTTTGAGAAGTTTTGATCTTTGAGGAAACTCTTGTTTTGATGTTAAGGCATTTGCAGTTTCCTTGTATATATTTGAGATGTTTTTATTACATTTCAATTTGTCATATTAAATATTACCAATTACCAATTAAATATACCTCAAATGAAAGACACATGCACAGGCCCTCATTTCTTACATGCCTGGCACCCTGTGCATTCATTTCTGCTAATGGAAAGTGAATGTGAAATGCTAAGAAATGGGAGCTTGACATCCGAGTTGTACTCACTTTTCACTTGTGTATATGGTTTGATAGGGCAACAGAGGATCTAGTCCACAAGATTGCATTTCAGGCCACCTTGTGGACTTTAGTTAAAGAAATAAACATCCTTTCCTAACGGATGTCTTTCTGTCTCCCTGACCTTCAGCTGCCATTTAATGGACCTCAAAAAAGAACTGTCCTTATATCCCCATATCCCTTATATCCTTCATATATCTGGCTCCATCAGAGCCAGCTGGGTATTTTTAATGTTCACATTTGCCTGCCAGAGCTAACAGAAGACAGTCCAAGGAGACTCCTTTACACAGTGGAGGGAGACAGAATCGAAGTGATCAATTCCATCTCTCTGGCATCAGATTTAGAATCTTCTGCCAGCTATTTTCTTGAGGGTTGCTTTGGCAAAGTCCTTTTCAAGAGAAGCTGCAGTGGCAGCTGGAACTTTTTGGCCATCACCACAAATAAAATAAATTAGTAAGATGATTAAACAGAAATGGAGTTAAAAGAAGTGCTGCCCAGCATTTGTAGATAGGGACAATTGATATTGTACAAAGTCATACAGTTCATTATTAGCAATTAGACTATCATGTGCAGCAAATAACAATAATTCATACTGACACTTGATTTGTTCCATTTGAAACATCCAGCATCTTCCTTCTGCTGTAGGAGAAGATGGAAAAAGCCTTTTTCCCCATAGGGAAGAAATTTCATTTCAAATATGACCTTTTTACTGCCTGTCACTGAGATTCTTGTTTTTGCCATTCATTAAACATATGTAATATATGTGATAGTGACATGCAAGGGCTCTTAGCAAGAAAAGGGGAACATAGGATATTGAAGCTCCTGAAAGATGGCAGAGCATGATGACAGGAGAAATCTGGTTGCACTGAGATGACAAAGGATGAGCTTCTTCTGCACAGAGATAGATTTCAGGTTCAGTTTACTGAAATATATTTGTCTAGATCATGAGTGATCTGTACAAGTCAATAAGAGTCAATCCATACACACAGAGAACTCAAGCTTGACACAACACTATATCACAGGGAACATCCAACCCTTCAACTCCAGATCTCCCATACATTCCTATTATGTCAGAGGAAGCCAGGGGAGATACAGTTTATAGCATTTTATGTAAGTCAACATACTCAGACTTAGCTTGGCTACTATTGAATATACTATTCCTGTTACAGGTACAGTTTTATTGCATATGAGCCATGTTTATAGACCAGGACTCAGTTTCAATGTCAAAGATATTTACTGAAAATACAGTGTCACTAGAGCCACTTTCCCATTTAAGTGTGGAAGCTGTTAGTCCCAAAATCCCAGATGTTGGCACTCATAGGGGAAAACATAAGAGAAAGCTGGGGAGAATCCCAACTCTATTAAATCAAAGGGCAAAACTCCAATGGTGCCACAATTCATGAAGTTTCTAAGGTATATTGGCCAAATCATAAACAATTTTTTTCAGTCTATTAAAACTAAACCTTTAAGTATTACCAGAAATGAACTGGAAACTAGTTTAATGTCCAAAGCATGAATGCAACATCTTTTTCCACCAAGCACTGTTAACAAAGCTGTGGTTCTAAGGTGAATTTGGGGGCCTCCTTAGGCATAGATAGTTGTACAAAGTCATGCTTATTTAGGGTCACTATATATCCAAGAGGAGGCAGAGATAGCACACAGATGAATCAAAGAACAAAGAGATAACCTTGCTGACACTAAGTAGAAAAGTGAAGTAAAAGGGAAAGCAATGCTATATTCTTCATCTGTTTTTAATAGAGATTATCTCAAATTTATTCTGAATGTGGTAATTAGGAAAAAGAAAGAGATAACTTCCTCAGGTCAAAAGGGGAGCAGTTATTCACAATGTCTTCTTCTTTTAGCTGCCAAAACCTTGGATATTTCCGAGACTTCACCAAATCAGTGCCCTATGCCTCACTTCTGTGTCACATATTCAGCAAGTTCCTGTGGTTTCACAATTAAAGTCTGGTCTCTTTGCATCCAGAGTTCTGCACCAATTCAGGTAGATTTCCCTGTCCAGAAATGATGCTAAAGCTTATGCTTAACATCTGGCCTGCAGGGCTCCTAAAGTGGCCAGTAATTCAAGGGAGGGGCCCGCTGCTGAAAACTAGGGTACAGAATCCACTTGGGAACACATATCACTAGCAGGGAGCAAGTGATGGCTGTATTAACTTTGAGAGTTCCCTGATACCATTTGACCTGGTGCCACTGTCAGGTCCAGATCTGGCCCCTGAGGAACCCCACAGTCTGGATCAAGCCCAGGGGCCCAAGTGAGTTTTACACCCCTGTTCTAGGGCTTCCAGGATCCTTCATTTCCCTGTTCTCTTATCCATGCATCTTCTTCTCTGGAATATGTAGTTTTCTCTCTAACTAGAACAGTCACTGTTATTTAGCTCTGCTTAGTCCAACAGTCAACTGACCACTTCTCACTCATAAATTCTCTGTATACACTAAAAGAAAATTTGGCTTCAACTCTGGCTTGAATATGGTGATTTTTTTTATTATGTTCATACCTGTCTTTTAGGAAGAGCATGGAGATCCTCCACTGCTGAGATTTCCCATTCAACATATACTGAGTCAGAAAAGCAGAATCCTGTAGTTAAAGATTAGAATTTTGTAAGTGTGATTTCATTCTATTATTGTGACACAGTCTTTCTGTGACCTTGTACAACTCTCACAGGGTGCATCTATACCATGGCAGTAATGTGTTCAGCAGAAGAGGTTCCTCAACACACTCTGCCAACCCACTTCCACTAAAAGCTCCAAAACCAGAAATGTATCTGTGAAGCCATTTTGGGCCAACACTTTGCAATCTCTCTCAAAGCTGTCTGTGCCACTGTCAAGGGCATCTGCTGAGGATGACTTTGAAGAGTAGCTACACTAAAAACAGACATTCAAAAAGCCTGAGCCTGAATTGATTCAAACTTTGCAGGTTAGTTTAAACTGGCTAGGCTGAACCCATTAGAAAATGGACAGACATTCTCTCTGGACTGAGGAAATTCAGGCACGTGCCTGCAGTGGCTCAGGCTAGAAGCCAGGGGGCACTTGAGCAGATCTCCCTTCCCTTACACAGTGCTAAGCTGAGGTGTGGCATGACCAGGTCCTGGCAGGATGCTTTGATTAGGGAGGGGTTCCCCTCCCAACCCCCCGCTCCTCCACACTGCCCCTGACCAGCCCAGCAAGGAGTTGATAACGGCATTTAGCACCCTGTCAAAACAAAACAAAAACCTATCTCATTAGTTCAAGCTTTTCTTATACAGCTTTTTCCAAGGAAGGAACAGAGGGACATTACCAGCTACCTGTTGATTAGCTCCAAAAAGCCCTAAGCTGACACTGCCCTGTCTACTTTACACAGACACCTCTCAGCATTAGCTAGCATACCACATGCTCATTACCTTCTGTGCTTTTGGAGAGGGGAGGGGGGAATCCCTGCTTGAGCAGGTAGTGGTGAGGTGGGGATGGGGTAAGGAAAAGCCAGGTAGATCCTGCTGTGCCTGCTGCCTCTGCCTGAGCTCCAGCTAGGGAGCAGGGGGATGGGGCCAGCCCAGCTTTGGAGCAGCGATCCCCACCCAGGGCTTCAAAGCATCTGGGATGCTGGGGAACTCTGGTTTAAGTTAAACCAGGAAGGGGTCTGGGGCAGACATTGCATAAACTGGTTTGAACCAAATCAGTTAAATCTGATTCTGTATTCAACCAGGTTTATCTCAAACTGGTTTCAGCCATTTTCATGGTTTATGTGCACTGAACGTCTGTTTTGTTACAGGTTTAAACCCGTTTCTGATCACTTAAATCAGTTTATGTGTAATGTCTGCCCCTAGTCCAGGGCATTTCACTGTTTAGAGCATGTAAGCCAGACATGTTTGGGAGAGGTGCTGCTGGCACCATGTTAATCTTTTCATGCCTTAGAAGAATACCAATGAGATTAACAGAAGGCAGGTTAGGGATGCACTTTATAGACTAACTCATTCAGAGATGAATAAACTTTTGTGAACCCAAACTCATTTCAGCCAATGCTACAAAATGGTATGTTTGTGCATCTCTTCATTTCAAATGTAAACTCTTCAGTGCCTAATAAGGCTCTGATCTTAGCTGGGGCCTCTAGAGGTGATTATAATACATATAAGAAATAGCAACTGAAAGAAGACTTATGGGTCACTGTTTGTTTCTTTTGGGTGGATAGTACCCAGGCATAGCTCTCCATTCCCATGGCCTATCAAGTATCATTGAATTAACTTTCAGAACTAAGAGTTAGTTATGAATGAGCGGATATCCTCCCCTCCTCCACTCCTTCTCCCTCCCCCCCCCCCGCCCACCTAAATAAGGGCAGAAAATGAAGTACATGGAATTTATATTAGATGGACAATTTCTCAGATTCAGAATTAGTTACTGTTGAGTCTTGAGCAGCACTTTAATGACATAAACCAAGAGTACCAACTTAACAATTGTCAGTAGGATTACTCAAACCTTGGCAGCATGCAAAGGCACCCAGAGAGGTAAAAATCTTCCCATGTAATACTTCTCAGTCTTCTATTCCCCTTAGTACACTCTGTGTGGATTATGATGAAAATATAGTAGGAGTGTTTTGCTAATGCAAAATATGCAGTACATTTTAATAGAAAGTCTAATAATCTAAATAGTTATTAGTAATGAACTTCTACCAAATGTATTAAGTATCAAATTATATAATTTCTAATAAAATGTAACATAAAGTAGATGGATTATGATACTCAACAACCTCAGTGGTAGAGCTACAATTGAATTATACAAGAGAAAAAAACAGCTCTGTTCTGATTCCATAATTATAATGATCTACTATTATGATCCATCACTGGCATAGCAGTAGGTGAAGCAGTAATAAATCACTGTTATTTATAATGCAGCAAATCATGAAGAAGTATCACGAGGAGTTATAATTCACATTCACTTCAGATCATAATTATACATATATTGCATTATATTTTTGCATAGGTATATCAGTAGCGTAGTAATTTATAATCTGTCACATAGAACCAAAACAAATGCAAACTAAGTAAAACTATTTCTTTATCCAGTGCATTTAATGTGTGCTTTAAGTAACCAGAATAAGTACAAAGTTCAAGTGACATGCATTACATTTTGCAAATTAAACTAATATATTTTTAATATTTTGTGTAAAATTCCCTAAAGAAATAGCTTTTGAATTCATGAGCCCATAAGAAGTGTACTTTACATGCTTCAGGAACATGTATTTAGCAGTGTTCCTCTGTATTGCTCTGGGGGGCTTGGTTGATAGTTTCTTAGTCAAACAGCCTTGCTGGATTTTTCTTCTGGTTTCCAGAAAGATAAAGGTTCAAGGTTAACATGGAAAGGCTACTTAAATCAGAATGGACTTTCATTCCAGGGAAAATTTTTGTTATCTGAAATTATTTCTTCTTTCTTCCCCTCCCCTTTACCACTCCCACCCACCCTGATGAGAGAATTTTGTTTTGTAAATCACTCAAGAAGTGCAGAAAAGCAATGACTGTAATATACACCTGTTCGGATCAGCATAGTTTATTATGACAGGGATTATGGAGTTTTAGGCATATTTACAAAGAATTTCATTCTAAAATAGAGTGAAGCCCATGCAGCTTATTCTTCATAAATAAATACTTTAAAAAAATCAGCCAGCACAAGATTAACATGGTCATAGAGATGTTGAATTATCTTGTTTTAAACCAATGCAAAAGTTGTTCAGGTGTGCTGGAAGCTAGGCTTTAGGATTGCTGTAAACTAGACTATATATTTCCTAGATAATCTTAATTTATTCATGCATCTGATGTATAGGAACTGGATTCTAACCAGTGTGGGTGGGCACAGACAGAAGTGATAGTTTTTGAGTGATCCGGCCCCTGAAAAAACTGAAAGAATTCTATAGCTGTGACTTAACACACATGCACTACTGCAGAGCTGTTGCATGCACTAACTTTTTTAATGGCTGACTACATAAAAAATTAACCCTGGTAAAATCTCTTTACATGCCATCTTGGTAGAAAGTTTATCAGCCAGGTAGAGCTAAACCCTACAAGCTAGGAAACAATCTTGGAATAGTATTTATGTTACTCTATGTTTTCATTCTTTTCTGCTATGGTCTTTCATTTGATCTCCTTCCCTGCACACATATTCACAGCTCTTTTGACCTGTCTCCATCAGTGAGAAACTTCTAATTTAATTTTAAATGCCTTCCTTTACAATAAACTGGCCTCTTAAAAGATGCCTAAAATGAAGTTAGAGGCAACTCCCTGCCCCCCCCCCAAAAAAATTGGCCTTTTGAGAGAGGACTGAATGCCTAGGGCTATATATTAAAAATGCTTTGTGATATTCACTAGAGATTTCAAACAGATCAGTATCTACTTTTAAAAACATTTTTCAGAGCAAATGTATCTATATCCTATTGATAGCAGATATACTTTGTCAGTCTCATTCTCCTTCAAGTTAGGGGTTGATCCAAATCCCCAATCATTTCAGTAGCTGTCCCAGGGACAACGGGACTAGAGGGAGCCCCTGGCCCAGGGCCGGGGGGAACACTTACGTATGCTCCGCAGGAGAGGGGAGCAGCGGTGGCGTGCAGGCCGGGGAACCACCTGCGCGGCTTATTAGCCGCGCTTTCAAACAGCTGAGGCGGAGCGACGTCAGCGAGAGGCGCCGCTCCGCGGAAATAAAAGGCGGCCCCGAGGAGAGAAGGGGCGCACGGTGGGAGGATGCAGAGCCCAGGAGGAAGCCCAGGAGTGGTACCGGGCCCCCGCAAGGGGCTTTGACCGTGAGCCGAACAGGCTGCAGCCCCGCCGGGAGCAACGGAGGCGGGGAGAGCCGCGCCACCGGAGAGGAGTGGCGAAACTGACACGGGAGCCGGCAGAAGCCCCGAGGAGGAGCCTAGAGAGAGGGCCAGCTGGATTCACCAGTGAGGTAACGGGGGACGAGCTGGCAGAGGCTCTGGGGAGCCGGCGGGAGACTCCAGTGAAGGAACTGGGTTGGAGCCGGCGGGAGCTCCGGTGGGGGAACCGGGATAGAGCCGGAGGGAACCCGGCGAGGGAACCAGGGAAGACCGGGCAGAGGTCCCGGCGGGGTGTCGGGGAAGAGAGCCGCAAAGGGCGGAGAGCGCCCTCGACGCTCAGTCTTTGCTCGGGGACAAGGGACGGAAGGTCCAAGACCCAAGGTGGCGTTGGCCAGGGTGTAAGGGAGGTTGGAGCCCCGTGTGAGCCCGCCCAGGGGCGCTTCGGCGCTGGAGGCCGCAGAGAGGGGGACACCCCAGCAGCAGGCCCAGCCACGACCGCGGCCGGCGAGTTCCAGGGACTCCCCAGCGAGAGCAGGGCAGGCCCAGTCAGCCGCCCGCGCAAGAGTTGCCCGGGAGCACCTCCTGGAACAGAGGCGGGCACAGTGGCATTTAGATGAGTCCTATATAAGTTAAAATGATGAGTAACTTCATTGAAATAAGAGAAGTTACACCAATACAAAAATGGTATGAAAGGGAGAAACACCCTAGAAAGAACTCAAATTTGAACCATCTTAAAGTTCAGGGTCTTTCAGATTCAATCTTCCATTTTGGATTTCTCTCTAATTATGTTGTTCACTCATAAAAACTGAAAGAATGATTAGATAGCTAAGTAACCTAGGCACAATGTTAGTATAGCTATAGGTTATCCTTCACAACATAAAAAGTTAATATTTCAGTTATTGAGGTATTCATATCTCTTTACAACTATGAAAAAATAACACATTTTGAGTGTGTGTGACCACCACATAACCTCATAAATATTTGTTCTTACTAGCTATCCTGGCAAAAACAGTCAAAATCAACTACAGTTTTTAAGTGCTTGGGCACATTATAAACTATATAGTTATAATGTTTTTTGTTTATTATTTTGATATTTCTATTCCCATGTGAATATGAAGCCTGGGGAGATAGGATCTCTGGGGGTCTCAGCAAAGTACTTCAAACCCCTATAGCTGGAAAGAATAGCATGACACATATTCAGAATTGAGGAGCTCATCAAAGTAATCACTCACTCTTTACAAAAAGTTATTCTCTGTGGTTCAGGGAAATGGGATTTTAATGTCCATCTTCTCATATTTGAGTAGATAACGTTCCCACTTTTCAGCACTTGTAAAAATCAGGCAACTTTGACTCAGATGCCTAAATATTGATACAGATGTCCAGATTTTTACCATTCTTTTAAAATTATCCCTTGTACTATGAGAGAAAGCAGAAGACACCATAGAAGCAGTGTGGCAGTATGTTCACATTCAGTCACTCATGCCTTTGTAAGGTGCTCTATACTGCTCAGGACAGAGATGCATTACAATACCTCTAACAACACATGTGTACCAGCATTTCCCATATGCTTGTAGGGAAATCTCATGGTGCCTCGTGGTGAATACTGGAGAGAGAGGGCCTTTTCCACAAACTGATTTTAGAAAAAGGCTCAGTGGCATGACTAAAGCAGGGCAACTGCCCCGGGTGCCAACTTGTGACAGGAGAAAGGTGAAAAAAGCAGCTGTCACTGGCAGCCATATTTCTGCACCCATGGTCATGTCAGTGACAACCAGAAGTTGCTGCTCCCCCAGTGTCCTAGAAATCCAACTGTGCCACTATGCCATTGAAAAAGTAATAATGGAGGGAAAGAGCAAAGGAAGCAGTCTCAGTCTCAGCTTCCTCAAAATGGCAAGAGTCACTGGAAACCAGATAAGATGGCACATTGTTTTCAGGGCCCTCACTATCAGGCACTTCATCTATGTGGGCTCGACTGATTATAGTTGTGTGGCCCTGATTTACACCAGCCAAGAACCTGTCCCTTTATAACTATGTTCTGGGGATCAGGTAGAGACATCTGTCTGATAAATAGCTCATTTTGCAATCACTATTGTATAATGTTGTATTTTGACAGGTGCATAAACTTCACATGAGCTTTACATAAATATTAAACAGCTTTTCTAAAAATGAAAGCTCTGAAATGAACACAGTTCCCTAGGCTGGCCTTAATAATTATTCTAAGGAAAGGCTTTCTGAAGAAGAAAGAGAAAAAGATTTCTCTAGGGGCTGAGTGTTGGGCAATTTGGTTATATTGTACAGCATGAATATCTGTTTCAGGTGCTATCACACTGTACTGATGATGAGGGTTCTGTAGCATGCTTTGTTTTGCTTCCCTTTGTTTTCTCCTCTTTTACAGTTCCAAGTTATCTCTTTTCCACTATCCTGAAGGGAGATATTTACTATAAATCTGCAAGGGTATCACAGAATGTGATCAAGGCTGAGTGAACACACAAGAAGACTTAAGAAAGTAAACACATGATAAAATAAATGAAGATGTTTCCTCTAGTTGCTCTTCCTATTGTGCTCCCCTCTTCACACTCAGATAGCCTTTCTATTGTCCATCCTCTTTCCTCTAGTGGCATCAGCTGCCATCCCTGGTTGGTAGGTCTTTGTTTCCTTAGAGGCACTTAAAGGATAAATCCCAAGGTCTTTAGACTTCTTTTTTGACAGACATTGATTTTACACAGAATGCACATAGCTCTGATGCACTTATTGCAATCAACATGAAAAATACTGCCATACTATTTCTAAGGATGTCTTTGTGTTGTCTCCTACCACAAGAGATCATTTTAAAAGGATGATATTGCTGGTGCCTTCTGTTTAATTTCTTTTTGTAAAGATGCTCTACTTCCCTTTGGCCTTAAGTGTAGTATGTAAAGTAAGTTTTGTTGGAAGCTACACTTTTGTTATAAATGCCAGAAGAACAGCAGTCTAAATGATCTCTTCCCCCATCCGACTTATAACACTAGTAATTACAAAGAATATAGTCTCTTTTTAAGGTGCTTTATGTATATTAACTAAATTTCCTCTAATGTCCCTGTATTATAATTAAATACCCCACTGCTGATTCCACATTTACGAAAGGGACAATGAGAGATTATGTGTTGCCCAAGGTCATAGAAAGACTTGGTTTCAGAACTGAAATTAGAAGCCTGGATTTCCTCTACTGAAACCTTTACACCATAACTCCTTGTTTAATAACATTTCTTTAACAAATATCTTCCTGTACATTCCTTGAAATCTTTTCAATATACCATGTATAAGGTACTGAAATCCCAAGGAGACCTTCCCTCTGTCCACATCAGCCTCCTTTTACTTACTAGCCCTCCCAACAAAACGTATCCTGCTCCTTGGATACTGAACAGAGCTCTATGAAATTTACTCATCAAAATTGTTGCTGTTCTGTTTTGAACAAGTTTGCAATCCTAACTTTTGTTTTCGCAAAATGACTACGTTTGCTTTTTGATCTCTCTCTCTTTCTCATAATCAAATGCCATTCACTTGACAAGTGTATTTTATCTTTATATATTTATACCTTCCCTTGCTCATAAGCAGGTAAAGGTAAAGGCATGTTCTCTACAAATATGGCCTAAGTTCTGGTGGAGTGACATTCAAACTTAGATTTTCAAAGACATTTCCATGGGAGTGAGTGGGCTACATCTAGAAGTATTTTGTTAAAATGACATTTTATTAGTAATGGCTTTTTACTTGAAAGTTTATTTTTCAGCTGATTTTATTTGACATATAAACATTATATGCTCATATATATACACATTCCAACAAACTACTAAAATCTGCATTAATTTAACTCTTTACTATATATATAATATAAATGTTATCATCTCTTTAGTTATAACTTGTATAATATAAACTGTTTTGAATCAAGATATTAGTTCATTATTTTAGCAGTTGCCTTTTTCAATACGCAAGGCACTAATTTTTATGCATAAATTTGATATATTCTTCTGAATCCTTGGCCATCATGTTACCAAGACTATATATGATAAGGAAAGTCAGCCTGAACCACAAATTCAAAGGCTCTCATCTAATTAAATATGAAATTTAATTGCATTAGTTTATTAAAGCAAAGTGAGAGAACTTCAGAGATGTAAAGATGAGATTTAAGAATGACAAGGCAGGCTCTAGTACTGTGGTCCATTTACCACTTATAGATGTTTATATATTCCTTTTAGTAGTTGAATCAATTACTACTATAGTCTAAATTTGCAAATGTATTAAGCTGAATTTAAAATATGTATTTAATAGTAGTTTCAATCTTCATATGATATAGTAATACTATATAACATTACTTTTTAAATAATATTGCTTCCCTACTTTTATCTACCATTTATCCTGACTGTGGCCAAACTTGCTGATAAGTTAGGTACCAATAAAATATACTTTATTTATATAAGGTTGTAATGAAAATAAAATAGAGCTTCTTAGGGTATGTTCAGGCATTCATGGAGTTTAGATGGTGTTAAAAAGGCCACCTGATTTAAGGTAAGTCAGTATGGGGGCTAGCAGGATCAGGGAAGCTAGCAGGGTGTCCCTCCCCCACACTATGGGCTATTTTTAGCTCCCCAACTCCCCACCCCCAGTGAACTTACCCCCACAGTCCTGCCTGCCCCTTTCCCCACCCCAACTTACTTCAGTTGATTCTCGGCACCAGCGAACACCACCATGGTAAAACTGGCACTTGGAGCAGCTTGCAGGAACCAGGAATCTGGCAGGCTCAGTGAGGGCAGCCAGTGCATGGGTCAGTTGTCCATTTGATGGAGGGTTGAGGGGACTAAAATTAGATTGGTGTCAGGGGCATGTGTAGGAAAAGTGCAGCCACATGGCTGGGACCAGTGGCTGGGCTTTTCCAACGCTGAAGCTGTACTGGGAACTGTTCATAAATTAATTTAGATCAGTCTTGTGTGACCCAAAATAAGTTGGACTACCTTTGAGGTACACTTAATTTAAATTGGGTCAGCCATTTTTAAGCCAGTCTACTATACTTTCTGAACTTCTGTACACTTCAAACTTAGATCCCTAGTTAGGTCAATCTAAGTGTAAGGTCTGTACCTGGGCAAACTAAATTTGATTGGGGGGGAAGGGAAAGGAGGCATTTTATATGTGATCTAGCCTCCCCAAATGTCTGTACCTAGCCTTAGCCTTCAAAAGAAATGGTGATAGCAAAACAAACGTCAAAAGTAATTCTGAAATAGTGGAAGAAAGCCAACTATAAGCTTGTATGAATACAAAGAAAAAAACCGTTAAAAGAAAGCAAAAATGTATGAACAAAACCTGAGAGGCTATTTATTTCAGTTCGAGGTCCTGAACATATAAGCACTTGTGCTCATGAACAACTTTATAGGGGGAAGGAAGAACTGAGTGCAGAAGTATCTAACCATGACATCACTTCCAAAGTAAGGGCCTATAATTTTAACCAGAAAGTTTTATGGGTTTGTTATGAGCCAGAAATATCAGGAAAACATTTCTGAAGGATCTGTTTTTGTGCAGGGAACAAGTTCATTTGAATTGGAATTAGAGACGTTTAGCAAAGAAAGGCTACCAGAAAATTTAAATTTGACCTGTTTCTATTTTCAAAATTTAGTCTTCCACAAACCCCTACTCTTAAAGTTTCCATATCCTTATTATGTATTTTCTTATTTGAGAAAATTCATTTAAATCAGGCAAATAGCTTCATTGAAGTCATCTGTCCTACTGAATTCAACTGAATGTGTCCAAGGAATAAGGAAGGAGATTTTTATGAGTAAGGATTGCTAGGCTACATTAGTCTTTTTCTGGGAAGATTTTTTTCTGGCACATTCGAAGTAAGGAAACTCTCAAACTAGCAAGCAGTAGTTTTCTAAAGACCCTTCTGAATTTCATGGACAGGCTTTATCATGTGTGATTTCCATTCCATTTCCATCATCTCTGTTACAGCATAAAATTTC
Organism: Alligator mississippiensis; assembly: GCF_030867095.1. NCBI lineage: Eukaryota > Metazoa > Chordata > Crocodylia > Alligatoridae > Alligator > Alligator mississippiensis. The sequence goes on along the minus strand of NC_081833.1, from coordinate 49,741,099 downwards.
ATCAAGTGTAAATGTCAGATCTTTTCTTTATTATTTGCTAATGTCATAAAAATTTGAATTGTTTGCTTTGTTAAAGGGCTTACTGAGCATTGACTTTTCTTTATTTGTATTTTACAACCAAAAATGTTTTAAAAAATAAAATAATAAAAAATCATCCCGTCTGAAATGGAATTTAAATAACAGAGCAAGGTTTGCTGTTATCATAAATGTATAAAGTACTTTGTGAGTAATAAAATGGATCATGGATTCAGGATAATTCAAACTGAAATGTTATGTTCAGTATCAAGATTAGATTACATTAATGCAGTTCATTTTAAATGGTTTAAAGGCCATCAGATGCATGTGAAAAGAATCTGTATCATAACTTAGAAATAAATAGACTGAGACATTTGTTTATAATGTCAGTGCTAAACAAATCTATTACTACATTTCTGCATGTAGCATTATATTACCACTGCTATTAAACAAACAGAGCATGAAGATAAATTATAGCTTTAATTATAAGCACTACCTTTGCATATTTATTAATTTAGAATGGAGCAATGTTCACCAACCTTAGGTTATTTATATTCGCTAACATTTTAATTAACTTTTTTGTATTTATGCTATATATTTGTTGCTATTGGGCATATGTAGCAAGCAACGTGATATCAGTAATTTAACTTATCACAATATATATTATTGATGAAATCATAGGAGACTGTTACACCTAGGGTTGCAATGAGTTGAGTACAGAAGTGTCTGATGGGAAAACCCCTTCAAGCTCACACCATTTTTAGCCACAAGCTCCAGACTTACTTTTCTTTATTACATTTATCTATGAAAGGTGCCTACTGGACTTCAGAGAAAGCTGCCTGCCTACCTGAACAAGTAGTCATGTTTGACAATATTTGACTGCTTCTCTGTATCTGCTTGCATTCTAAAAAGGTAGACAAAAATTCAGGAGTCTACGCTTATTGTGTCTCCAGAATGAACAGCTAAATTATTAGTTCTACAGGTCAAATTATGGTTTTGGTTTCAATTTGACAATATCCTTATATTCAAATTATGCCCTGAGCTACACCTCTATAATTTATTCATTGCAGCTCATTTATAGAAATGTGGTTGCAAGAAGGAATTAAGGGCATAACAAAATGGCCTGAGAAAATCTGTTACTGGTTATGTGTGAGAAGGGAGGAAAACTGCTTAAGTTTCAAATCCCTAGATGAGTTAGAAGTGCTCACAGCTAGAAAAAGAGAAAATAAGCTTAACTATGGAGTCTTTACTGCTACCCTATAATGAATCTCTCTGTGGGAGTCTCAATTGACTTGCTCTGACTTCAATAAGAGTTGGATTAGGCCCATATTCAGAACTTTGACTGACTTGAATGGAAGCCCTACAAATGGATGACTTAGAGGATAGGGGCTTTTGTCTAGTTCTGGTTGTGCAGAATATGTAAGGATGTGATGAGATAAAGTTTTATTAGCATTTAGCTTGGGATAGTTGCATTATCCACGGGTGACGAGTTATGAAGGCCATCCCACAAAAATGCTATTAAAACTCGCATAAATCCTGATTCTAAATACCACATCAGGCCATAATTTATTTTGTTTATGCCACATGTTTGAGAGAAATAATATTTCTAGTTTTAAAATAAAAATTATTGATACTGTTTATTATATTCATCTCCTTACAAAGCTAGAGTTGCCTTAGTTACCATGAGTCACAGTAACTAAAACAAACCAACTGTGCAGGCTTTGGAGTGGAGTTAAAATGAGACTAACATGTTTTTAAGAAACTAGATAAAAATCCTAAATTAGGTTTTTTCAAGGTTTTAAGTCTTTAAAGAAGTGGGAAGTCTTGATCCTACAAAATTTTACTCCCATGAGCAGTCCCAACTTTTTTCAGAAGACCTGTTGTGTTGAAATCAGTGTGACTAGCATTATAAGTAAGAACTATTTATGCAACTGCTTTTTTGCAGAATCAGGTGGTTAAGGCTCAAAGTCAATAACAGTTTTTGAAACTCAACTCCTCTGAAATTAGGCCATTTTTTATCTTTGGTTTCTAAATATGGGTTCAGCTTTGTCATTCTGGCTGCCCTACTTTGAAAACCCTGGCCTAAATGCACTGCTCACCATTAAAAGTCAACCCAGGCCAAGAAATATCAGAGTTGCATCTGAAAACTATAGCAACTTGAGCATTTTCTTATAACAAAATAAGGGGGACGAAAGCTATTTAAATGTGCTAAATTTTAAAAGTTACTTTTTAATGATGATTACTGCATTATTGATTATGTATCATTTATTTTACAGTTCTATTTTTATTGCCTCTTGGAAAGGCAGTCTAAAAAAATTACCAACATCAAGTGTTTATACCTCTTACTGTGCCCAATCAAGATAGAATTAAGATACCTGTAGAAGAAAAACACCTCCAGTGTACTGGACAGAATGCAATGAGTCCTAGATCTTGATTTAAATTTACAAAGATAGTGCTATACATTCTCTTGAGCTCAGACATACCTGTATTCAAGGAACACAATGGATTGGGTCCCCCCTTTAAAGTGAGGTTCACAGGAGTTAGTGCTGATCAACCCCTCCCCTATCTCCTCCCTGCTTTTTTTTTTTGCTAGAAGCAGATGTCTCCTCCTTCTCCTTCTCACCTCCTCCTGGGTTATAGAACCAGACCATTTTGCCACAATGCCTGTCCCCAGCCATAATTTAACCCCTTCATTCAACTTTCCCAAGATTTCTATTATGTCTTTGGAAACCAAAGGGACAACTGGCCAGTGTTCTGCCCCTCCCCACATACCTTACACTTTCCCTCCAGTGGCTGCAGCTCTGGCCCCTGCAGTGGAGAGGGTAGAACAGCAGCAGTAGCACAGGATCAGTGCCCAGTGGTTTGTTATTTCTGGGTAAGATGTCACCTTCATTTTCTGCTGCCAAAATGCATGTCAAGCAGCCAAAAAATACTGTTTTCTGGTAGTAAACAAAGGAGGTGACATCTCCCTAAGCAGCAGCAAACTTCCTCCCTTAGGGAGCACACACAAATCATGCCCTGTTTGCCCACCCTTCATTACAACTACTAATAACATCTCTGTTTTTAATACTGTAGCACTTGGATTATGCTGTTTTAATAAATGTCCCAAGCCTGAAAAGTACATTCAAAATAATTATCTTTATTAAAATATGGGCCACTTTCTCTACATTCTACACCCAATAAGTGCTTTCCTTCATCATCCCAATCTCAGAGAATTTCAGTGAAAAAAAAAATATGGTACACTGAATTAGATTCACAGGAATTTAATTCCTTTAAAAAATTATACTTATTAAGAATAATTCACTTCTTTTCCAAAGCCTGATCAATAATCCATCTAACAGTGGCTGAAACTCTTTAGTGAAATCACACTTTAATTTCTGATAATCATCACTATAACTGTCTAATTATTCCAACTCATTATTTATTATAACTACTGAAACCTCCTTTATCAGCTGCTTTGACCCCTGGAGTTTTATCATTCTTTAAATCATTTGGAACATATCTCGTGCCATAGCTCAAATTGTAATTAACCTCAGAGATACAATCAATATTTTTTTCAACTTCTTTATCCAAAACTTTGGAAAAGGTCAATACTGATGACTTTGTTGTATAAGCAAGTGCATGAAAAGAAAATATATTATTTACCTAAATAGAGTTGCCCCTTTAAGTCCCATTTTCTTAGGAAAAAAATAAATATTATGTATGAATAATAAGTGACTTTCTTACTTTAAGAAAGTAATGCCTTAGTGTTTGGACAAGAAGACAGAATTTCTAATGATTTCCAATTAAACTCAATAAACCAATTAGCGTTAACTCTCTTGGCTTGACAAAGATTGTACCTTAACCAACATGCTAATAGAGTTTAGAGTTGAAATAAATGTGTGGCTTACCATACAAGGTCATTGCCCTGATGTTATTATCACTGACAATGGAGTCAACATTGAAAAAGCAGTGGAATATGGCAAATGTGCATACTTGTCTGATCCTGCTTGGGCCTGATTTTCTTGGAAGGGAAAAAACTTGTTCTGGCAGAGTTTAGCAAAATCTGCATCCATTTCTTTCCTTCAGTTAGGACCAATAAAATTCTCAAGAAAAATGCAAGAGAAAAGCAATCTAGCCAGGCAGAAAGTAAAATCTAAAATGTCAACTTAATAGAATGTTACTTTGTATATGCTGGAAAGTAGGGGTTTGTGAAGTGAGCCCTATTCAATTCAGATTTGGATTTGGCCCAAATCAGGGACAGTGATTCAATTCATTGATTCAGATCACTGTCCCTGATTTGATTCAGGCAAATCTGAAGATTCAGTGCTGATTCGGAGAATCAGAGATTCGGACATAGACACAGCTTTAAAAGTTTTTTCTACATACCTTGAGGTAGCAGGCATGGCTTGTGAATGCTGCAATGCTGGGGCACATGGAGTGTCCCACAGGAGTGCCGGGGGGTCCTCCACGTGCTCAGCAGCGAACCTGGAAGTGCTTCCGGTCCACTTCCAGGTCTCCTGAGGAGCACTCTGGGGGGCCCCCCCAAGCCTCCCCAGCTTGGCAAACAGCCACAGGGGGACCCCGGGTGCCCCCCCCAGACCCAGGATGAACCAGTCACCAAGCCGGGGGGATTCCTGTGCACTCTCTGGCAGACCCAGAAGTGGACCAGAACTGCTTCTGGTCCACTTCCGGGTCTTCTGCCAAGCACACTGAGAAGCCCCCCATGCTTCTGTGGTACACTCCATGTGCCCCAGCACTACAGCACTCACGAGCTGTCTGCTACCTAGAGGTATATAGAAAAAACATTTAAAACTGTGTCTATGTCCAAATTGCCAAATCCTCCCGAATCTCTCCGAATCGATTCAGAGGGTTCTGATTCAATTCGGAGATATTAAAGGGTCCTCTGATTCAATTCAGATTTAGAGATTCAGCCACCGAATCGGGCCAAATCTTCACCAAATCAAATCAGGGACCAAAGCTTCGCACAGCCCTACTGGAAAGGCTGATAGAGCAGAAACATAAGCCATCTATGCATAGTTCATGGGGAGACAGTACAATAAGAGAAAAACAAGTCAAGTTTCAGTCTGAGGACATGAGTCAATGAAATGCTTAAATCTTATCTTCTAATTAGAAAAAGGCCATATCCATAGTTGCAAGGATGCTGTTGAGTATCAATGAACAAACCTCAAAAGACCTGGGTTGATCTTATAGAGGCAACTGAAAGTCTGGATAATTTTTAAAAGCTTATTTTAGTATGTTTGCCCTTTATTCAACAAAGCATGTAAGCCCATGCAGTGAAAAGTATTGTTAAGCGTTATCGTCAGTGGGTCTGTTTTCAAGTTCAGTGTTAAGCAAGCATGTGTTAAACAATGATCCAAGGTTTAGTCATTTATCTTTTCACAACTGGCTCTCTGTCCTCTAGCAACCCATGAAGTACCCTTCCCATTACACTTCTGAAAAATTAAATTTTTGAAAAGGGTATCAGCACCATGACATTAGTGCATGTTAAATTGTGTTCCAGGTTTGACAGGAACAAAAACACATATTCAGCAATAGTCTTTCCATTGCATTTTAACTACTAGACTTGATTAAAGATTTTAAAAAGTAGCAGTCAAGCAGTAAGTGCTAATGCCAACTATTTTAGGAAAACAGAAAGAGATGAAAAGAAAATGAAGTAGCTCCAGTGTTTGTGAACCTATGCAAATTCAGAGCTAAATTCTGTTCTGAAATATGTCAAGTATTCATGGGAAAAAATTCAGTGGGAAAAACTCCAGGGGCAAATTGCCTTTTTATAATATGGTGAAGGACTAACTATGCCTTAGCAACTCTTGCCTGAGTCTTGTTGTTTCCTTTCCTTTTGTAAGTAAATACAAGAGAAGTTTTCAGACCCTCATTGATGCTGTAAGTTTAAAAGGGCCATAACATGGTTAGCGATGTGGCCCAAAGTTTGAATCAAGACCTAAACTCAAACTTTCCAAATTCAAGATGCTCCAGTTTGAAAAATGAAGAGTAGCATCAAAGAAGCAGAAGGAAGGTGGTCATTATAACACCTGAAACTACTTGCCTTCAGAAATACAAAGCCTATCAATACAGATGTGGCTTGTGAATAAGTAAAGAGTTGGATAAAAGGATTTTAATAAGCAAAATGGAGGCCTAAAATAAAAACAGGTGTGACTACAATCTACTATTTGGATTAGATCAGATTCTGTGTTACTTAAGGTTTTAGCATTCTTACACCACAATACAGGTAAAACCTAGGTTTGCTTGACTGGCTCTGCAGCAACAACAAACATCTATTTAAATTACACAACACATACCCAAAATTTTATTCTATGGATGTTGTGTATACAATCTTAATAACATGCTAGTTTAATCAAGTCTGCTACAGTACCTTAGCTATCATTTAATTGACTGTGGTTTATATCCTGCATATTTAATAGTTATGTGATTGAAAACTTAATGATTTATCCACTTAACTAAAAAAGACAAATATTAACAAATGTTAGGTTGTAAACTCAAATTAAATAGAATGAGCTTTATTTCACTTTTTATTCTACCAAATAAAATGCATCAGCTGAATCTAAAAAGGAAAAAATATCTTCTGTCCTGATTGTACATTTCCTATCTTTTCTATGGAAATGTAAGCATCACAGAGATGATGAAGGTATTGCTAAAAAAAGATTTCATTATATTATGTGCATCCTCTCATTCTCTTTAGTGAGGATTTTTGATATTTCCTCATTCCCTTTTTTTCTTCCACCTTAGCTACATTCAGCATTTGTGCAAAAAGCTGCAGTATGTCTCATGACATTTCATGAGCATTTTTTTTCCTTTACTTGTTTCCTCTGGTAGCTCTAAATCAGTTTATCTTTCCCACAGAGCAGAGATCATGACCTGACATGGACCTTTGACCTTCACAGTACTAACACAAAGGCTCACTTATCAGATTTGAATGCCTTGTAAACCCAAAGACAGCTGACAGTTATTGAGGACACCAAGTTAGTAAAATTAATTACGTTGTATTGAAAGACACAATGCAAATATTTTGATATGGTAGACAGAACCTCACTCTAAGCACACATGCAAGCTCACATTTACGGATATATGAACATGAATTAAAGCTGAGCTCACAAAGGAAAGAATAGCATACAGAATGCTTGAAAGAGCTTCCCATCCTACCTCCAATTTCTTTATTTTTTAAATTTTGTTTCTTTCATTTTAGCTTGAAAATATCAGGAATGTCAAGCTGGTCTTTCCTGAAGGATTTATTAAAGGTCAAGAGTATGCAAAACTTATTTTGAACATTTTCAGACCTTCTCCGAAAGGGACATTGGTATTGAATTTTTACTAAGATAATTTGACATCCACATTTTTGGCATTTGAATTAAATCAAAGATTTTAAAACAATCTGTATAAAAATAATTTCCAAGTTAATCAGATTTCACCTCTTGGGTAACTCTGATTTTGTTATTATAGCAGATCTCCAGCTTCCAAAAGAAGAGAATGCATAATACCAGAATTTCTAAAGTAAAAAAGAAAGCAGAAAAAGAAACATTTCAGGGCTTTCTATCATATGTAGAATCTTACAGAGGCAAAGAAGGTAAAATCCTAATGTTGGTTTCCTTTGTAAATCCCATTTATTTAGTAAAAATAATGGAAATGTACTTGTAATACAGAGTTAGTATATTTTTATGAAGCAATAAGTATACTGGGTGAAGTTCTAAATGGGAACATCATGATGCTCACCTTTGCTAACTAGGATATTATATTGCTTTCTGGTTATCTGAAGGAAATTCCAGTGTAATGATGTGATTAAAGAAGCTCTAAGAAATTCAAGCACTGAAATTTATTACCACCAAGATGAGACACTCTCAGGGAGTATAACTAGAATGATGGGATTTAATTAGTCTGTTGTTTAATGAAGTAAATTGAAGGGCATAAGTTATATAAGCAGTCTCATTCATTGTTTTGACTAATAAATGAGTAGAGATCCCCTGCTCTGGTCTATATCTGTGGAGTTAGTAGTGGAGGCATATAAATGCAGCAAGGAAGTGACAGCGTGACAGCAAGGAAGTGACAGCGTGCGCAGATCTAGGATTTTGAAAAGGGGGTGTATCATCACATGTAACACAACACATAGCTTTCTCCAGTTAAAAGAAACTAAAAACATTATTAATAAGCTGGGTTACAGGGCTATATAATTCAGTTTAAGATTGAAGCAAAAACAAATATAACTAATGTATATTAATTTGCTATATCATATATTATATATAAAAACAACAAACTAGGCAAGAAATACTCAAACGATACTGTTTCATTAGTCCTGTAGGCATTAGAATTATGTGTGTCTATTTTTCAGACACATAAAACAAAAGCTAGCCTCTTGACAGTGCATCCAATGTTTCACTGAAAGTTATTTCTACATCTGAGTTGATGTCCACCTTAGATAACATTTCTACACCTGGGTTAATGTTTTTAGGTAAAGTTAAAAAAAACAGTGTAAGGGCTGTGAAATAGAAGCTACATTACCAGGAGTAGCTAACAGACAGAAGATTTCAGAAGAAAGGATAGCTTGATTGCTGGAACATCAAAACAATTACAAAGGAGAGAGGGTTGTTAACACCTATAGAATAAAAAGTATAGAAGGAATTGGTCAGGGATAATCTAGGCATTGCTATGCCTATGTTCTATTACAGTTATGTCCCATGTTTCTGTGCTTTGTTGGTTGCCACATGGGGCTGGGAGGGAATTTTTTCCCCTCCTCCTGCTATACACTTTAGGGGCATGCTCAGACGAGCCCGAACGTGCCTCTTGCAGCATCTCAAATCCCTTTCAGATGCTGCAAGAGACAGGTGCAGGAACAAAAAAAAATTCCCTGTGCTGCAAATTTGCAACAGAGGAGCAAAATCAGACCCCTGGATATCCAGGGTCAAACAATACCCCGAGGGAAAAAAAACGGACCATGCCCAGGGGCAACCAGAGGCTCAGTCCTTCACAGAGAGACTCTGGTAGCTTGCCAGAGCATCTCTGTGGTTGGCCCTTTCCCCAGTCCTAAAGCACACTGCCTGCCCATGTGGGGAAGGCAGTGGTATAAGCTGCAGGGACCTGGACCCAGCTTCTGCTAGGTAAGTAGGGAGTTGGGGAGCTGGAGGAGGCGGGAGGGGACCTTGGGGGAGTCCTGTTCATTCCCCCCACCCCCGTTCATGCCCCCAACTCCTCATTCATTGTCTCCACCCCTGTGCATTCCCTCACCCCCCATTCATTGTCCCTGCCCCCATTCATTCCCCCCACCCATTTGTTCTCTCCACTCTCCGTTTGTTCTCCTCACCCCGCATTCGTTCTCCCAGTTCCCCATTCCCCATTCATTCTCCCCACTCTGTTCATTCTCCCCACCCCCTGTTCATTTCCCCAGCTCACTGCTTCCTCTCCACTCACCAGCAGTAGCAAAGAATGAGCAGGAGACTGGAGAAAGCAGGGGATTGTCTCCAGTTCATTTCCAGGAGCTGCTCCTCAGGATGCTGGAGACAGCAGGGGAATGAGCAGGAGGCTGAAGACAGCCCCTGGAGACATTTCCCTGGTGTCTCCAGCCTCCTGCTTGTTCCCCTGCTCATGTCCAGCCTCAGGGGGAATGAATGGGGAGCAAGGGGAATGAATGGGGAGCAGGGGAATGAACAGGGAGCTGGGGAGACCAATGGGGTGGGGGTGGGGGGAATGAATGGGGAGCTGGGGGAACCAATGGGGGTGGGGAGGGGGGGAACGAGCCTCCTGCTCATTCTCCTATTCTCTCCAGTCTCATGCTTGTTCTCCTGCTCATCTCCAGCCCCTGGAGAATTGAGAGAAGCAGGGGAATGAGCAGGGGACTGGTGACCAGTGGGGGATTGGGAGGGAGCTGTAGCACTTGGGGGTGGGGGGGGGATGGGGCTGGGACCCTGTGTTACCAGATTTGCCCATTACTTTGGGGTGTGCTCATTTATTAGGGATAGTTTCTAGGGTCTTGGTGATTCTGTCAATGTGCTGCTTGTGTTACTATACAGAGCTGTATCTCTCCCTTTCTGGAGAGAGGGAGATTCATTGGGGGTGAGCAAGCCCTCACCCCCAATGGAGCTATCTTGCAGGACTCAGTTTCAATGGGGCTGGGTTCCTCCAGTCACCAAATCAGTCATAAACACACAAACACACACAAATTAACGTGACACGCCTGACCCGGCCCGGTTGATCAGCATGGACAGGCTGACACCCTCATATGCCAAAAATCAGTTCATCAGAGCAACAATAAACTGCAGTCAGACACCAGCACACAGGTAAACAGGATCCCTCTGAATCCAGCTGGGTGTCCAGCTGACACCCTCATGGGCCAGCATTCAGTTCATAGCGGCACGTCTGAGTTAAACTGGGTCAATCAGCCTGTACAAGCTGATCCCCTTATGTGTTTCAAACTCAGCACGTCCCAATCTTTGGCCTCTTGATGAGCAGACCCCACAATATTTTTGGGCTTCACAGGGATCTTTAGCTTAGGTAAAAGAAGCGTTGCTACAGAGCACGTGAGGAAGGAGAAGCAGAGAAGGAAAAATATACCCAGTTACTACCAGTTTGACTATAAAAGTTATTTATTGCTAAGCATATGAAATATATAATGGTACTAGTAATAATAGACATGCAAAGAAAAAACACAAGCAATTACAATACTACCCTGGTTTCACTAAGTATTTGGGGAAACTTAGCTCAAGATTAACTAATACAGTTCAGGTTCAGAAATGTATGCCTATAGTGAAAAGAGAGAGAGAACGCTGAGATCTCACCAGTCCAAGGTACTCAGGCGGCAAAGCTGGTAGGCACAGTCCTTGAAGGGAGATGATCTGTTCTTCCAGCATCCCAAGAACAACAGGGGATGGTGTCAGCACAGAAGTTTTTCTTCTTTCTCTCTTTCTTTTCTTCTTTCTGAAGCACCTCTCTCTTCTTCTTCTTGAAGCGCGCACACTTTTTACAGATTTATTATGCCCTCAGTTCAGCTGCTTCGAAGCATCCTTAACTGTGTAAATCATTGTCTTTTCTATTGACAAGGGGTTATCTGGTTTGGAACATCTCAAGAAACTGATTGATAATCAGGAAACATTTAAGATTAGGGAGTAACTAAATACTTGGGAGCCAGCTTGAGATTCCTATGGATGGCAGATATACTGATGGGATATCTCATGGCTTTTTCAGAAACAATAGATAGCTTGCAGCATCAGGATTTTGGATTTTTACTTGTTGTGAACAAGCCTCAGCTTAGCATGACTTTTCCAGATCTTACTATAATCTTTTAACAGACTTAAGACAATTATTGGGGTGTTCATAACCTTTTGTGGAGAGGACTCCCACCAGTCGTCTCGGGAAAAGTATGACAACACCTGTGATTAGGGCTCCAACAGGCTGGACACTGTGATGAACCCTTAACCATTGTTCAAATGTTGCCCACACCCCCTCTGACTCGGTCTCTTGCCTCAGCATTCCCTAACCCGGCAACTGAGTTTTAGTCAATCAAGTTTAAATAGGCCTCCCATAGTGGGACCGGGGAATGTATGGCCCGAGATGCCTATTAAACTTAGAGGTGTGTGTGTGTCTGGGAGGGGAAAAGTCCTTAGTAAATCCAGATTAGAACTGGTCTGATAAATGCTGAGCTGGGTGTGTGAGAACATGGGTTGATTAACATTTGAAGCACAGATTCCCCATCATGCAGTGCTCCCCTGCTTCTCTGGTCCCAGAATTCACTGCAGTCTCTGCTTCAGGCTTTCTGTTCTCCATCTCTCATGTAAATGAATGGTCATCTGGTTCCATCTCAGATGCAAATGAGACCTAGGGCAGTTGTTTCACTCTCGTCACCCTTATCTGGAGGGTTTTAGGTGCGTCTCTTACTGCATCTTAATCAGTTTCATTTATGTAGAGGAGGGGAGGGAGAGGGGGGGTGAGTCCTTTGTGAGTCAGACAGACTGCATCCTGTGCCAGGGTTCCCAAGAACACACAGCTGAGACATAACACCTGCAAGCAGAGTAGTCCATGTGCTGTGTGGGGCAGGGGACTATTGGCAATACATAGGGGGTGCACATGCACCCCCTGAGTGTGGCAGTGCACCCCTTCAGAAAAGATGCTGCCAACACTGTCGACAGTGCCTGTGGGAGGTTGCCACTTCCCCACCCCCCCAGTGCAAACAGTGTCTGCAGGCAGTCAGTGATTGCCGCTGGTCACCACTGTTGCTGCCAGCAGTATCTGTGGGTGGTCGCTGACCCCCAGTCAGCGCTCACCACCCCTCCCCCTACCACTGACAATGCTGGTGGCATCTTTAGGAGCTCCCTGCTTACCACTGCTGCCATGCTCTCACCACCACCAGCGCCGCCATGCCTCTCCACTCACTGGGGGCACACAGCATTCATGCAGGGGACCCACACCTCCTAAGCAGCCCCCACACCCAGTCCCCCCCACACCCAGTCCCCCCACACCTACCCACACACTGATTCACACCTCCCCACATCCCTCCACACCCACCCACATCCCCCCCACCCACCTTCCCACCCCCTCCTGCAAACCCCACAACCCCCTATCACACACCCACCATGTGATAAGGAAACCAAAAGCAAATATTAAAACATAGATATTTAAGATGTATTTTATTATCTTGTTAGAGATGCTGGTAGGCTTCCAAATTTATTTAACATTGTAAATATAGCAATAAAACATTGCCCATCTGATCAATTCCTCCCCCCTCTTTTGTTCTAATTGTGGAAGAATGTGGATTTTGGGGTATTTTAAAAAGTGAATTTGGGCTGCTGACACAAGGGACTAGTGTCCTCAGATATCAAGTGGCTGGGCCTCAGAAGCTCATGAAGGCAAGCACCCTGAGCTGCTAGCCCGGGCAGGTTTTTATACTGTTGGCTGTAGCTCCCCCTGGCTGCAGATCTGGGAGGAACAAGGCAGGGTTATTTTGTCTCATGTGGCACAATTTGCTCCAGAACAAAGTGCATGTCTGGGCACATGCACAGAGGCAAAAAGACCTGGCTCAAATTTGCACTGCTTCTATTTGCGCTGCTGCAAGTGCACGAACCTGCATGTATGGATGCACCCTAGGAGTATTTTTAAAGCTCACTTAGTACCATTGAGCGCTGGCTGCATCCAAGGCTGGGGATTTTGACTGGAGTATCCTAAGGCTCCTGCTGGGACTTAAACCAGAATATTCCTGGTTAAAGGGTCTTGCCCCTCCACTCAGGGGAAGACCTATCACCATAGTTGGGGTCAGGAGAGAATTCTACCACATAGGCTATGGGACCTGAACCTGTTCAGCCTCCACAAAAGAAGACTGAGAGGGGATCTGGTACCCCCCTATAAACTTTACATGGGGGATCAGCAGGTAATGGGAGAGTCCCTGTTTCCCCGAGCACTACTGGGGGTAACAAGGAACAACGGCCATAAGTTGACTGAGAGTAGATTCAGGCTAGCTATCAAGAGGCACTACTTCACAGTCAGGGTGGCTAGGATCTGGAACCAACTTCCAAGGGAAGTGCTGCTCGCCCCTATCCTGGGGGTCTTCAAAAGGAGGCTAGAGAGCCACCTAGCTGGGGTCATTTGACCCCAGCATCCTTTCTTGCCTGTGGCAGGGGGTCGGACTTGATGATCTGCTTAGGTCCCTTCCGACCCTACCAACTATGAAACTATGAAACAATGGACAGATTGGTACATATGGGGGGGGGGGGTTGCCTTCCCTCATAGCAAGGGGTGCAGCCTTCTTCCTTGGATCTCTCTCAAAGTTTTTAATGAACTTTGCAGTAGCAGAACATTGGTCTGCTTTACCTCTGGCAACTTAGGGTGTTATGTCTGGTGACCGTGTCAGTGTTGACTTTGTAGTTTTGCTAATAGGTTAGATAATGGCTTTGTATAAAATAGTTTTAATAGGTATGATCCTGCCTCAGGCAAGAGGTTGGATTAAATCTATGGAGTCCTTTCCAACCCTACTTCTCTATGGGAATATCTACACATTCATTAATATGCTTTAGGTAATGTGCATTACATTTAGTACCTCCATTGTGAGGTACTACGAAAAGGCATTTTAATGCACATTAGGTAAGGAGCACGGGTTTCTTGTGAAACTTCAAAGTGCTTTAAAATAGGCTAAAGTGCATTAAAGTGCACATGTAGGTGCACCCTATGATTCTACGATCAGGTAGATTATAATGAACCATGAAATAGACTCCCTCACTGCTGCCTGAATACAAATGCTGGTCCCACTGTTAAGCAACTGCTTTTAAACTGTGGGTGGGCCAGGAATCAAAGGGGTGGGGGTAAATGCGCCACTGCATCCCCCGTGCATCTGTCCTCCAGTGTCAGCATTGTGGCTTGGCTGCATCGGTCCCATTCCACTCTGCTCTGACATCAGCTGAGGGACTAGTATAACTTCCACTATGCAGACCATGGGACCTAAGATTAGATGGAATGTATTTCTACATACCCCTGTGGCATCCCTTTGTAAAGTAAAGTAAGGAGACTTCATTAGTTCCTTGGATAGTTAACAACTTGCTTCATCATATCCTTGAGAATTTGCTGGCTGATGTTTCTAAAAGTATTTTACAATTCAGTTCTGATGTAAGTTAAGAGAAAAAAAATAAAAGAGCTTCCTTTCTAATGAAAAAGATATTTTTTTTTCCAAAAAGCATATATTCATAGATATTAAGATTGGAAAGAGCCATTGTGACCATCTACTCTGACCTCCTGCATAATAAACACTGTTGAACTTCACCCAGTAATTCTTGCATCTAATGCATTAATTTGTGGTTGAACTAGAATATATACTCTAAAAGCGGTCCAATCTTGATTTAAATAAGTTAAAAGTGGAAAATTTACCACATCCCTTGGTCATATTTTGCAATGTTTAATTACAGCCACGGTTAAAAAATTGGTATTTCAGTTACAGTTTGAATGTTGATAACTTCATTGTCCTGTCTTCCAGCCATTGTAATATCTTTGCTTGCTAGATAGTAGGAATAGATATGATACTACCAAATTCTTCTATGTATGTGCAGCTACTAGTATTACTTCAAAAATAAGCTGTTGGTATAGATGATGCATATTTACTGTTCTGTATTTCTTCCTCTGGACCCAGTCTTATTCACCTGAGTAATCTTTACTTCGCTGTTTAGTCCAAATAATGTCAATGGGATTACTCTGTGGATAATGGTTAAAAGATCTGGTTTTTTATGCCCTGGTCCTAATAAAAAGTTAACTAAACAACTTGTGGAAAAAATGCTACCAACTGCATGTTACTTTAAATGTTAATACTGCACGTCTTTATGATGATCATAAAAACTTCTTGTCATTTTGATGATAATAAAAACTTCTTATAAAGCACTCTTTTCCCTTTTCATAATTAAGGATGTTTTTCTGTATTTGGAATGGTAAGGCATGATGTTAGAGAACATTCTGCCACAAGCATTCTGCAATTTTCAGCCACTTTACTGGGAATGCTTTCCATGAATAGAAAAAATCAGGCCCATAAATACAGTGAATGAAATCCTGGCTTTTATTAAAGAGACTGGGAAGTTTGCCATGGACATAGTGGAATCAGAATTTCACCCAAACACTTATTTTTTCATTTGGTTATCCCTTTTTGTGTCTGTAATTAAACATGCTGGGGGAAGCACATAATGTATTTCTACGTTGTTTTGCAAAGAAACCAAATAATGTTTCCCTCTGTGCTGCTATACACCATTCTATTTAAAAAAAACCCACGCTAATCAGAAGTGAGAGCATAAATTGTATAAAAACAGCTACATTGTTTTTTTCTCCTAGTTTCAGTTTCAGATTTGATGCTGACTGTAGTGGGATCACAGGCAGAATTTGATAGTTTACAAGCTGTCCCCCAAATTCTGAAACATATATTTTACATTAAGTCTTTGCCCCCATAGGAGCAGCCAAGCAGGCATCACACTAATCCAGTATTGAGCTACTGAATCATGTGGGAGTTTAAGCTGTCAAGTACTGTAAGAATCATATGTAAGAAGTCTAGCTTTTCTGTCTTTTTCCTGCTCAGTTAATGTATGTAACTATATGTATCAGTATGGCATGTTTTCATCTTCACCTCTAAATTATTTCTTCTGATTCTTTACTATGATGAAACTATTATAATAAATATAAAGCATGAATTCAACTCTAACACCCTACCACTGACATTAGAAATAGCCTTTTGTTCACAAAAGGCCTTCACAACAGACAGAATTTGTCAAATTAGAATTTGCTGAAGAAAAAGCAATTTTTGCAAACATACATTTGAATTCTGCACAGGTGTTCAGTTCAAACAAGCACAACCCAGCATTTTCTCCCCTATTATTTAAAAGCATTCCCAAAATTGGGTTCTAATTCACTAGAATTAATGGCGTTAATGCTTTGTTATAAAAACAACTTATATAGCCAAAAACTTCATGAGCCAGATCTGCCTGCCCACCACATCTATTGTGAGTTACAGTCCTAAGAGCAACCAACCTACTGAACTCCATGGGATTTTTTGTAAGAGTAAGGCAGCATTATCAGCAGAGATCAACTCATAAAGAATTTGGAAACCAGACAAAAAGCTAATTCCATCAGATAACTTATTGACAATGAATCATTTAACATGGTTTAAATATGGAACTGGTTTTCATTATTCAAAATAAAATTCTGGGAAGCCTCATTGGACAGCAATGAATTTATTTTTTAAACAAGCCCATAAATGTAAATGAAATCAGAATCTGGCTGCATATTTCTTGGGAAGGTATATAATATGTCTTTGCCTGTCGAGTAGTACAAGTTGAGATCCAGCGTTACATACAGAATAAAACTGGAAACAGAGCATATAAAGAAGTCAACTACTTTTGGATGGAAACCAGTAAAATTACACTATAATGTATATTTTGGAGAAGACCACAGCTTGAAATATGCTTTATAGCAAAATGGACAATATTTATTTCAACAAAAATATTTTTGTCATTTATTATGTCATTAGCAAGGAGTAAAATAAACTGTTTATTATCATATATAAAATGCTTTTGATCAGCCAACTGAAAAACTAATTTCAATTTCTCATTACACTGCCTCAGGCATCCTTTAACGTCAATTTTTATTACAGACAAAACAAGGAAATTAAAATGATCAGTTACAGTGGAGGAAGAAACATTTGTTTCAGAATTTAAAAAAGTAAGAATAATAAGCACTGGACCTGTTAATCATTCTTGGTAATTACAATTAAATTTGTAGGAATCAGAGGAGGGCCCTTAGGTGATATTTTACAGTCCCAATGTTAACTCTGCCAAGTAAGACACGGACGAGCACTAAAGTCCTTTAAAATATTGCAGTACTAAGATCAATAGACTTAGCAGATGGATTTCTGGGTCCCACTGCACTGGAGTTGGAAAGCCAGTTATCTGGCTGCAGCCTGAAGATGAGAAAGGAGAATTAGAGGAATTTTTCCTGCCCTGGTAGACTTTATCCTAATTTCTGGATACAGTTAAATCAGCCTAGTCATTCCTATTATGTCTAGGCAATAGTAAGTTTTTGCTTCTTAAATGCACCAGATGGTATGGCCTTGGAAAAAAATGCCCCCGAGGGAGAATATACAGAAACCTCACAAGAAGGGCTTTATTCTGTTCCACATAGATTGCAACATTTTTTGGATTAAAGATATCAAATGCTAGAAGACGAAGTATACTCCTTCCTTCAGGAGACCCAAAGATGGGGTCCAAGTGATGTTCAACCAGTACCAGTAAAGGTTCTGCCATTGTAGCTAATAAATGGTGAGTGGCATGTGTACAAGTATATAGTAATCTTTAACCAAACTTTTTTAGCTTTAAAAACTTTAATTCAATGGATGGGAGAATTTGGACTTTTCTTGCACGGCAGAAACTGTAAAAGCTGTATAATGTTCTACCTATCTGAACACTTTGTCTCTACAGAGTCAAGCAACCTATTGCATTCCTCCAGTGTAGACTTTCACCAAAGACACCCACATCCACACATTGATTTGTCAAGGACATTTTAATTTTGTTCCCTCATATTTGTTATTGAAGTTAACCTAAAATAAAACTCAGATTGAAAGTATAATATGGGTCTTGGAATACAGAAAAAAAAAAAAAATGGTTCTTTCTTAGGCCATACTTTTCTTAGTCTGTTGCTACTTTTTTAAAAAGTGACTTCCTATTCTGATTCCAATTTATTTTCAATAAGCAGCCCTAAGCAAATGATAGACCATCTATTGATTAAGATTCCAACTGACACAACTGATATAATGGGACATATTCAGGGGGTGCCATATGCATCTGAACACTCCCAGCTGGAGGTGGTCACATTTGTTATTCTGATTTGGAATATTTACAGTACTAGGTTTGTGTCTGAACATGAATTTGAATTTTCCCAAGGTGTGCAGAGTGCAAGAGCCCAGAGGCTGGACTCTAACTCAGGCTTATCTCTAATTAAAACAATACTTGCTTAGACCTTGTTTCCATTCTGTACAAAATGGCAACTTCTAGCAGCCTAAGCAACAGCAGAAGTTTAGGGCTTGATTTACTCCTAGTCTGTGTGAATGTTCAGATTTTATTCCTTCACCTTCCTTCCTAATGACATGGGCAAATCTGTTTAGAAAAAAAATCAAAATATAAAGGTAAGAGACATAATTATGAATTCCTCTACTCATGTAGCAGTCCTGAAGCAGATTCGTCTGATGCCCCAGGACTTCAGCACTGTGGGTTTGGAGATGGGAAGACACTGAAGAAGTAGGGCCTTAGATCAGGGCCAGATTAACACATAGGCAAACTAGGCACATTCCTAGGGCCCTAAGTGAAGAAGTTGTGCTTATTTTACATATTATAATTATTGAGTAAAAACAGTAATATAAATATACAATATTAAGTAGGGGCCCATGAGTTTGTTTGCCTAGGGCCCGCTAAAAGGTCAATCTGACCCTGCCTTAGATTGCAAACTGCTCTGGAAAGTGGCCAGGTTTACTTCTACAATTGTACACTGCATAGTACAGGAAGGCCTCAGACTTGATTGTCTCTGAGGACAACAAAGAATAAATGGAATGCTGTAGTGTCATTCTCTTTATTTTTGAAAGATAAAAGAGCAGAAATGTCATCATTGTGAGTTGCCAGACAAAAAAAACTTACCCATACCTTCAATCTTTTTTGGTCATTACAAGATTTATTTTTTGCAACTATTTGGGAGTTGGTGAGATGGAAGAAAGCCAACTGATATAATGTCAAAAACAGTGATCCTACCATGTTTCTTAAACTGAGCTTTTTGCAGGTATGATGACAAAATAGCACAGTTAATCAAGGTAATAACAAAATGAACCATTTTGTAACATTAGAAAATGTCACCATTTCTTTCTGTGTAGCAATTTTATAGGCATTTCCAATGATACTTCTAAATTGTTTATAGGCCCAGGAATTCAGGCAGTTCATTTCCTCCAGAGTCAGCCCCAAAGGCCACCCTTTTTTAAGCAAAACACACACTGACTTCAATATGTGTCATTCAAGCAGAATGATGGTTGGATATTATCCTAAATGACTATCATTTCCTTCCATGTAAAAGGTTCTGGGAGGTATATGTATAAATGTATGAAGTTTTAATTCAACTATAGACTGAATAGTCATCTTGGGATGGTGGATTCCATGAAAGGTAGAAGAATGAAGCTATCATTGTGCATTTTTTGAAACTGCAAACTTGGTCATTTTCTGGGTTCAGTCTTCCATCCACTACATATTTATATAGATCAGAAATAAGTGTCATTTAAGCCATGCTACCCTTTCTATATTTTTACTATATAAGGGAAGCCATATTCTCTTACTACATTTAAAGTACATTTTCCCAGAATGAGATAGTTGTATTTATGAACCTATCTTAGACCCCAAGAAGAGGGAGATTACCACAACAAGTAAATTTGGATCACTTAATTGAATATGATGAAGCCTATGCTAGTTTATAACAACTTAGGATGTGGCTCATACATGTTTGTCCATATGCACCTAAGTTCTTTCAGATATGAATTAACATGTGGATGCAAGCACAGAATGTACAAATGCAGAACAAAGCCTTGCGCCCTGAAAGTTTTAGCTGTTCTCTTCCACTGCTCTAAATGTTTCATGCTGGTGCTTGTATGATCTGCATAAAAAACTGACTTAGCATCTATCTTCCTTGAAAGTGACATGTTGATTTAGTACTGCATGGCACATCTGTTATAACATGACTAAGCCCTTCTTAATTATTCTTTTATTTAAGTCTACACGTTATCATTAGCTGTTTCTGTGCCAGACTAACACTGAGATTGTGGCAAGAACCCTTCATTTTAAAATTCTTCAGGATCATATCAAGCAAAATTAATGTTATTAGTAAGCTATTGAATCTTAAATGTAATTCATCTTAAAAGGAGGCAATGCCAAACAGTTAATGCGGCAGGATGATGTGCAAAGCTTGCGGTTAATATGCTTCCAGGAATCTAATACTTGCTAATGGCATGCAAGGCAGACAAGTCTCAGAACAATACAATCATTCAGTATTTAGAAGCAACATCATTCTGAATAAGAGATGCAAGATGTTCTGGAAGAACACTTCCACAGAAGCAGAAGAGACTTAAAATATAATGCCACCATTATATAGGACCAAATGCAATATTTTAATGCACCTGCTATTATTCTCATGAATATTCTGAAGGGACAGGCAAGCTTTATATCATAGATAATTAAATGCAGGCTCTTTACCATTATATCAGCTGTATGCCGGAGAGCAATAGGTTATAGGGCAATAGACTGAAATTAGATTTTAGTAGAACATGTGTCATGACCTTTCCTTAAAGCAGATCTATTTACTTTATAATGCAGTTCATCTTGTAGGAACTGATGTACTCATAGCCAGTGTAAAGGTTAAGACATATGTGAATCTTAAACCTTCTTGTTTCTAACTCTTAACATTATTCTCTTTCTTTATACTGTACAGAGATATTTTTAATATCAAAGGCTGAAAATAACATTTTTGTGGTGAACTTAATTTAAGCCTTCTTGATATTTATTTATGTATGAAGTAGAACATATTGGGCACTTTTACACATGCTCCAACATGTTCTGATTAGAAGGCGTTGGAGCAGACTCGATTGGTGTTCTAATTAGAATGCTCCAGCATGCTGCAGCGTCTTATGAATTCAGCGTTCCCATTTTCCAAACAGCAGTGGGGGCACTTTAACTAAAGCTTGTCAAATGAGCTTTAGTTAAAGTGCCCACACTGCCATTTTGAAATGCAGGATACTGAATACATGAGACACTGAGGGCATTTTAATTAGAGTGGCTCCCAAGAGCTGCTCTAATTAAAAGGTCCCCTACCCCTGGAGCACATGTATAGGTGACCATTGTGCTCCCACTTACAGCAGTGGATATGTAATGGACCACATCTTCTTAGGGGTAAAAAGAGCACAACTTCACCAAGCCACATGCTAGAATCGAAAGGAACTACAGTGATTTACAACAGAGGATCCAGCCCAGTAACTTATATCACCTTGGACCAAATCTATATCTACTGCAAGTCATAAAAGATCTTGGTCTCTCATATTTCTATACAGTATGGACCAGATAATACAACCTTGATGTTGGCAGGGCAATTTGTGAAACTAAGTGCTTAGTGATGTGACTGTGGGCTGCACAATCTGGTGCTATATTATACAGGCATAAACAAATAACTGTGAGGAAGTTACTGAGTGGCTTTGATGATGCCCTAAATCAACAACCATGATATGTAAGTAGATGTAATCAGAATCTCAGGAAATCTCTTAATGTAATCAGAATCTCAGGAAATACATATTGTCTTATATTACAGGTGTTCTGGTTATGTTTAAAATTAATAGGTGGGAGTAAACTTGAACTGCGCTATGCTATACTATATTTCTGGTTAACATTAAGTTTACAGAGGAATAAAAGCATGCTTGAATGCAATACACACTAGAAATAGAAGATCTCTCCGGTTTCTTTCTGCTGTAATCCAATGATTTCCTAACATCCTTTTCTTACCTTTCCCAACCACCCTGTTTTCATTTCATTCTTCCTCCATGTTTTTGTGTTATTTCTCTGAGATCTTAAACTCCTTATGGCACAGACTTCTTTGGTACAAGCATATTAATCTATATATCCCTATAGTACTACACTAATTATTATTATTCACACACACTCACGTGGATTGTTTTGTTCATGATACAGGTTAACCTTGTTATTTATATGGAGCACAGCCTTATACTCTTGACAAGTGCATCCAAATTCCCAAAGCAGTTACTACATATCTGCTCTTTCAAAAATATGTGCCTAGCACATTCATACCCATTTGTACAGATATTACTCTATAATAGTACTGCAGTGCTTCATAGTACTACATTTTGAAGCCATTTATGACTTGTACAAACATGCTCTCATAACATATCATTCATTCAGTAGTGGGTGAGAGATTACAGAATTAGCTCATTGACCACGTCTGAAGCTCATAATCACTAAACACGACATAAACTATCACAGCAAAATGGCCAATATTTCTTCTACTGAAAGCATGAAGAGCAGTAAATAAAAAAAGGAAATGAAATAAAATAATCTTTGAGTTTTAGACAAAAGCAACGAAAGCTTAGTTTACTGAAAGTTCTTTGAACAGATCTCAACTATTATATTGGAGAATGGCCACACTGCTAAATTTTATAACACATAAGGATGGTATTTTGGCTTTAAATCAAGACAAAGAAGAGAAAAAGAGACTGGCTTCTAGGTGACCTGGACTTTTTCACCATTTTAGGGAGTGAGAACAAATTGAAAAACTGCCTTTTATGGAGGAAGCTTCTAGTAACAAAATAACAGAAGATGAATACAGTTTCACAACATTTGGGTGCATAACTAATAAAGCACTTAATCCTCTGACCTCAGAAGTCATCCATCCTCTAAATGCTGCTCGACTCTTCCATAATAAACTTTAACATAGACGAGGCAGTAGAGATTTTCAGAGAGAGTGGACAAGACAGCAGCCTCCTTAAGGGTAAACTCTGGCACAAATCAAAAAATGTAAAAAGAATTATGGGAAAATGACTTTGCTGGTTAAAAGATTTTATTTAATTATGAAGAGTAGAGCTATCAGCCTTAGAAGCGAGTTGCAGAATGACTTTCCAAAGGAGATTAGAATAATCCTTCCCGCAACAGAAGGGAAAAAGTGGTCAATTTTTCCTAAATAAAAAGTTGTCATTAAAAAAAAAATACAGGTTATTTCACAATCCTAAACGTTCCTGAACAACACCATAAGGCAAATCTGTCTTCATCATCGCTAACATTATTTTTTTTTTTTACTTTATATTCCACAAACATTTCTTTTTATGTATTTTTTTTATTTTTATTCATTTTATTCATCTTGAAGGCAGTTATGTCTGATTACATTACACCTGTGTGTATTATACGCACACAGGGTTTGAACCGCTACTGGTGGCAAGATGATAAGAAAAGGTCCCATGTAACACTGCTCCTCTTTCCACTGTAGACAAGTGATTCCAGTAAGGCACTGCACTGAAGCAATTTCTTCCTGAAGCTACAGAACCAGATGAACTCTGTGGAGGGACCCCTTACACAGCACCAGTAAAGCTGAAATTGCTATGCAGTTGGGTTTGGTGGCAGAGCCTGGAGAACAGACCAAAAGTACTTCTCAAGTGTGGTTCCAGATTCTGGGACTGTGTACATGTGCAGCCCCAAGGTCATGAAAGGAATGGAGGGTGAAAGGAATATGTGACTTCTTCTTGGCTACTTAAATCAGCTGCCAAGTTACGGCCTACTATGAAAGAATTCATGTGAGGAAGGGTACTATACTTATTATAGAGGTGTAGGTTGTAGCTGTGTTGGTCTAAGGACATAGGCAACAAGGTTCTTTGGGTGAATATGATATCGTTTATTAGACCAACTTAAATAGCTGGAAAAAAATGTGTAGTAAGCTTTCAAGTTGAAAAACCCTTTGTGAGGCTGAGGAAGCATCTCAGGCTCCCTCAGCGTGATGAAGGGTTTTTAAACCCGAAAGCTTGCTAAGAATAATAATTCCAGCTATTTAAATTGGTCTAATAAAAAATATCAGATTCACCCAAAGAACCTTGCATACTTATTATACATACTTATACATGGGTGATTATTTAGCAGTGATTGTCCAAAGTTAATGTTGTGTTTCCTGTGGGTAATTGTTTCAACAAGAAGAGTAAATACTGCCACATTCCTCATAGTATGATCTATATCCTAGGGCCCCTTTACACATGCAGATAAAGGTGGGATGGGATCTAATTCATGATTCACACAAGCTCACCTCCTGCCATGCCATACATGCATGGCTGAAGGCATGACTCTGGGATCTCAAATCAGATTGCATCATGCCTTACTGCTCCTGCACCAGCAAAAAATAAGCTCCCATGGATGGGCGAATCTTTGTTGAGTTTGCTGTAGTAGCAGGGGTTCTGAGAGCTGAGACCAGTGGAGGAATCCATGGCATCATAAGGAGAGCAAGACAGGGCCCTGAAGCTGATGCAGAACCACTAGTGTCTTCATGAATCCATCTACATACCTTTTACAGTTTCGGAGATCTAGCAGTTTGGGGGTTTGGACTTTAAGTTTCTCTTTCCCTACCTGCAGGATCATTTGGGGGAAGGTCAGATCTGACCCAGGATGAATAGCTGCTATAATTGAGAGAAAATATGCCATTGCTACCACAGAGTCCCTCTGTGTCCCCCACAGACACAGAAAAAAAGTGATGCAAGAGGAAACATTCTAAGAAAGCATATGGCATGCCACAGTCTGCATGTCTCCCAGTACTGTTGAAGCGTTGTGTTTCAGGGGCAGGCTAAGAGTCATGAGATTATTTCCTGTGAAGACTAATGTATGCACAAACTGTCTGTGTGGAAGTTATTGCAGCCTCCAGGCAATAATTGTACCTCTTCCCTCCCCCACTGCCCTTTGCTTTATGACATTTTCTTTAAGTTTCTAAACTCCTTCTCGATCTTCTTTGTAGATGAATGTGTATAAGGGCTCCATTATACTCAGGAAGATAAGGAAAATGCTGAATCAAGAAAAATAGTAATTTATGCAGAAATTTCATACGAGGCACTTTGAGTAAATTGAAAGATATTAGTGTTGTACGTGGATTAAATTTTCAACAAAAGGGTGAGTGATTTTTCACAACTAAAACAAAAGGCAAAGTATTAATTAGGAGCAACACCACAAGCTTGGTAAATTATCCAAAGTAAAGTAATTACTAGCCTGAAAAAAGTTCATTTAGGTTGCCAATCTAAAAGATCTTTTGACCAACAATTACAACTGAAATAATCAGACATCAACGCTGATTTTGCTGCAAGTAAAATGACTCTTGCAGTGTTCTTGGAGGAGAAAGTAGAAATATTATGGAAAAGGCCTTACATAATAACCTTTTTGTAAAGCTTGGATGGCAAGATGATTCTGTAAGACACTGAAGTCACATGTCATTAATCAGAAATGACAGTCTTTATTCATGTATATTTGACTGAAGCTGCATAATTTTAGACTCCAATAGGCCTGAATAAATGACCCTAAGTATAGTACTTTTTCAAATTGACAATGATTGATGATAGAGCAAAAAATTATGAACACAGAAGTAAACATGAAAAACAGACAGACTTTTAGCATCAAAGAGATTTTTTATTTTCTCTTTTCTAACTCTTTGAGTTTCATTTTTTTATCTCCATCACCATATTCATCATCTTTTAATCATTTTTATGCTACTGTATTTGTTACATTCTGCTTTGAGTGCCCTCATAATAAACCTTGAGATTGCTGAAAGATTCATTCAGATAAATGGAATTGATTTCATGTTTTCCTGCTCATGAAAAGTCTTTTGAGTTAGAAACCTTTTATGCAAATCACAACTAAAAGAAACTGATTATTTTTATACGGCACATATCTGCAACTCTCACTGAGATTGCACTAATCGGCAATGGCTGTAGTATCATACCTGTAACTGTTTATGTCCTTTAGGAGCATGAAACACCCAGCTGACCATTGGACAAATAAGGCTTTCAGAGGACTAAGAAAAAAACCCACTATTGATCTTTTTTACAAACTATTGTGTTTTTACTCTAATTGATGTGATAGCTAAGAAAAGTGACATTTAATTAAGTTTGTTGTGCAGTAAATAGTTTTCTTCTATATAGCGACCCCTTCTGGAAAGATTTAGTAATCAGAATTGTAATTCACATGTAACCCATGTGTAATGAACACCTTGACTTAACATCCACTGATGCTCTATATGTGCAGAGTTCAGTCCTGAGCTCAGAGTAAAATGTAGTAAATAATCTATCCTCTTCAATCTAAAGAAAGAGGCACTGCATTTGAAAGCTTGTCTAAGTCTATCCCAACCATACAGTTTTGGTCCAATAAAAGATATCACCCACAAAAATCCTTGCCTTTTCAAAATTCTCTTCAAAACATCCCCCATTTGCATATGAGCCTGAACTAGTTTGAAGGACTAACTGAAATAATACCCTCAGTATTTCAGAGAGTCCACACTGTGGTTGCTGCTCCCTCTAAGGTGCCATAAACTAGAAGGCTAGGGGAAGGGACAGAATCACTGTAGGGAACAGCATGCCTGTATCTTCTCACATACCTTGCACTGGATTGGTTACTAGCCAGCAAAACTGAGTTGGCCATTTTTTTCCATTTAAAAATCTGCTTTTACTGAAATATTCTAAAAGTAGAATATTATAACACAGAAATTATTTGAACGATTTTAACCAATGAAGAGCTTGAAAAAGTGAATGCTGTTTCACACTCACATAGTAACTTCTTATTTTTAAAGTACTATAAGATCTATGGAGGCCAAATGTTATCCTTGAGAGACATACGATTATTTGTTTTTATCTCCATGTGAAAATGATTGCCATATCTAAGAACATGCTACAGTCCACCAGGGTTCTCTTATTTTACTCCTACCCTTGAAGTTGATTCTGAAGGTTAAATTGACTTTTACTAACATGTGCTATTTCCCTCAGCCCCCTTGACTTTAAGTGCATTATTTTGCTAGTTCCAGCTCTCTCTGCCATTATGCACTAACACAGTGCTGTATGTGACCAACATGTTTTCATAGGTTGGAATGGACTTCAAGAGGCCATCCAGTCCAATCCTCCTTTTTAAAAGAAATCTAGTAAGTCAAATAAAAATGGTGGCTCAAATAATAAACACCAAATTAATTCTTATTCATTTCATGTTTATTATAACAAAATGACTCTGAATAAACTCATTTTATATTCAAGTAGCTGTTCTAAGTACTTCTATAGGATTTTTACTGATGTTAATGCTAATTAATGCTTAATTACATTGTTTTAAAGTGCTACCATAAAACCATTTAAAAATTGAGAGAGACGAGACTATATTCCTGAGTTCTATTTAAGAGCTATTGATGCTATACCCCCTTTGTATGCCAGGGGCTAGACCTAGGCACATTAAACTTGGGGTTATTCTTTTCAACTCAAGTGAAGCATGCACAGTGTACAGGCATACAAATTTGTCCAACCTCTTTCCTTATTTTATAAATCTGATCAAGTGCCCTTTTAATAAATGCTTTGGGGGGCATCTAAAGGGGCTATGCATACAGAAAAAGGTTTCTCAAAAATTAAGAAAATATCCGTTTCCATAGACCAACTTCTCCAAGCTTTCTATAGTGTAGCTTTTCTATCCCACAGGGAAGAGATATTCACCATTATCTAGGAATTATTAAGATTATATTCTTTGGCCTTTTCTGCACTGGAATCTCAGTCAGCAATGAAATTGCAACAAAAGCCCTGATGTGGATGTGTTTTACACTTCTGTACAATTGAAGCCAACATGTCTGACTGATAAATATTATGTAAAGCTGGGTTTGCAGTAGCACAGCTACAAACAACTAAAATGCTGGAGCAGACTAGGCTTTTATCCTAAACCATTTTTAATTGTAGCAAGTAATTTTAATCTATTTACCTTCCAAGCTTTATATTCAATGTTGAAAATGAGATTTTAAAATTAATAGTTTGTATCAAACTTCATTAGAGGACAGCAACATTGTGCAATGCTACAATGCCATACAAAACATGCGCTTATTGTTGACATTTTTCACTATCATACTAGTGACTTTCATATTGGATTAACAAGGCTTATGCTACAACACTGATATAATTTGATGAAAATTGCTAATAAGATTTGAAGTTGTTTAATGAAAATTACTGAGTTCTCACAGATATCCAATCCACTAATTACCTGACAAAATCTGGATTGCAGAGTCACTGCTGGAATTGATAGTGAGTAGTTTATGCAGAGAGAGAAGAAAGTTTGGATTTCTGACACATTGCATCATGTAATGTCATTCCACATCAAGTTACCTTGAGTTACATAGTGTCAGGTCAGTTTAGGACCTCATGCTGTGTAACACAAAGCGACATATTGTAATCCAAAGCAATGAAATATAAGGGCCCTGTTTTCTCTTTAACGTGCTTGTGCTACCAGGGTTGGGGTTTAGTATGACCAACACTATGTCCTCTGCTGAAAGCTGAATCTAAATTCTATAGCAGGTCCCCGGATTTTGTTGTGTTTTAATGTGGCAAACTGGACTTTCTGCAGTACATTCAGTTAAACAGGAAAACAAACCAGTAAATTAAATAAAAGTAGAGTCAACACAGTTTTCCCATAATGTTTATTCCAGGACAATTTCTTCTGCTCTTATTTAAGCCGAGTTGCCCTTTGCTCTTCAAATATTTTTATGTTTTGCTGTTCTTGCAGTTCCTTTCTTTTCCAGACATATATTTGTAAGACCTGTATTGTACAAGTTGCTAGAGGAAGGCTTGAGATTTTGGTTGCCAAATATGAGCACTTGAAGCTTTCCCCAATTGGACAGGAATGGGAATTATTTTAGATCCAAGGAAACATGAGCATTAGACCTAACAAATTATTTTGTAGACTTCAGATTTTCCTCATGGAAAGGATTGGGACAATTCATACACCTCAAAATTACTGTTACAGGCTATGTACAAATAAAGGGAAACATTATGGAATACGGATTGCATCTTCCATGTTTCCCTTTATTTGTACATAGCCTATAACAGTAATTTTGAGGTGTATGGATTGTCCCAATCCTAATGATTTCAGGTCAAGATGCTCATTACAATCCTGATTACAACAAGAAAAGTTTCCACTGGGGGGGTCTAGGGAAATGGATTATCAGACAATTTGTGCAGCTATGGAATTTTGGATACATTGAGCCCAGTCCATGACTTACAGCTTGTGCTCATCAAGACATGCCCTTCTCTGTCCCCAGCAACATCAATCTATGCATTTTAAGTTAGGAAACTTCATAGACTAACTATCTACCCTGCTTTCTGACTGACTTCAGACTAACATGGCTAACCACCTCATTTCTCTCATGCCATTTGTAAAGGCTTACAACAATGCTGAATAAAACAGCAGTGAAGCAGACAGAGACCCCAAGGTAGTATTTGCGCAGAATGTAACTGGTTGAAGGAGTCTGTGCAAGAAGCTATGCACAATGTTATAGACAATATTGAATGAATGAAAGACAGGATTATCAGTAGTAATCTGTAGCCTCTGACATCGTCTCATTTCAGTCTCTACTCCAGCAAAGAGTGAACAGAAAAAAACCATTGTAACAAATTAGGAAAACAGCTGTTCACCTAATCCAAATATCCTCTTCCACTATTTGTTTAGTATCAGATCTATTTTAGGGCACAGGAAGAATAAGACTACTAATGGTGTGTGTATTACTCTTGGGTACCTGGCCTCCTTCCAATATGAATAGTACCTCACCCAATGAGGCTGCAACCGCAGCACTGTTAGATACCAAGTGATGACAAATTCTGTGATAAATGGGTTTGGCACTACTGACCTCACTGAATTTATATGTCCTGAGAATTTGGCCCATCTGTCTATCCCAGAAATAGGCAACCCCCAGAGCACAGCATGCAAAGGCATCTTGCTTGGTATGTGTGCCTCAGGCATGGCAAGGAAAGGGCTGGGGCTGTGCTGCCATAACAAGGATGGGGCCTTTGTGGCTCCCTCACTGTCTGCTCTTGGCACATCAACATCTTACTAGTGGAGGTTGTGGGCATTTTTGGCATTGCTGAGCCCTGGTCCCATCTGTGGCTAAAACATTGCTGACCCCTAGTCTATCATCTGTGGCTCTATGACTGCACGCACAATAAGATCTTGCAAGTTTGGCAACATTGAGGCTAACACCATTCTTACTACTCACACTAGCCCATGTTTGACTGAACATGGTTTTCAGCAAACCATGAAAAAGGTCTTCACCAGAAGTGCCCAACGTATGGCCCTTTGGAGATACTAAAACAGGGACTCGCAAACAGGTTACACTGAAGGAAAATCATAGTTGGCAAATACATTTAAAAAAACCCTGAGCCTTATTGTGCTAATTCATAGATACAGAGTACCTAGTTCTCATTTATACTTTTCTGCATTAATCTGAGTGTAGAGAGGCCTCAAAGGAAGTGCAACTAAAGTATAATATACTCCTACTCTGATCTCCTTTATATGCCAGTGTACTATGTCCAGGCATCCATCCACATCCAATGAGGAAACTCTCCAGACTCTCTCCCCTCCTCTGTCATACCTTTGATGTTACCAATGATACCCTAGGGAGTCTGCCTTTAGAGGCTGGGAGTAGTTTCTTTAGTCCTGCCCCTCTTGGCTCCATCCATGGAGCTTCTTCACCTAAACTCAGTCTCCAGGGTTTCTACACCCCACAAACTCAGTCCTGGGTCTTTATGTTTCTCTAGGGGTGCTTCCCCCTTAAGATAACTCTGCCAGGGAACTCTGCCTTAATAATAATCTCGCAGGATTTAAACATGCCCCACTGGCCCTCACAGTGCCTTAGGTGCTATAATCATGGCCTCCAGCCATCACTGTGGCCACATCCATGTCTCGCAGGTATTATTCAGTTGCAAATCAAGGGGGAAAGATGAGAAAAAATGACAACCCTAGCTCTAGATCAACAGTTGGTCACTCAAATCTCAAAACAAAATCTCTATATTGGTTTCAGCCTTCCAGCTTCATCTGTTTTTCTCTGGCTGTGCCCAGGTCCCCTGCCTCAGATCATGGCTCCTATGCCTCAGCTCCTCACCCTCCTGCCTAGAAAAAGTCTTAACATGTAGAGCAGCCCCATGGCACCCTACCATATGGCCTCCAAACTTCCCCTATCACCACAGCCTGGTTCTCTGGTCACTCTTGAGCACAAAATATTAGCCAAATGGTTCCAAACTCAAACACAAACCCCTCCTTGGGTCTCTAACCACTTTAATGAGCTGGGCTATTCTGCAGTCTCCAAAGTACCTTCTTATTCTCTGACAACCAGCTCTTTCTACAGCTCCTCTCTCCACAGTCTACAGGCATAGACTACCAGCCCTAGTGTAAGGGCTTGGCTTACATGCATCCAAGCCTTACTGCCTTCTGGCAACCTGACTGCAACCTCTGCCAACAGGGCCCAGATGCTGTTGGCTTCCTAATCAGCATCCCTACATTCTACTGCCTGCAATCTGCAGCCTGGGTCCTGCAGCTCAATTTAACCAAGCTACTCACACCTCTGGCTCTTTGCAGCTGGGTTTTCTACAAGCTGCCATGGCCTTGATGGCTCCAGACCTGCTTTCCTGTTTTGTCTCCAGTAACAGGGCTAAAGTAAGTGTCCATAGATGTTAAGACCTGAAAGGATTACTGTGGTTAGTTATTTAATCTGACCATAGCATTTCAGTCAGTAACTTATGCATCAAGTCCATAACTTCTGGATGAGAGATAGCTTTGATTCCTTGAGTATGCACATTATATTGAACTATAAGAGTCATCAGTAATGAACAGAACAAAGTTGTTTTCTATTCTGAAGTACTACTGTGGTGCCCAGATTTGTAAAAATGGAGTCCCCAGCATTTTGAACAGATTTTAAAAGCAAAATTATAAGGTAACAGCAATGGTTTAAAATTCTGACTGTAGACAGCTACCTACTGTAGCCACAAAAATGGTAGTCAGTAAAATTGTTAAAGAAAATGAGCTGTTAAGAATTCCTTCTACACTGTGTCTGGCAATTGACTTTACATACTATAGTGTGGTGGAGGTTGAAATCAGAGAACATGATTATATAAATCTGTTTGATGACAATCACATTCTTTGACAGAAAGAAACATGAAGCACTTTGTTCAGCTGGTTCTAGCAGAAAGATCTGGATTATTGAACAGCTCAGTTTGCATTGTGACACCAGCCAAGCCAGTTGCAGTCTTGGGCTGTGATTTCACATAATTAGTTATACACATTTTTATATCTTTCTTAGATCAAGGCCCTTGTGTTTAACATGGCCCAGTTGTAAATACGAGTTCAGAAGCAGGTCCTCACTGAAAACCAGATGCTGTATGTGAGCTGAACAATCTTAGGTAATTAAATTACAATAAAAAAATGCTTCATTCATTAACTAGGGTAATTGACCAAAAAGCGATAGGACACTGGCTATTTTCAGTATAATTGGAATGATATAATTCAGGGTGCAATCTCTGTGCAAAACAGGTCATTCAGGTCTAATGTGCTTTCAGATTATTATATTAAATGGATCATAAATGTCCTCACACTAACTTTTTCTATTTTCAGCCATTGATGATTTCAATAAATTTAGGCCAGGCATACACTTGGACCATGCTTTATAATAATTGGCACTTCATCAGATTTCAAAGGTTATTCTCTTTTTTTCTGTGTGTATTAAGTTAATATTGCACATAAAATACATTTAAATAACATTTCTCACATAAAATACATTCTTTGTAGATCACTCCAAACTCAGTAGACAGTTCCATGCTATTATTTTAATTAATAATAAAATATTATTAATAACATTTGTTTAATTGCTTTGTGACTATTATTGTTTTGTTTATTGTTTATTAAGTGCCAAGACACAGAAGTCTCTCTTTGTAGAGCTTGTAGGATGATTGGATGAAGGACTGCTGGGAAGACTAGGAAATGAATAAAGTAGGAGGGGGAAGGTTGCTTTGTTTTTGACAGAAATGAGATGGTTATAGCCAGTGAGAAATAATTTCTTTTCTTCCTAGCAGGGAACCACAACTGGGATGACTCCTGAAGTCCCAATTCAGAACTCAGACAAAATTCTTTTGGAATAAATATGGATTTTTCCCAACTTAAGAACTGTTCTGATGGCCAGAGATTCATCCGTACACATCTCTCATTTCAAAATTTAGGATAGGGGCTTCTGGTAAACACATGAACTTCATAGGACTCTGTAATGAGACCACACAACAATTCCAGCTTTTGGACACTAGTTTTTGGACATGTTCTGAGAATTTTAACAGAGATCCTTCTTCAGATTAATCACAGACAAGCTGTATTTTATAAGACCTCCACTAATTTCCAATTTCAGCTGAACAACTTGCACAGCACATTAAATGATTTAACCAAGCAGATCTGAAAGACTAGAGTTCAGCAGACAGTGTTCTTTGTTAAAACTTAGTCACAGACCAAATTCAATAGACCCTCTGCTGCAGGCTTATGTTGAAATGCCAGAAAGGCACGTGACACTGTTGAATATGTTGGAATTTATTGTTTGGAAAAATTAAGCTTGTCTCCATATTTAATCATTAAATAGCCATATTCTCAATCTGAATGGAAAAGGAGGGGGAGTGAACACAGTTGTTTTGTATATTTCAACAGAGATTCCCTTATATATGTATTGAAACAGTGAATATGTGACCTCTTCTCAGCAAACATACATATTTTGCCCCTCAAACAACCAGTTTTGCGAGCTGAATAAATTTGTTACAAGCAATCTATACAATCACTTATAAATAGTTACAATAGTTACATCCTGACTGATCTGGTTTCATTTTATGACAGGGTCACAAAATGCTTAGACGCAGGAGTAGAGGTGGATGTCATTTTCTTGGATTTTAGCAAGGCCTTCAATACGGTATCTCATCCCATTCTCATAAATAAACTAAAAGGCTGTGACATAGATGTTTACATGGTCTGTTGGGCGGCAAATTGGCTCAGCGGTCGCACCCAGAGAGTGGTAGTAGATAGGTCAGTATCGACCTGGAAGGATGTGAGTAGTGGGGTCCCACAGGGTTCGGTCCTTGGATCTGTACTCTTCAATATCTTCATCAGTGACTTGGATGTGGGTATGAAGTGTACTCTGTCCAAGTTTGCAGACGATACTAAAATGTGGGGTAAAGCGCACACTCTGCAGGGTAGGAAACAATTGCAGGCAGACCCGGACAGGTTAGAAAAGTGGATAGTACACAATAGGATGCAGTACAACAAGGACAAGTGCAGAGTGCTGCACTTAGGGCGCAAAAATATCCAGCACACCTACTGGCTGGGAAGTGACCCCCTAAGCAGCACAGAAGCAGAAAGGGATCTCAGAGTCATAGTAGACTCCAAGATGAACATGAGTCGTTGGTGTGACGAAATCATCAGCAAAGCTAACCACACTTTATCACGCATCAGCAGATGCATGACAAATAGATCCAAGGAGGTGATACTTCCCCTCTATGTGGCATTGGTCAGACCACAGTTGGAGTACTGTGTCCAGTTTTGGGTGCTGTACTTCAAGAAGA
Source organism: Alligator mississippiensis (assembly GCF_030867095.1). Classification (NCBI taxonomy): domain Eukaryota; kingdom Metazoa; phylum Chordata; order Crocodylia; family Alligatoridae; genus Alligator; species Alligator mississippiensis. The sequence goes on along the minus strand of NC_081833.1, from coordinate 49,706,439 downwards.
ATGTTGATAGACTCAAGAGGGGCCAGAGAAGGGCCACTCATATGGTCAGGGCTTACAGGACAAGCCCCATAAGGAGAGACTTGAGAGACCTGGAACTCTTCAGCCTCCGCAAAAGAAGGCTGAGGGGTGATCTTGTGGCTGCCTACAAATTAATTAGGGGGACGCAGCAAGGAATCAGAGATGGTCTGTTCACCAGGGCACCTCTTGGGGTAACAAGGAACAATGGTCACAAACTGACCGAGAGCAGATTTAAGCTAGATATCAGGAAAAACTACTTCACGGTAAGGGTGGCCAAAATTTGGAATGGGCTTCCAAGGGAGGTGGTGCTCTCCCCTACCATGAGGGTCTTTAACAGAAGGTTGGATAGGCATCTGGCTGGGGTCATCTGACCCCAGCACTCTTTCCTGCCTAGGCAGGGGGTCAGACTCGATGATCTGTTGAGATCCCTTCTGACCCTAGTATCTATGAATATGTTCATAAATACAGCAAGCTGTTTATTTTGTAAGAAATAATGCCTGAGAAGTGCTACTATGGTCAATTCATTCTATAGATACAGCTGTAGCAATAAAGATATAAACTATAAATGGGGAAAGTACCTGTATATGTACTTTTTACAATTCTGTTTGAGTGTTGTTTATATATTTATTTAATATTTTAAGTGGAGTTGATAAAGTATTTATCATTCATGGATTTATAACATCTGTCAAATCACTTTAATATATGTTTTGATAGTGATATAACAACTAAGATTATTTTGTAATTTTTGCTAGCACCACTTCAAGCAATTAAATTTCTATGCACATAGGTGGGGCTGTGCTGAGACAGAAATAGCCAGTAGAAAATATGCAGCTTAAATGGTGAACGGAAACAGAAATGTGGACCATAGACCCCCCACCTCCCATCCCAACAAATAAACTCTTTTTTGAAAGTGGCATGTTTGTTTAGAGGGAGCTACTAGAGAAGAGGGCCTATATTTTTGTATGAAGATTGTATGCACAAATTGAACCACTGCACATGGTAACTTGCAAAGACAGCCAAATGTTTTTATGCACAAATTTTGCCTCCTTTTATGCACAAATATTACAACAATTTATTCTTTACCAGCTGTGATAGAATACAGTATCATGGATCATACACATGCATTTTAATGCACAGTAGCCTATTTTACTGTGCATTAAAGTGTTACATTAAAAATTGTGCAAATATACTAATGCAGAGTAAAATAGGCTACTGCATAATAAACATCACTTAAAAACCATGCACTTGTGGTACTGCACATTAGGGCAGCCTAATGCACATTTCTTTAGTGCCTCATACTGGAGGTACTAAGTTTGATACGTATTAGGAAAAGTGCATTAATGCACATGTAGACGTGCCCAGCAAACTCTAAAAAACTTTGAAGAATGAAGGACTGACACGAACATGCAGAGATTGGGGCCTGTAGTTCCTGGGAATTATCAAAGATAATGTTTTTACCTTTTAACAGAGTGTAGAATGGATAGCAGATATAAAACAGGACTTTCCATTTATGCACTACACAAAGCAGCACGTGTAACCAATGAAAATAGAGAAGTACTCATAATAATCCTAAATACAGTAGGTAGGTAGGCCCTTCCTGCTAAATTGTTTCCTTTGGAGGAAGTAATGGCTTTTAATTCCAGCCAGTGGGTTGCAATGTGTAGAAATATATGCTATATATGCCCTGGCAAAGAATTATGCCATTAGCATATATTTAAAAGTGATGCTTTCATCTGCTCTCAGTCATAGGCTCTACAATCATTAAAATAAATAGCTAACAACAACAGCTACTACAAAGAAGAAAAATCTTATTTACCCTCATAATTGTTAAAAAATGTGTGATAGAGAGAGGTCCTTTATTTCAGCTAATGTAATGAGAATGGAAAATGGTACAATTGGAACCCATTCTCATTACAATCTTTAACTTGTAATCTTGTTTTCCTCCTTACAGGCCTTATTCACAGTAACTTGCAGCAAATCAATCAGTAGCACTTTAAATAAAGCTTCTTAAATATTCTTAACTATGCATTTAATATGGGTGCTGAAAGTTAGTTATAGCATGTTAATTATATCATTTCATCACTCCAAATATTTTTTTTTCGGAAATGTGATGTTTTGAAGCATATCCATGATGGAAATTGGTATTATTTCCTTGTGCCAATCAGTGTAGGTCAACAAAATCATCAGGTTATAGACTCAGTGTCATAAAGTAGGCATTAGTATAAATTTACAAGCGATTATCAGGGATCTGGGTTTTCTGTTTCCCATGGAAAAGTGGGAAAAAGTAGATTTTCCCTTTTACCCAAGAAAAATGCAGATTTTTCATTTAAACAGAGAAACACATGGATTTTTCACTTTTGCAAAGAGCTCTCTGCAGGCTGGCAGAGTTCTAGCCTGCAAGGGCTGGGGGAAGCAAGAGGAGGGTGGTCAGGCAGGGGGTGCCATGTGCATGTGCACATGTATGTATGCACATTGCCACCAGGCAGCCTGGAGAACAGCTACCACAGGTAAGGCCAGGGGGGCAAGGGGAGGGGAACTGAGGGCCCCGTAGGGAGGTTTGGAGGGAGTGAATTGGCCACAGCTGAGGGTGCTGCCCAGCCTAGGCAGTGCATGGGGTCTGGAGACTGGGGCCAGAATGCATGAATACAGGGCCCTCGCAAGGAGTGGGGTGGGGCTGTGGGCCCTGTCAAGGGGGAAGGGGGCTGGCTCCCCACCACTGCATGTATTCCTGGAAGCCAGGGGGCCACATGCCCCCCAGATATGTGCACAGGGTGGGTGCAGGTTGCCCACTGCAGGCTCAGGCTTCCGCCCTGCTGCTCTCCCCCGACGGCCTCCGCAGCACAATGGGCAGGATCCAGCGCAGCAGAGCAGAGTGGGGCCAGGCGGAGAAACTCTTTACCACTGAAACCCCCATGCTGCCATGGTAAGGCACTCCCTGCCCACCCAGCCCGAGCCCTCAGCAAGCAGTCTGCACCTCCCCCACCCTGGAGTCCGGTCTGACCATGCCACCCATGGAGGAGGGGAGCCAGGCTCCGCTCCACTGCAACAGCCACCTCCCATGGGCAGCTGCCAGGGCTTAGGCACTGCTGTGGGGACCAGGGGGCTGTGGACCTGAGTCCCTGGCCCTGTAGCCCTGGTACCTTGGGGCCTGCTCCAACAGGGCTGGGTGGGCAGGGGGCTGTGGGTGGGTGGTGAGGGGCACCAGCAGGGCCAGGGGGTTGGGGCTTGGGAGTGAGAGGCCTGGAGCTGTCTCCTGGTGAGCTAAGGGGGTAGGAAAAGCTCTAATTTTCCATGATAAAAAAACTAAAATCAAATGCCAAAATGTATAGGTACTTGGAATTTATTTTATTATACTGATTGAGGCACTGGTAGGCTTCCAAATTGCTTTAAAACTGTAACTATATCAATAAAATATTGTATTCAATAAGGTGTCTGCACACAGGCGCTGCCGGGCAGGCTCACTTCACAGCACATGGGGCTATAATCTAACAGGCCTGAGAAAATGATGTGGCTGCTGCGCAGGAGTGGCAGATGGTGCTTGGTGACATAAAAGCGGTCAAGAAGGGCCATGGTGAAACTGCCGACACTCATCCTGGCCCAGGTGTACTGGTGCACATCAGGATGCAGGGCTCACCAGACATCAATGAGGTCTGTGGTCTCCAGGGCAAACTGGAGCTTGTGGGCTGAGGGCAGGTGAGGCACAGGCCCCGTGTGGTCGAGCGAGGCATCAATGGTGCAATTAAAGTCCCCACCTATGAGAAGCAGGTCATCATACTCACTAGCATCATGCAGGAGGGCACCCAAGGTCTTGAAGAAAGCGACTCTCTCCTGACCATCAGTGGGTGCGTAGACGTTGACGAGTAGCAGGTGGTATTGTGCTAGGGTGATGCAGACAGTCAGCAGGCAGCCAGGGACAATCTCCCACACTACCTTATCATGCTGTAGTTGTGACAATAGGAGAAGTCACAACCCCGGTGCTAAGGTTGGTGCCATGGCTCATGAACAAGTGGCCTCACCAGGCAGCGTGCCAAGCCACCTGGTTGAGCCTGTCAGAATGCATCTTCTGGAGGAAGGCAACGGACAGCCATTTTTGGCACAGGAGCTCCAGGACAGCCTCCTTTTTCACTGAATCTCAACAGCTGTTGATGTTAAAAGTGCCAATGGTTGTAGCTGCCATAGGTGTGGGTATGTGAAAAGAAGAGCGAGGTAACGTGTAGGTGGAAGAGCGAGCACCCAATAGCAGAGCAAAAAAGCAGAAACAAGTTGGAGAAGGCCTATCATACCCTACTTTACTCCAGGGATGCCCCCAGGCCCCACTCATCTCTCACTCACTGTGCAAGCTTCTCCAGATGGTAAGCCATCTGCCGAGTGCCTAGATCCTGTTGCATAAGTTTGGCTGCAGCGCTGGCAGCCCTGAAAAAGAGTTTAGGATCTGTGACCACTCGGTGATGTGCCCCATTACATTCGTCTGTCCTTTGGTCTGTTTCAAAAAGGCCAGGAGACCCCCATAGTCGGGGCCGACCCGGTGGGGGGGGTGGGTGTCTGCTAATATGGGCTGGATATTTCTGATAGAAGCATGGCGAGGCTGCACCCCAGGTGGGAGCTCACCCACAAAGGCAGCGTCTACATCCTTAATGTCTAGACACATCAGCCTCCTCTCATCATCCAGGTCAAGGACTGGCTCCAGAAGAGCGATCTCCGCCTTCTTGTGGGGAGAGAGGCCATCCTGCTCTCAAGGTCGCTTGCAACACTCAGAAAGCTGGATCTCTATCTGACTAGCTTCCTCATCCAATTCAGTAGGCTGGGACATGACCAAGAGGTTAGCAGACTCCTCTGCTGCCCCCTGGGTCAGGCCTCTAGAAGAGAGGCATTATGTGTAACTTTTAATGCCACCTGACTCTGGAAGCTGGGAGACAGGCGAGGGGTTGGTGACCCCTGCCTTCGCCTCCCTCACCTCCAAGCTGTCCCCATCTGCAGTCAAATGGATCACTGGCACGACAGCCAGAGTGGGGTCAGGCTCCACAGCAGGTGCCCCCGCCGGAGCCGGCTGAGGAGGGTCCCAGTGGGGGTAGGGTGCCCTGAGAGGCCCCCTACACCTTCCTCTCTTTTTTCTTTTTCTTCCTAGTGGCAGGCAGCCCACCCTTTGTAGGGGATGGGCCCGACTGTTTTGGGCCCACACCCCCACGGCCAGCCACCTCAGACAAGGCCATGGTGGAGGGTGGCCAGGAGGAGGCCCGAGCCCCATCATCCGACAGGGCCTTAGCGCCAGTCACCTACCACCCCAGCTGCCTTGGCTGGGGTGGTCAGGGCAGGCAGGGGGCAAGTGGAGACATCAGCCCCTCTATCTGGTGGGGCCTCTGCACTGTAAGGGGTGGGCACTGTAGCTGGAATGGGCAGGGGAGAGGGCTAGGGAGTAGTCCCAGCCCCTTCGCCAGATGGTGCTCTCACGCCAGAGAATCTAGCCACCTCAGATGGAACAGGGGTGAAAGGAGGTCTGGAAGAGCTCCTAGCCTCACTGGGCAGAGCCTGTGTCCCAGAAGTGGATACGCCATCCTTTGGTGCCACTGAAGTTGCTGATGTTCTGGCCACTTTTCTCTGTGGGCACTGGGCTGCCAGGTGGGAAGAGCTACCACACTGGAAACATGTAGTCTTCCCTAAGGATAAATAAATCACAAACCTTGGTCCATCAAGCATGAGGTTCCAGGAGTGAGGCAGAGACTGAGGGCCCTCCCTGAGGAGTATGAAAACCTGCTTTCAAATGAAACATTATCAGTACAATATTAATTCTTTCCTCCTGCCTGTAACCTAAAAAGCTTTACAGAGTTCAGCATTATTAACAATGATTTATACAGTGCCATAAAACTATCCTGTGCTTTATACATGGAACTCTAAGTGTTTAATTGTTACAGCTAGTGCAAACCAGGACAACAATGGCTCTAAGTTATATTTATGGTATTTCACCTTTGCTTTGGACTGAGTAGGATTCCAAATGCCCTCTACCCCCACTAACTTAAGGCGCTTGCACCAAGGCACTGAGCTATGTCATCCCTTTTATTTGGCAAAATGAGCAAAGCTAAAACAATTTGGCTTCACTGCTCTCTGGGACAGGTCCAACTTCATTGAAGTTAATGGAGATCTTTCCACTGATCTCAGCTGAGAGCTCAAATCTCTAAATCACATGAAATAAAAATCACTGTAGGGAATGATATCATGATGTACTGTAAGGGGTTAATGGATTTTTTTTTAAAGCACCAGTTAGTTCACAGAGGAATCAGTCACTCATCTTGGTTACTAGTTAGCTGAATAACATTGTCTCAAGGACTGGTTCTTTTTATACCCGACTAGCAAATCTCAGTCACAACAATACTTTACTTCTGAGCTGCAGATGATTAGCCACTCATCCTTTTCTTTTCCATATACAAGACCCAGAACAATGTTTTAAAGAAACATGCAGTTATCAGCACTTAAACATTCCAGGCTTTAATTAATCAGAATACATAATAACCTCTTGGTTCCGCTTTTCAAGAAGTCACCTACTTAATCAGTGTCTTCTTCTTTAACAAAAACCTTAATAAACTTTTCTTCTTATTTCAGTTTAGTATAGAAAAATCTTTAACAGCAATAAAAAATATATTACATAGACCATAGGGAAAGTCTCATTATTCCCATTTCAGGCCTCTAAAGAAAGATGACAAGGATTATAAGTAGTTATAGACCTCCTCACTCTCTTCTTTTAAATCTTAATTATGATCCCTATCCAGGGACACACTTGATAAGAAGCTTAACTTTAAGTCAGTGCTTAGGTTTCATTGAAGCCAAGAGGAACAAGGTGCATTGGGATGCTGACATCTAAAGAGGGTCTCTTGGTAGGCCTGCAGGCATACAGGAGACTCAAGCTTCATGCTTATCTTCAGGTTTGAAATGCAGCATAGGCCGTTAGTGTCCTCTGTGATGTAGACCATGTGGCTTGGTTTTGTTTTTTTGCTCTTGTTGTTATGTGTGTGGGCAGGGGGAGGGAGGGAGGGTTCTATCAGAAAAAAATGCATGAAACCTAAATATATATTTGAAAACTAGGCACAGGTTGATTATTTTCTCCCATAGTAGTAGACTTCAATGTGCTTTAGGGTTCTCCTGAACTGAGGCCCGATTATGGATTTGCTGGACACCCACAGCTGCTGTCTCCTATTCAGCAGAGTTCCAAGGTCCCAGTCCTTCCTTTTGTGGAGCATGTTATATAGAGAGGCCGTGAAATCTCCATCCTTTGAAATCTTTAAGAGGAGGTTGGACAAGAATTTTCCCAGAGTGGATAGGAAAAAGCCACAAGCACCAGAGCAAGAAATTAGTCCTTCAACCTACATTTCTTTTCTCTGTTACTGAATGGTCCTCCTAGGTACCTCTTGAATCAGTGCAAAGGAAACATGCAATGGGGCTGCAAAATTCTTTACTTACTTATGGCTTAAGGAACTGCTCAATAGGCTAATGCAAGAGGGCGAAGGTAGCTCAGTCTCCCTACCTAACCACCCAGTGTTGAAAACTAAGAGTTTCAAACACCTAGAACAGGAACATCAGGCTAGGGTATCACATAAGCAAGTAAATTCCTACTCTGCATGCCCCTCTCACCTACTGCATTGCTTTCCCTGTCTTTGACATGACTCAATTGTTTGTGCAGGAGCATGGAGAAAGAGAGCAGATAGCACAGAACTAAGCAGGGTCAACATAAAACCAACATTTCCTTCTATTATAGAGACTCTTCTATTGTTTTAGAAGGCATTTTCCAGTTACTTTGCACTGCTAAGATAGGTTTCTGGGCAGAAAAATATAGCCCTATCTCTGAACAAACATGGGAGCACTAGGTCAATTATAACGAAGGGAAAACAATATACACATGAAGGACACAACTTGAATGGCATGTATATCAGCATTCCACATTGCTAGAACACTAAGGGTCTGCCACATTGCTTCCCAGTTTATATACATTTTGTGAATAACAAATACCAAGTTTGGACAATGCAAGGAAAAAACTACTATGCTTTTCAGGAAGTGATGAGCCAGCCCTTTGATTGCTTTAGTTTCTATATGTATTTTTTACTTATTCATCTTTTATTTGCCTACATTTTTTATTCTGAATGTCTGTGGCTTGCAGACTGAAGGGTTATTGGCCTGCACTGTTCATGTGCACTTGCACTTCTTTGTGCTCACACACTGCTGGTTGCATAAGGCAGTATAATTAAAACCATATTTTCCCAAACAGATGCTAAGCACTTTGCAGTTCCTATGCTCAGAGTAGTGCAGTGTCTTCTCCCTTCTGGGACACCTGAAAGATGCAAACCATACCAAAGTGGGTTGAGATTGAGGACAGAATATTGACCTATTTCTCCTCTCCCAAAGTGCACTGTCATTTTATAATGTTGAGCTGCACAGAGGAAGTGGCTGGCATGCCCATCATCTCTCCCTCCCCAACACCAGCCGTGGAATGCTAGTAACAATGCATCTCTGTCCTACATAAGATTCTGCCTATCTGCCATAGCAACCTAAGAAAGCACTGGGTTAAATTATTGTACTATCTGATGAAGTAGATTGTTGCCTATGCAAGCTAATGGCTCTCTGAACCACTTAGACTGCAAGGAGCCACCCTGCCCTGCCTTGTGCATGATTTCAGACTAACATGGCTAACTATCTCTCTTGGCTAAATTATGAGACCTGCAGTATTTTCACTGATAGTGCAATAATTACATAAGGGCTTGAGGAAAAGTGTAACTCTCCAAAGAGGTGACCTTCTTTTGCAGCTAAAGTATTTATTATCTTAGTCCATCTGTTTGTTTGGTGCTTTTGTGAAGCTGCCTGTTGAAATGGTATTGGCAAACTGAAGTGAAAAAGATAAGGCCAGTAATTTTGCATACCAGGATGTAACGGAAAGAGAACCTCCCCCCCCCCCCCCCCCCTTTCATAAGTATCTTAGCCAAATCTCCTACTCAGTTAGTAGACACTGTAAAATATGTTGTCTTTTTTACAGGAAGCAGTTCTTACTGTTAATAACTATTGTTGAAATATAATTACAGCGTAGTTCCATAAAAATGTAATATAACAGTTACGCTATCCAATTATACAATTATAATTGCAAATAATTATACAAAACCTCAGGTTTTTTATGGCTATTTCTAACACTGAGCTTATATGCACTACATAAACACCATCTGTAGAAAACACAAGACATTTAACTGTGGTATAAGCATAGACATATAAAAATGTATCATCACTATTTTTAGGGAGTACCCAGTAAACCAGTTACTGTCTGTATCTTCTTCTACCCTGCATTAATTCAACAACTAACTCCTTGGACCCACATTCCTGCTTCAGTGAATCCATTGCTACTTATCTGCAGCACTCTGTTCCTTGCAAAGTATTTTCTGCAAAAACTCTGCTTCTCTAACTTCCCTTTCACCACGTCTTTCTCCAATATTCAACATTCTTAATGTGCATTCTGGCCCACAACCTCTTTATGTGAAATTATGACTAGGCTCTAGAAGCTGACACAGAGTAGTGGTTCCCAAATTTCTTGCAGTGAATAGCTTTTGAGGTGTTTTAGTCGACGGCTGCTAGTTGTGAATACCAAAGTAGGGTCTTTGCCCTCTGCAGAGGCCCCTTCCTAAGTATAAAGTACAAACAATGAAAATGAAAAGCAATAAAAAAAAGAGACTCTGGGCTCTGAAAGCTTCTTAGGGTCAAGCACTAAAACCTCCTTTGACAGCTACACAACCCACACTTGTTCTCCTCAAGAGAATTTGACCTCAAGTAAGGAACTGAACAAAGTGCTTATTTTGTCTACAGTAGACAAATACGCTGTTCTAAAGCAACAAACAAACTTCAGATAAAACACACAGATAAATGGCAAGGCGGGGAAAAAAGCCCTCCCAAAGATGAAGTCTAGGCTGAGAAACCCAATTTGTGCAAATTAAAAAAAGAAAGTATTTCTGATTTCATTTGACTTTGTAGTGTACAGGAGAAGGTTAATCAAACTAAAGCATTATATTTCTCCTGTTATTGATTAACTGAAGCCAAATAACATTATCATTTTACTTAATGCATTTAAATTATGAATATTTTCCCAGATGCTCTGGACAATCAACTTTGCAGATTTCAGTTGAAAGTTGCTTATACGTGAAAGCAAAAAGAATTGATACAGGGGAATTGAACAATTTGAAAATTTAGCCCAGGGAAATACTGACCCCATTGAAGTTATGGGAGCTGGATCCTTGATTTCAGTGAAGCCAGAATTTCACCCTTTGATTGAATTAACTTGCAACTGATTACAAGATAGGTTTTATCATTTTCCTACAGAAATCAATGGAAGACAGACCATTACCTAAGGTAAGAATTAAATGCTGTGTAGATAACCCTAGTACTTCACTCTAGTCCTAGTTGGTATCATTGTCTGATGTGTTCCTTAGCCATGCTTTGAATTCCCTAATGGATAGTTTACAAACCACACAGATGAAACCATAGGAGTACATAAACATGCATCAGCTAATTCACCTTAGTTAACTGCTTTGAAGATGAAAAGAATTAATTGGGACAAATGCAGCCTTGGTTTAACTCCAAGTACAACTCCATTGGCTATACAAGAACTGAATGTAAGGATTACTGGATTTTATCACTCTTCTTGTTCAAAGGTGTTTAATTTGTGCAAGACAACTAGCATGCTCTGGACAGATTTTCTGAAGTGAGGGTGAAGGACTGCATTTGTATTGAAAGAAAGAGGGAGGGAGAGAGATTTTCCAAACAGCTATAGTAACCCCAGTATCCTATAACTATACTGTACTATACCCTAAAATAAAGGATTTATTTTTTCCCTACTTGTGTTACTGAAATGTCTGTGTTTGCTATCAGTGCACTTTGTATTAAAATAAAATCAGAATCTGATATACATTCTGCCAGTCCCATTATGCCCTGATATGCTTTCAGCTATATAAAGTGGTGCATCTTAACTGTGCTAGCCCAAGGCTGTTAGATTTGGAAGAACCTTTGCCCTTGATCATGCCCCTGACCAAAACAGTTATATTGCTAAAAAAGCATATAGGTCAGACTGGTGCAGGTGCTGAAGAAATGAATGTTCTATGTGCTTGGACTGGAGATGTGACACAACACATTTCCTCTCTACTTCATAGAAGAGACAAACATAGTGCTGCATGCATCACAGGCATGCACTATTTCTATATCTGAAAAGCTCCCCTCAGGCAGCACATCTTTTGTTAAAGGTTTTAGCATTTTAAAATAACATTGTCCCATTTTTTCTGTATCCTTTATGTGCATCTATACCTTCAGCAGCTTTATTGACTCCACAAGACAAGTCCTCCCCAGCAGGATTCCATGCTGCTCCACCTTGCAAAAGTAGAAATTCCTTGTCACTTGCAAATATTGGAAAATTTTTCAGTGAAGGTATTGTTATTTTTAAAGTTTTGCTTCATAAGACAACAGCTTGCTTTTCTACCCAGCAGCCTAGGCAAAGGCATCACAATTTGATTTTTCAAAAGGGTTGCAACTGTGCCGCTGACTTGTAATGACGTCAAGCTGCCACTTCTATATTTATTGTGCATTTGAACATATGGTTATAACAACAACCTTGGCATTTCAAGCAGTCAAGGCCAAACCATCCCTATTCTACCTCATGGCTTTCAATTTCTTTTAATGGGAAGTCTCTTGGCTCCTTGATATCCTCAGATCAGTCTTATCACAACTGCCATCACTGATTGGCTTCAGGATTCCAAGAAAGCCCTTCAGTCATCCAAGCTGGTTGTGGGGGAGCAAGTAAATTAGCATGTGTTAATGACTAGTTGGTGTTGATCAGACAGTAAAATGCTCTCACCCTTTAAAACAGGCAGATACTCTCTGCATTGTCTTATTGTTAGTAATGTTATTATCACATAAAAGAAACCTTTTATTTAAATTTCACAGGCAAATCAAAAAATCCTGGGGCATCTTGCATTTTGTGTGTGCCAAAATACTGTATCCACTCCATGCCAAAAAAGTTTAGTGCATGTATTTGTTTATTCTCTGGCAGGTTAAACTGCATATTTTTAGTATATTTTGTTAAAATACACTGTGCAATGATCCTATTTGCCTTCCACCTACTTATCTTATTAATGTAGGCTACTACTGAGTATGCATATTTTTGTGGCAGCAAAACCTGAAGTGTACCAAGAGACTAGAGTGATAGATTACATGTACATGCTGTGTCATATCCAATTAACTCAAATTGACTGTGTACTGCATTATGCTGTTAGTGCATGGAAGATCAATAAATATGGAGAAAATCCAACAAGGCTCTGTCCATTCCCATCCAATTCTAGTAGGTCTGAGACAGATCATGCTACTATGATGTGTATGCTGCTGCTGAAGGGGGCAGGTGGTGCATAGACACCATTCAAACTTGGCCTATTCAATTCAAACTCCTCTAACTCTCCATTCATGCATAGCAAAACACCATCTGGTCCTATTTTGCCTCCAGCAATCACAGCTGACCAAAAACGATAATAACAGCTGTTGCGAAACAAAAGCCAAACAAAGGGGGGAGGGAAAGGTTAGAATGAAGTCCAGTGCTGAAAAATACGCCATGAAGTGAAAAATGGAAAAGGAACCATTCAAATACCCAATCCCCATTGAAAGGAGCCAGCACAAGACTTCTGGTTAAACTTGAGATATTTAGTCCATCTGTCCTGGAAATCTTCAAACCACAATGGTCAGGTGACAATATATAGTTGAAATTATCTGCATAAAGGTATTTAAAGCCTTTGTTCTTGGAGTTGGAAACTAATGACCCTGTGTCAGCTAAAAATTAAACCTCCTTATGTTCTTTCATCATATGTCAGGTTAGGTTAATGTGAAAGGAGAATGTGGTTAACTGGGGTGATAAAGCATCTAAAACCTTGGGAAAAAGGGGGTAGTGAAATGGCTGTTAACAATAGGAAGGAAAAAATTGTTTAAAAGGTATGATACTTAAATCATACAGACACTACATGTGTCCTATATAAATTGTATATGAAGTGATTTAAATTAGCAGTTATATTTCTGACCTGTAACAGCAAAGTTATTTGCTCAGACCTTAGGAATATGAACATTAACTTGTGAGACTTGAACACAAGATGTTCTGCAATATGCTATTGTGGATTAAGTGAAATATAATTTTGTAACAAGTGGGGGAAGTTCTAATTTTCCATGATTCAAAAATCTTGACATTTAGAATGTACAGTTCTGCTTGATGATTAATTTTTTTAACTGCAGTAATTAAAACTATTTTTCCTGGAATTGACCATCAGTAGTTCAGCAGCACTTAATCAAATGTGATAAAACCCAGGATTTATGAAATCATTTAATGAGTGTAATAACACCTGCTTCTAACTGCAAATAGTTGAAAACAGACTTCAGTTGTAATTAACTCTTATCACTAGTGACATTTTTCAAACGATACTTCATAGGTCTTCAAAATGACAATTACAGAACTAATACACAATTACTGTCACATGCAGTTTAGCAATTATTTTTGAAGACATTTGTCTAAAGGTTTCAAAATAGACTATAAAATGGTTCCTGTTATGTAATGTTGGTTAAAACTGACACCCAGAAAACTTTCACAAATCAGCCTTGGCTTTGACATTTCTAATGCATGCAAACTTTCTCTTATTTGGAATAAACATTCTCCCTCCCAGACATTATTAGATATCATACTAAGGCTATTACAATCACTGCTCCCTGTCATCTAACGCATATTATGAAAAGCTTCAACTTATACATGATTTTTTTTCTACTCCAAGAAATCTATAAATTTATAATTAGAATCTCTTGCTGTTCAATATTTGTATATAATAAACAGAGAATGGGGAACTATGAAATATTGAAAACTGAATTCATTATTAATAACTCACAACATCTAGTAAATCTTCTCTGAACTACAACTGCAACTTTTTAGGAATCTATATTTTGATTTTTATGGTTCTGCCCTGAGCTGGCAGACATGAACACCACCTCTTAACAGGATTAGGATTCTGCTCAGGCTTGACACTTGCTGTTTTTAATTTTCATTTTATCATAAGCAGTTTAAGATTGTTGCCAGTGGTAATTTGCAATTTTTATCAAGACCTCTTCATTATAGCTTCTGACAGGACAGATGCTGTAATTAATCATGCAAGACAACTGGGGATAGTGGTCATACTGCACTTGTACTGCAGCTAGTGCAGAAAAGAAATTAGAGAAGGAAAAAAAAAAGGATTTCTCTTCCCTGTCAAGAATAAAAATAAATAAATAAAAATGTATAAACAGTACCAGGATCTCAGTTCTATGCTGGAAGAGAAGGATTCCAAACCTAGTGTGCAAAATTGTTTGGGTTTCTTATCTCCATGCATCGTTTGTGCTTGTCTGGTAAAAATACACTACTCAGATAATTAGAGATGGACCAGAGTCATGAAGCTGAGAATTTTCAGAAGTGTGATTTTTATAGATTAGCCAGTTAAATGACCTAAGGCTAAAATTGTACCTGGATCTTTAACTCAACAAAAATCAAGGGGTCTTAGATCCAGAATTTTAGTTTATGACCATCTCAAAATAATCCTATTCAACCACAATTTGTTACTCTGTCTCTTCAGGTAGTTTACAAATATAATATTTTCATTTATAATGCAAATAAAATTAATGCTTTATAATTTGATACACTATTTCCTATATATATTGCCCCTCTCAGAAACAGCACAAAAGACACATGCTGTTTTTCCACTTATGAACACAAGAACTTGCACTAACTGTACAAAACCTGAACAAATACTATCAGTCCTTATAAAGTACCTAGTTATACAGTATTTCTGACAAACTCAAAATCAAGAAAGGTGAGTACATTTTTTAAAGAAAGTACATTTAAAGCAAACACTTTTTTGTTTGTTGCATTAAACACTTCAGCCCATGAGTTTTACTGAAATGTGTTTATTCTATAGCAAGATAAAAGCATTTATTTTAGATAAGCAAAATACAAACAACTTAATTGCTGCTATCATAACTCATAAAAAAGTATAAAACAGCATAAAAACACAATAAGCAATGTAGCAATTAATAGTTCATGTTACCAGTGTTTACATTAAAGCCTCATTTATGAAAACTTTACAACACATGATATGAAAACTTACAACTTTTAAAGAAAATATTTACAATGATTATTCAGATGTGGAGCTTCTTTTAAATATTCTACTGGTATTACAGCATTTTAAAAACTCTTGCATTTTTTTAATCTTAGCTTTTGTAATAACAGTTTTATTTAAGTGCATTTCCCTTTTAAAAATACAGTGTATTAAATCTGAAACTCATCACTTAAACACAGAATATAATATTCACATTTGTTTTGTAACGAATTAACATAACAGGGGTAACAGTGTCAATATATATTTTGTTACAAAGCATGGTAGGTTTATTTGGAGAAATCAAAGTGAAAAGATGGGTCAAACATTTACGTTCAGTCACTTGCATTTGTTTTTCTGAAGACATCAAAGAAAAACTTAAAAGCTTTGGCAAAAATCTGTGATTTACGATTTTTTATGACAAAAAATGCCATCAACTACTTATGTCATACAAATATGACTGTATGAAATCCAATCACCATTTTACAGGTAGTTACATCTGTGCTTCAAGGACTTTGTGAGTTCATACCATCTTAAGTGCATTAATCACTTTTAGAGAAAGAACAATATAATTACTCACTATTATATAATTCTGAAGGGCCATTTTGCAGTCAGAAGGTCCAGGTATTTATTAAGCGATTTGATTCACATATTGTAGGTAAAGCTTAAATAAATTAAAAAAGGCATCACATGAAAAAGAGCACAGGTTTTGTGGGTTTTGTTTTTTGTTTTTTTTTTTTTAAACAAAATGATTTATAGTCAGCTAAAAGATGATACACAGCTACATTGTAGTTCTTTATTGCCTATCTAATAGACACTTTAGAGAATCATTTGATCTGTTATGCATCCCTGCATAACTACCATCAACAATTTACAGTTTTCAGCCAAATAGTGTGCCCCACCCCCCTTGATGAATGCAAATCAGCGTAGCAAGAGCATTTATCTTCAGAAAATACTGACCTGTGATAACACTTGAGTCTGTGTCTGGGATTGTATTTGTGACTGATGCTGCTGAGGGGCTGGCTGAGGGCTCCCAATGGCAGGGATGGGAGAAGTTATCTGTGAGGCTACAGGGGAGTGCTGCTGAGGAGAAGGCTGGGACTGGTGTTGCATGTGTTGCATCTGCTGCTGCTGCATTTGCTGCATCTGTATATGTTGTAACTGCTGTTGCATTTGCTGCTGATTAATTTGCTGCTGAAGATGCTGCTGCTGCTGCAAATGTTGCTGCATGTGGTGCTGAAAATGCTGCTGTTGCATTTGCTGTTGGATTTGCTGATGCATTTGGTGCTGATGTAGTTGCTGCTGCTGCATCTGCTGCATCTGCTGCTGCTGTAGCTGTTGTATCTGATGCTGCTGGGTTTGCATTGAGGGGCTTACTTGAGATGAAGATGGTGTTGCCACCATATTTGTTCCCATAGAGCTTATCAATGGGGCTGCAATGTTTGTTGGCATGTTTGGTGCAATAGTAACAGAAGCTACAATCTGATTCATTGGCAGTCTCATGGTTAAAGGTTTTGGAGCGATTGCCCTGGGAAGGGATTGCTGAAGAGTCTGAGGAGATGCAGACACCGTTGCATGCTGAGAAAGAGGAGCATTCAGAATAAGGGAGGAAGACAAGTTAGTGGACGCCAATGTCTGCTGAACGGAACGAATTGTCTGGGCTTCGGCTGATTCTGCAGCTGCCTGTGATTGAGAGAGGGATTCAAGAGCTGTTACTGGTACAAAATAGATCATTTTTATGAGGTTTATAGACTATCACAGTTCCCTTCTTTTATCATATACGGTAATGTAACCAGCTTAACATGAAATGAGAAAGAGGATACATCCTAAGCATTGGTATAATTATCATACTGGTTCATGTAGCAAAAATAAGTTACAGCAGCTTATATTATTTTACTGGAAGCATATCTGATTTCTTTTTTACATTTCTATCATTAAATTAAATCCATCAGTTAGACAAGTAGGGAGCCTTGCTTTGTGTTACTCAAATCAATGTAAGGATCCTCTCATTCTTAAAGGGACAAAAAGGGATGTAGTTGATATGGAAAGAAGATTCACAACTTTTAAGGAAGCTGTTTTGTATTGAAAAAAAGATCAGTCAGGATGCAGAAAAGGTCCCTCGGGCTCAAATTCAATGATCCATTCTATTACACCTTATTAATCTGTCATTGTACATGGTCCAGTCCTGGTTCTGACAAGAGGCTAGTGTCTGCCATTGCTAAGCTCTTTCACCCGTTATTGAAATAAGTGGGGTTACCTGGGTAGAATGTGGTAGCTTAAAGATAAGAAATTCAGGGATATTGTCATACAACTCTTTGCATATTTAGAGTGAGTGTGCACGCTGTAATGATCCTATTTCCCTTCCACCTACTTATCCTATGAATGTAGGCTACTACTGAGCATGCATTTTTTTGTAGCAGCTTGGCAATAGAAATAGCATATTAAGGATCTTTGTCTTGAGGACAACATAACATTATATGAACTCTTTCTCCCCCACACACATTCACATGCATAATCTTCCAGTTTTTGGGTCTGGGTTTTGTTTCTGCATTTTCCTAGAACACTTAACACCTTCCTATGTGGTACATACATATACACCGATGCTCTGGAACTCCACCTTCAACTAAATGCTCTTGAAAGCTGGTTTTCATCAGTTTCTTAAGACATACAGGTATTGTATAGTATAGCATTTAGTAAGATATGGGTATTTTAGTAAGATAGCATATATATCAGTTCCTGATATTCAATATAAAAAACAACAAAAAAAACCCTCTACAACAAACCCAAGAAGGCCTATGTAAAAGCTACATCTCACATAGGAACATACAACCTGTCTTTCTTCAGAGTGCAAGTTAGTTTTCTTGTCTCTCTTTAACCAGGCTCTGTTATAGCATTCTGTGTGGCTACCTCCTACCTACTAGCTTGTCCATTTCCAGAATGTTTTAAATTCACAAGCACACTGAATTCCTGTTCTCTACCTGCAAAAAAATCCTTGTGATTTACCCTCTGCCTACCCTCATCCAATATATTTTGCCTCTTCTTGAATACTTGCCCCTTGAAAAGTTATGCACAAATAGTGACTCTCTCAAAGCTGGCATATTTCTCTGACCAAACTCTACTTTTATGCAACATAACTATTTTTGCTTCCAAAAAAAGGTGAGTTTGTATAGTTACTGTCTGATATTTATTACTGTGATACTAGTGCTGCAAAGTATTTTCGTGCAAAAACAAGCACAGTATGTAGTTCAAGCTGTTATACAAAAATCTTTGGGGATTATATTAAAGAAACTCTAGGACTCCAGATATACTTTTCAGATGACAAAAATCCCACATTTAAACAACCATTGCTAAAAATTAGTTTACCGTGAAGCTTACCTTGGAAACAAGGCTCGCTCTGTAGGCAGCAAGTGCCTTCAGGTATTCTTTTTTGGCAGCTTCAGTTTTCCTTTTATATACCTATTAAAGACATAATAATTAGCACTAGTTTCAGTTTATATATTTTTTTCACCATAAAATAATTTACCAGAATAGGGCCACATTCACTTACATAAAAAGGAACAAGAGGCACCATTTTGCCTTAGCCTCTACAACACAGACCACAAGTACTCAGATTTATATGATTTTTCTCCCCTTAAAACTCTCAATACACTTGCACTGAAAATGCACTGCCCTGCCCTGCACCTAGACCTGCAGGTAAATATAGGTTTGTCTGGATTTCTCACCACACTAACTTATGTTTTCCTTTGGTTACCCTGTTATTGCTTATCAGAACAGTGTTTCAAGACTGCTACAAATCATTATAGTTGGGAGCTGGTAGTCAGTAGTTCTGAATCATAGTTTCTCTCTCCATCCAGTGATTTTTGTGCATACTTTACCCCTCTAGGAGCAAAAACTGTCCTGACAAGAGGTAGAGAGAGACATGGGAAGATTGAAATTTCATGTGCTGATATAGATAAGAATGGAATGAGGTCTCAAAAATCAATCAATGTATTTAAGCAATAAAGATTTTCTTAGGTGTTCTGTGTGAGCACACGTAGAAAAACATCATTTTCTCCAAATGGTGGAGAAAGTGCTCAAAATTAATGTAACCTAGGTCCCAATGCAGTTGACCATAAAAGTCCAACTGACTGATATAGGAAACAATAGCCTTTCATTTCTGTCCATCTGATTTTCAATGTATTGATAACTCACCTTAAAATTGTTATCAGTAAGATAAGAGTCAGTAAGAGTAGGCTAAGACCTTCAAAGGAGATCTTATAGTGTGCATCATAAAAAGTCTTTCATATCTTAGCCTAAATAAGGTTTCCAAGTTGAGGAAACTAAGGGTTGATTGGAGATCTCAGAATTGAGAAAATATTTTTAAGACTGGGAGTTTAATTGAATAAAAGAATGAAACTAAAATATCCATCACCAAACCAAGCTATATTGCATATTACCATACTTGTAATGAAAGACCAAGAACTTAGACCTCTTTCTTCTTTGCACTGTTCTGCTTAGAATTAAAGGGCCTTTTCTTCCATCACCAGCAAGCGTAACTCCCATTAACAACTGTTGAGAATTGTGCAAAGTTATCAATAGACCAGACCCTCAAGAATCTGTAATTTTCTAAATTCCTGCATAGGAGTTCCATGGGCATGGAAAAGAGAATGTCCCTTAAGCAAGAAGAGCTGATCTCTGAAAATTCAACAGTCTGTACTAAATTTTAAAATGAATGATAAATAATATTTCAAACACTAGGTTCTTGTAATGAAGCACAGTGAATTGGCTTCAAAGTTTTGGTACCCACGAGCTTTGTTACACAGGTTCATGAAGAAGATCAAAGGAAATAGCAAATGCGCCCTTCTTCTGTTATAACTTTTGAATTTAAGGGGGAAAAAAGCTTTCAAATTATTATTATTATTAAACAGATGGTCTTAATGGGGTATTGGGTTGCTTTCTCCAAACTGATTCTAAAAATTTAAAAACTTGAAGACAATAATTATGCGAGATTGTAGGATACAAATTTGATACTATCTGAAGAGTAATAAAACAAGATGCTACTCTGAGGACAGTTGCTCAGCCAATTTAAATCAGTGTAAATTCAGTGCAGCAACACTACACTAGCTGAGGATCTGCTATTTAGTTGGAAAGATTGTCATTTTACTACTTGTAAGACCCTAAAAGCATCACTGCAGTCAACAATTTGTTACCTGTTTTTGTTCTTCTCCTAAACTGTCCCACATTGATGCCACTATTTTTGAAACCTCTCCAAATGTAGCATTAGGGTTCTGTCCTTTAATTGCAGCTTGTGTGTCCCTGAAGAATAGGGCATATGCTGACACTGGCTTTTGTGGCTCGTTGGGATCTTTCTTTTTCTTCTTCTTCGGAGTCTTGGGCTTCTTGCCAGAATCTGGAGCAGCTCTTTTCTCTCCAGCAGCCTAAGAAACAACGACAAAGCCCACAGTCTACAAAGTATACTATACAGTACTTGAAACACAATTAAGAAGATTTCTGTGTGATAAATTCTCAACAGTTCTGTTTAACAACAAATGAGTAAGATTAATGGATGGGTAACATTTTGAAATCCTGACTGCAACCCTTACTTCTGCAAAGTAGAATTTGCTCAGGCATTTAACACCATTGGCTGCTAAGGTCTAAATGTACCAGCAATTACTATTCAATATAAATAAAGGTTGCAGATTCAGTCCCATAAGCATGCCTTTTATGTAATTTCTGTAAAAATTCATTCAGGATGTGCTATATACTTGTTACATTCTGTAGCATATGTTTTCTACATAGACAAGATTTTACCAATAGAACCTCAAAAGTAAGAAGGTATGAAACATGACCCGGTTCCTTAGCTAAATCTGTTAACTCATGCTTGGGTCAGGGGTTAGGAATCTTTCCCTCAGGCTACAAAGCAATAGCAACTCTTCAGCTGCTACAGATCTGTTGTGAACACCCACAGCTGCTCCCATCCACATCTACCATGAAGGAATGGTAGCCTCACAGATCCGTATAAATCACCAAATGCAGGCCACGGATTCTCCTAAAAAAAAAAATCCCCTGATGTTGAGGCACGTGAGATTTTTCTGAGAAGCAGTTTCATCGGTCATAGGGAGTACATACCCTGTATTGTTCCTTGTATTTTGCACCGTTTTTTCCTGTTCTAAGGATAAATGATGACACAAACGGTATGATAGAGGAAGGGTTTCCTCTGACTATTTTATTTTACTTTGATTCTTTACGACCCTACAGTGTGCATCTTCCACAATGCAATTCCTACTGATTTCATCAGGAGATCTGCACATAAGACATGCAAGATGGGGCCTCTAAATAAATTTTCACTGTACTACATTTAGTTGATCTGACCAGAATGTCAGATTAAAATAGACCCTTTGCTAACAGGTCTATTTTAATCTAAATGGAAATGAACCCCAGGCATATTAAAACTTTCATTTAAAGGGACAGGTCAGCTTTTATTTCTAGCAAAATGTATATATATTTTAAATATACAACATCAAGGAATGTTAAAATGTCAAAACTGCTATAAGTAGATGAAGCAAGAGGCTGATCACATCCATAAAATCTGAAATTTGTTATAAAGGAGTTTTTCCAAACAGGAGATCTTACACACCTTCAGCTCTCCTGTGAAATATGATTTTTCATTTCAACCTAGGAGAAGTTTTACAGTCTTTGCATTCTCCTGTACCTGAAGAAGGCTGTGTGTGCCTGAAAGCTTGCAAAGAAATATCCCCCCCCCCGCCCCAAAATATCTAGTTGGTCTTACAAAAGATATCACGTCTACCATGAGCTCCAATTCCTTTTGCCTACAGACCAATATGGATACAACCTGTATCCCTTATAAAGGAGTAGGTATGCATCTAGGTACAAAAATCACTGAAGAGATGTGATGTACATTTCATAAGCAAGTATAATTTTACTAAGCAAAGAGGTCACCCACAGCATATGAATATTGCCACAAGCAGATTCTCTATTACTGCATTGTTTGCATATTTTACCTGACCACACTGCTGCTGGAAGTCAGTATTATTACTATCACCCATTTAAAACTCCGCACGCATGCACAGCTTGCTCACTATAGTATATGCTATAACTTACTCTATTTGATTCATCTGCATCCTCTTCATTTATAGAGCTGGATGGGGAAGGAGTTGCTGATTTACTGGCAGGAGGTGATGGAGAAGTGTGGGGCAAATTAGTGCCACCTAAATTTAGCCCCAATTGTGTACTTAGCTGAGACTGGTTAATGGTAGTCAGCTGAGTAGGAGGCATAATTCCTGAACGAGCAGCATCAGTCATATGGACAATAGATCTCATGATCAAAGAAGGATCTTGACGATACTGAGAAACTGGTGTGTGATTCTGGTCCTAAAAGGGATGGAAATAATATTTAAAACCAACAATGACAATATAATACTACCAGTAACGCTATTTTAACAGTCTTACTAAATTGACATTGTCAGTTTGAAATGTAGTCAATTTAAAAAGCAAGCTAACCACAAGTTAAACAAGTTAAGCTTTAGATATAACACCTGCCTTGGACTTCCCTTGCCAATTTTTGTGACATTGCAATAGCATTTCCCTATTCTTTAATGTATTTTTCTCTCTCTCATTGCTGTGCAAAGTAGCCAGGCAAACAATAGGGACTGACTGACTGCACGGGAAACACTGAAACTGACTAGACACAAATTGCTGTCAAGTGAATAAAGTAAACAAAATGAAAAAAAAAATAGAGAAATAAACATTTTTCCTCCACTGACATTCAATTATTCATAGCTGTTACCTTTAACAGTAGTAGGTAAAAAAAAAACATTTAGACTGAAGTGGAATTTTTAAAGGCATTTTAGTAGAGAATGTTGCCTTGCCCTA